>NC_135423.1:0-361250 GCF_051991245.1 Festucalex cinctus
CCCTAACCCTAACCCTAACCCTAACCCTAACCCTAACCCTAACCCTAACCCTAACCCTAACCCTAACCCTAACCCTAACCCTAACCCTAACCCTAACCCTAACCTAACCCTAACCCTAACCCTAACCCTAACCCTAACCCTAACCCTAACCCTAACCCTAACCCTAACCCTAACCCTAACCCTAACCCTAACCCTAACCCTAACCCTAACCCTAACCCTAACCCTAACCTAACCCTAACCCTAACCCTAACCCTAACCCTAACCCTAACCCTAACCCTAACCCTAACCCTAACCCTAACCCTAACCCTAACCCTAACCCTAACCCTAACCCTAACCCTAACCCTAACCCTAACCCTAACCCTAACCCTAACCCTAACCCTAACCCTAACCCTAACCCTAACCCTAACCCTAACCCTAACCCTAACCCTAACCCTAACCCTAACCCTAACCCTAACCCTAACCCTAACCCTAACCCTAACCCTAACCCTAACCCTAACCCTAACCCTAACCCTAACCCTAACCCTAACCCTAACCCTAACCCTAACCCTAACCCTAACCCTAACCCTAACCCTAACCCTAACCCTAACCCTAACCCTAACCCTAACCCTAACCCTAACCCTAACCCTAACCCTAACCCTAACCCTAACCCTAACCCTAACCCTAACCCTAACCCTAACCCTAACCCTAACCCTAACCCTAACCCTAACCCTAACCCTAACCCTAACCCTAACCCTAACCCTAACCCTAACCCTAACCCTAACCCTAACCCTAACCCTAACCCTAACCCTAACCCTAACCCTAACCCTAACCCTAACCCTAACCCTAACCCTAACCCTAACCCTAACCCTAACCCTAACCCTAACCCTAACCCTAACCCTAACCCTAACCCTAACCCTAACCCTAACCCTAACCCTAACCCTAACCCTAACCCTAACCCTAACCCTAACCCTAACCCTAACCCTAACCCTAACCCTAACCCTAACCCTAACCCTAACCCTAACCCTAACCCTAACCCTAACCCTAACCCTAACCCTAACCCTAACCCTAACCCTAACCCTAACCCTAACCCTAACCCTAACCCTAACCCTAACCCTAACCCTAACCCTAACCCTAACCCTAACCCTAACCCTAACCCTAACCCTAACCCTAACCCTAACCCTAACCCTAACCCTAACCCTAACCCTAACCCTAACCCTAACCCTAACCCTAACCCTAACCCTAACCCTAACCCTAACCCTAACCCTAACCCTAACCCTAACCCTAACCCTAACCCTAACCCTAACCCTAACCCTAACCCTAACCCTAACCCTAACCCTAACCCTAACCCTAACCCTAACCCTAACCCTAACCCTAACCCTAACCCTAACCCTAACCCTAACCCTAACCCTAACCCTAACCCTAACCCTAACCCTAACCCTAACCCTAACCCTAACCCTAACCCTAACCCTAACCCTAACCCTAACCCTAACCCTAACCCTAACCCTAACCCTAACCCTAACCCTAACCCTAACCCTAACCCTAACCCTAACCCTAACCCTAACCCTAACCCTAACCCTAACCCTAACCCTAACCCTAACCCTAACCCTAACCCTAACCCTAACCCTAACCCTAACCCTAACCCTAACCCTAACCCTAACCCTAACCCTAACCCTAACCCTAACCCTAACCCTAACCCTAACCCTAACCCTAACCCTAACCCTAACCCTAACCCTAACCCTAACCCTAACCCTAACCCTAACCCTAACCCTAACCCTAACCCTAACCCTAACCCTAACCCTAACCCTAACCCTAACCCTAACCCTAACCCTAACCCTAACCCTAACCCTAACCCTAACCCTAACCCTAACCCTAACCCTAACCCTAACCCTAACCCTAACCCTAACCCTAACCCTAACCCTAACCCTAACCCTAACCCTAACCCTAACCCTAACCCTAACCCTAACCCTAACCCTAACCCTAACCCTAACCCTAACCCTAACCCTAACCCTAACCCTAACCCTAACCCTAACCCTAACCCTAACCCTAACCCTAACCCTAACCCTAACCCTAACCCTAACCCTAACCCTAACCCTAACCCTAACCCTAACCCTAACCCTAACCCTAACCCTAACCCTAACCCTAACCCTAACCCTAACCCTAACCCTAACCCTAACCACTAACCCTAACCCTAACCCTAACCCCTAACCCCTAACCCTAACCCTAACCCTAACCCTAACCCTAATTATGCCCCGATAGCATCCCGTTAGAACCCCGCGATTTGGAATCCACATTATCGGCGGCGCATTTCCTGGAATTTGACAAATTTGGAACTAAACGTTTAAAACTCCTAAAAACGGCAAAAATGCATCGCTCTCTTCTGAAATGTATCTAAGGCTAATTTTCGTGTCATAAAAATGCTTTTTTGGAGCAAAAAAATGCAATTTAAAAATTCAAAAAACTGCAGTTGGCCTACTTGGCCACATGATGGCGCCAAGAGACCGTATAATAATTTTAGCACACAAAATTTGACTTTTCTAACTGAGGGCACAAAAGTTGGAATTGGGGTCCGCTTCCTGGAACTTGACCAAAAGTCCTACATATTGACACAAGATGCTGCCGGCTCAAAAATTCGTTCCAAGTTGGTCTAGAACTTGGAAGGTCAGCCCAATTCCTGGAAAATACAACTTGGTCTATATCTTGGAAGGTCAGCCCAATTCCTGGAAAATTACCTTATCCACCATTCACTCATGGCCACCATGAAGGTAAGACTCACCATGTGTCACGCTCCTGGTTCCACACATTCTATTTCTAAAAATCATTCATATTGACAAATTACTGATCATTTTCACCCGCTTTATCAATTCATGACTTGGGCATTTTCAAGTTCAAAACCCTAACTCTATAAAAGCCCTACCTGCTTTTTCGTTTCAAGCTTTGCCACTATGAAGGTAAGACTCATCCTGTTTCATTCTCTTGGTTCCACACATTATATATATATTTTTTAATTTTTTAATGATTAATATTGACAAATTACTGCTCATTTTCACCCGCTTTATCAATTCATGACTTGGGCATTTTCAAGCTAAAACCCTAACTCTATAAAAGCCCTACATGCATTTTCGTTTCAAACTTTGCCACTATGAAGGTAAGACTAATCCTGTTTCACTCTCCTGGTTCCACACATTCTAGTTTATTTTTTATTTTTAATGATTAATATTGACAAATTACTGCTCATTTCCACCTGCTTTATTAATGAATGACTCAGGCATTTTCTAACTAAAACCCTAATTCTGTATGTAACGATTCTGGAAGCCAATGTACTCTTCCAGGATATATACATGTAATATTTCAGGATAGAGACATGTTCGCTTCCAGGATATATACATGTAATATTTCAGGATAGAGACATGTTCGCTTCCAGGATATATACATGTAATATTTCAGGATAGAAACATGTCCTCTTCCAGGATACAGACTCAATTTGGCACTCCCCAAAAGGGGTGTGTCTTCATTTTTGAACCATCCTATAAGAAGAGGCGGGGGCCCCTCGACCGTTTTTTCTCATTTCCAACTGTGCCACCATGAAGGTAAGACTCAACCTGTGTCGCTCTCCTGGTTCCGTGCATTGTATTTTTTTTTAAATGATTATTATTGACAAATTAGTGCTCATTTTCACCTGCTTCATCAATTAATGACTTGGGCACTTTTTGCTAAAAGCCTATCTTTTTTTATGTCGCTATCCTGGAAGCTGATGTAATCTTCCAGGAAATATACATGTTATTACATGTAGTATTCCAGGAAAGAGACAATTTAGTACAGGTAGTCTACCAGGAAAAAGACATTTTTACATGTAGTTTTCCAGGAAATAGACATGTTAGTGCATGAGGTCTATCTATCTTCTTCATGTCACTATCCTGGAAGCCGATGTACTTTTCCAGGAAAGTGACGTACTCTTCCAAGAAACTGACATGTACTCTTCCAGGAAATAGACTCAACTCTAAAATTAACCAAAAGACGTTTGTCTTCGAACTGGGGCCTCCCGATAAATGGAGGGTCGCGTACTACTTGCGTCCTCATTTGCAACTATGCCACCGTGAAGGTAAGACACACCCTGTGTCACTCTCCTTGTTGCTCACATTCTTTTTCTGAAAATGATTCATACAGACACATTTGTGCTCATTTTCACCTGCTTTATTAATTAATGACTTGGGCATTTTGAAGGTAAAAAAAAAACCTGTCTTCTTCATGTCACTATCCTGGAAGCCGATGCACTCTTCCAGGAAGGTGACGTTAGTACACGTTAGTCTTCCAGGAAAGAGACATGGAATGACATTTACTCTTCCACAAAATACACATTATCAACCATTGCACTCTGTCTTTGCCTGTGATAATTGATGCATGGAGGTCCAATTCCTGGAAAGTGACCTTACCCACCATTCACCCATACCATTACCCCCTTCAGTCCAGCTACCGTCCCAGGCATGGGCCTGTGACACTTTCCACAGAGAGATCCAATTCCCTCAAGTTGTACTCATGCACTTTGCTCATGACCATTTGGGAAACAAAGGAAGAGCACTTCGGCAAAAGTGGGAGAAGATGGGCAATTGCGACATGGGTGTGTTACTTTGATTGATCTTGCTACTTCCATACTAAGGACAGGATTTTGGCATTCTGGAATATTTTCACCTACTCTCCTACAGGCTAATCGCACACTCGCGGAAGCTGAAACGCAACTGGTTAAAAAAGCATATGTGCTGAACTCGGGCCAGCACAGGCACAAAATTCCAATTGGCATAATACACTCATGGGTGAAGCCATCCAGAGAGAGGAAAAGGTAAGTCTTTCACAATGACACTTTATCCATTGCATGTTATTAGTAGCTAACCAAAACGTAAACATGACTCTTTTGTTTCAAAATCATGAGCAGCAGAAGGCCAGGAGGACGCGGGACAGGATGAGGAAAAGGACGGAGACGAAGACGACGTCCATAAGGGGACAGGATGAGGAAAAGGACGGAGACGAAGACGACGTCCATAAGGAGACAGCCAACATGTTAAATGTTTAAAATAAAGTTCAGCAAAAAGTTGTAGTTCATTGTCTTGAAAGTAAAGTTTGACAATTGGCAGTTTATGTCTTTAAAAATTCTGCTGGAACTGGACCTTGGTTTGGGGTCCAATTCCAGGAACTGGGCGGAGGCCGGCCACGGAACCAGCGACCCCGCGAGCCTCCAGGCCGGTGTTCTCGGCCCCGCTTCGCGGGGCCCCGGGGGGGCTAGCTCCGCTTGGGACCCGCTCCGCCCAATTCCTGGAACTGACCCTTGGTTCAGGGTCAGATTCCAGGAATTGGGCGTAGACGGGTGAATGACCCAGCGGACCGGCGAGCCTCAATCCCGGTGTTCTCGGCCCCGCTTCGCGGAGCCTCGCGGGGGCTAGCTCCGCTTGGGACCCGCTCCGCCCAATTCCAGGAACTGGACCTTGGTTGGGGGTCCAGTTCCAGGAATTGGGCGTAGACGGGTGAATGACCCAGCGGACCGGCGAGCCTCAATCCCGGTGTTCTCGGCCCCGCTTCGCGGAGCCTCGCGGGGGCTAGCTCCGCTTGGGACCCGCTCCGCCCAATTCCAGGAACTGGACCTTGGTTGGGGGTCCAGTTCCAGGAACTGGGCGTAGACGGGTGAATGACCCAGCGATGCTCCCGGATTCCTGGAAGTTGACCTCGGTACAGGTTGAATTCCTGGAATTGGAACTAGGGTTAGGGTTAGCTTCGCGGGGCCTTGGTGCGCTTGGGGCCCGCTTCGCGGGCCAGGTCGAGCCCATCGGTAGCATTCCTGGAAGTTGACCTCGCTCCAGGTTGAATTCCTGGAATTCGACCGAAGGGGAGCTGGACCCACCAAACCCGGGACCAACCATGCCGGTGTTCTCGGCCCCGCTCCGCGGGGCCTCGGTGCGCTTGGGGCCCGCTGCGCGGGCCAGGTCGAGCCCATCGGTAGCATTCCTGGAAGTTGACCTCGCTCCAGGTTGAATTCCTGGAATTCGACCGAAGGGGAGCTGGACCCACCAAAACCGGGACCAACCATGCCGGTGTTCTCGGCCCCGCTCCGCGGGGCCTCGGTGCGCTCGGGGCCCGCTGCGCGGGCCAGGTCGAGCCCATCGGTAGCATTCCTGGAAGTTGACCTCGCTCCAGGTTGAATTCCTGGAATTCGACCGAAGGGGAGCTGGACCCACCAAACCCGGGACCAACCATGCCGGTGTTCTCGGCCCCGCTCCGCGGGGCCTCGGTGCGCTTGGGGCCCGCTGCGCGGGCCAGGTCGAGCCCATCGGTAGCATTCCTGGAAGTTGACCTCGCTCCAGGTTGAATTCCTGGAATTCGACCGAAGGGGAGCTGGACCCACCAAACCCGGGACCAACCATGCCGGTGTTCTCGGCCCCGCTCCGCGGGGCCTCGGTGCGCTTGGGGCCCGCTGCGCGGGCCAGGTCGAGCCCATCGGTAGCATTCCTGGAAGTTGACCTCGGTCCAGGTTGAATTCCTGGAATTCGACCGAAGGGGAGCTGGACCCACCAAACCCGGGACGTACCATGCCGGTGTTCTCGGCCCCGCTCCGCGGGGCCTCGGTGTGCTTGGGGCCCGCTTCGCGGGCCGGGTTTAGCCCATCGGTCGAAATCCTGGAAATGGACCTTGGATGGGGTCGAATTCCTGGAAATCGACTCAAGCCAATAACCGAACCTCCCTCCCCGGGTGCTACCATGGCGGTACTCGGCCCCGCTTCGCGGGGCCTCGGTGCGCTTGGGGCCCGCTGCGCGGGCCAGGTTTAGCCCATCGGTCGGAATCCTGGAAATCGACCTTGGATGGGGTCGAATTCCTGGAAATCGACTCAAGCCGGGAACGGAACCTCCCTCCCCGGGTGCTACCATGGCGGTGTTCTCGGCCCCGCTCCGCGGGGCCTCGGTGCGCTTGGGGCCCGCTTCGCGGGCCAGGTTTAGCCCATCGGTCGAAATCCTGGAAATCGACCCTGGATGTGTCGAATTCCTGGAAATCGACTCAAGCCGGAAACGGAACCTCCCTCCCCGGGTGCTACCATGGCGGTGTTCTCGGCCCCGCTTCGCGGGGCCTCGGTGCGCTTGGGGCCCGCTGCGCGGGCCGGGTTTAGCCCATCGGTCGAAATCCTGGAAATCGACCTTGGATGGGGTCGAATTCCTGGAAATCGACTCAAGCCGGGAACCGAACCTCCCTCCCCGGGTGCTACCATGGCGGTGTTCTCGGCCCCGCTCCGCGGGGCCTCGGTGCGCTTGGGGCCCGCTTCGCGGGCCAGGTTTAGCCCATCGGTCGAAATCCTGGAAATCGACCCTGGATGTGTCGAATTCCTGGAAATCGACTCAAGCCGGAAACGGAACCTCCCTCCCCGGGTGCTACCATGGCGGTGTTCTCGGCCCCGCTTCGCGGGGCCTCGGTGCGCTTGGGGCCCGCTTCGCGGGCCAGGTTTAGCCCATCGGTCGAAATCCTGGAAATCGACCTTGGATGGGGTCGAATTCCTGGAAATCGACTCAAGCCGGGAACCGAACCTCCCTCCCCGGGTGGTACCATGGCGGTGTTCTCGGCCCCGCTTCGCGGGGCCTCGGTGTGCTTGGGGCCCGCTTCGCGGGCCAGGTTTAGCCCATCGGTCGAAATCCTGGAAATGGACCTTGGATGGGGTCGAATTCCTGGAAATTGACTCAAGCCGGGAACCGAACCTCCCTCCCCGGGTGCTACCATGGCGGTACTCGGCCCCGCTTCGCGGGGCCTCGGTGCGCTTGGGGCCCGCTGCGCGGGCCAGGTTTAGCCCATCGGTCGAAATCCTGGAAATCGACCTTGGATGGGGTCGAATTCCTGGAAATCGACTCAAGCCGGGAACCGAACCTCCCTCCCCGGGTGCTACCATGGCGGTACTCGGCCCCGCTTCGCGGGGCCTCGGTGCGCTTGGGGCCCGCTGCGCGGGCCAGGTTTAGCCCATCGGTCGAAATCCTGGAAATCGACCTTGGATGGGGTCGAATTCCTGGAAATCGACTCAAGCCGGGAACCGAACCTCCCTCCCCGGGTGCTACCATGGCGGTACTCGGCCCCGCTTCGCGGGGCCTCGGTGCGCTTGGGGCCCGCTGCGCGGGCCAGGTTTAGCCCATCGGTCGAAATCCTGGAAATCGACCTTGGATGGGGTCGAATTCCTGGAAATCGACTCAAGCCGGGAACCGAACCTCCCTCCCCGGGTGGTACCATGGCGGTGTTCTCGGCCCCGCTCCGCGGGGCCTCGGTGCGCTTGGGGCCCGCTGCGCGGGCCAGGTTTAGCCCATTGGTCGAAATCCTGGAAATCGACCTTGGATGGGGTCGAATTCCTTCGCGGGCCGGGTTTAGCCCATCGGTCGAAATCCTGGAAATCGACCCTGGATGTGTCGAATTCCTGGAAATCGACTCAAGCCGGAAACGGAACCTCCCTCCCCGGGTGCTACCATGGCGGTGTTCTCGGCCCCGCTTCGCGGGGCCTCGGTGCGCTTGGGGCCCGCTGCGCGGCCCAGGTTTAGCCCATCGGTCGAAATCCTGGAAATCGACCCTGGATGTGTCGAATTCCTGGAAATCGACTCAAGCCGGAAACGGAACCTCCCTCCCCGGGTGCTACCATGGCGGTGTTCTCGGCCCCGCTTCGCGGGGCCTCGGTGCGCTTGGGGCCCGCTTCGCGGGCCGGGTTTAGCCCATCGGTCGAAATCCTGGAAATCGACCCTGGATGTGTCGAATTCCTGGAAATCGACTCAAGCCGGAAACGGAACCTCCCTCCCCGGGTGCTACCATGGCGGTGTTCGCGGGGCCTCGGTGCGCTTGGGGCCCGCTTCGCGGGCCGGGTTTAGCCCATCGGTCGAAATCCTGGAAATCGACCCTGGATGTGTCGAATTCCTGGAAATCAACTCAAGCCGGAAACGGAACCTCCCTCCCCGGGTGCTACCATGGCGGTGTTCTTGGCCCCGCTTCGCGGGGCCTCGGTGCGCTTGGGGCCCGCTGCGCGGGCCGGGTTTAGCCCATCGGTCGAAATCCTGGAAATGGACCTTGGATGGGGTCGAATTCCTGGAAATCGACTCAAGCCGGGAACCGAACCTCCCTCCCCGGGTGGTACCATGGCGGTGTTCTCGGCCCCGCTCCGCGGGGCCTCGGTGCGCTTGGGGCCCGCTTCGCGGGCCAGGTTTAGCCCATCGGTCGAAATCCTGGAAATCGACCTTGGATGATGTCGAATTCCTGGAAATCGACTCAAGCCGGGAACGGAACCTCCCTCCCCGGGTGGTACCATGGCGGTGTTCTCGGCCCCGCTTCGCGGGGCCTCGGTGCGCTTGGGGCCCGCTTCGCGGGCCGGGTTTAGCCCATCGGTCGAAATCCTGGAAATCGACCTTGGATGTGTCGAATTCCTGGAAATCGACTCAAGCCGGAAACGGAACCTCCCTCCCCGGGTGCTACCATGGCGGTGTTCTCGGCCCCGCTTCGCGGGGCCTCGGTGCGCTTGGGGCCCGCTGCGCGGGCCGGGTTTAGCCCATCGGTCGAAATCCTGGAAATCGACCTTGGATGTGTCGAATTCCTGGAAATCGACTCAAGCCGGAAACGGAACCTCCCTCCCCGGGTGCTACCATGGCGGTGTTCTCGGCCCCGCTTCGCGGGGCCTCGGTGCGCTTGGGGCCCGCTTCGCGGGCCGGGTTTAGCCCATCGGTCGAAATCCTGGAAATCGACCCTGGATGTGTCGAATTCCTGGAAATCGACTCAAGCCGGAAACGGAACCTCCCTCCCCGGGTGCTACCATGGCGGTGTTCTCGGCCCCGCTTCGCGGGGCCTCGGTGCGCTTGGGGCCCGCTTCGCGGGCCGGGTTTAGCCCATCGGTCGAAATCCTGGAAATCGACCTTGGATGTGTCGAATTCCTGGAAATCGACTCAAGCCGGAAACGGAACCTCCCTCCCCGGGTGCTACCATGGCGGTGTTCTCGGCCCCGCTTCGCGGGGCCTCGGTGCGCTTGGGGCCCGCTTCGCGGGCCGGGTTTAGCCCATCGGTCGAAATCCTGGAAATCGACCCTGGATGTGTCGAATTCCTGGAAATCGACTCAAGCCGGAAACGGAACCTCCCTCCCCGGGTGCTACCATGGCGGTGTTCGCGGGGCCTCGGTGCGCTTGGGGCCCGCTTCGCGGGCCGGGTTTAGCCCATCGGTCGAAATCCTGGAAATCGACCCTGGATGTGTCGAATTCCTGGAAATCAACTCAAGCCGGAAACGGAACCTCCCTCCCCGGGTGCTACCATGGCGGTGTTCTTGGCCCCGCTTCGCGGGGCCTCGGTGCGCTTGGGGCCCGCTGCGCGGGCCGGGTTTAGCCCATCGGTCGAAATCCTGGAAATGGACCTTGGATGGGGTCGAATTCCTGGAAATCGACTCAAGCCGGGAACCGAACCTCCCTCCCCGGGTGGCACCATGGCGGTGTTCTCGGCCCCGCTTCGCGGGGCCTCGGTGCGCTTGGGGCCCGCTGCGCGGGCCAGGTTTAGCCCATCGGTCGAAATCCTGGAAATGGACGTTGGATGATGTCGAATTCCTGGAAATCGACTCAAGCCGGGAACCGAACCTCCCTCCCCGGGTGGTACCATGGCGGTGTTCTCGGCCCCGCTCCGCGGGGCCTCGGTGCGCTTGGGGCCCGCTTCGCGGGCCAGGTTTAGCCCATCGGTCGAAATCCTGGAAATCGACCTTGGATGATGTCGAATTCCTGGAAATCGACTCAAGCCGGGAACGGAACCTCCCTCCCCGGGTGGTACCATGGCGGTGTTCTCGGCCCCGCTTCGCGGGGCCTCGGTGCGCTTGGGGCCCGCTTCGCGGGCCGGGTTTAGCCCATCGGTCGAAATCCTGGAAATCGACCTTGGATGTGTCGAATTCCTGGAAATCGACTCAAGCCGGAAACGGAACCTCCCTCCCCGGGTGCTACCATGGCGGTGTTCTCGGCCCCGCTTCGCGGGGCCTCGGTGCGCTTGGGGCCCGCTTCGCGGGCCGGGTTTAGCCCATCGGTCGAAATCCTGGAAATCGACCTTGGATGTGTCGAATTCCTGGAAATCGACTCAAGCCGGAAACGGAACCTCCCTCCCCGGGTGCTACCATGGCGGTGTTCTCGGCCCCGCTTCGCGGGGCCTCGGTGCGCTTGGGGCCCGCTTCGCGGGCCGGGTTTAGCCCATCGGTCGAAATCCTGGAAATCGACCCTGGATGTGTCGAATTCCTGGAAATCGACTCAAGCCGGAAACGGAACCTCCCTCCCCGGGTGCTACCATGGCGGTGTTCTCGGCCCCGCTTCGCGGGGCCTCGGTGCGCTTGGGGCCCGCTTCGCGGGCCGGGTTTAGCCCATCGGTCGAAATCCTGGAAATCGACCTTGGATGTGTCGAATTCCTGGAAATCGACTCAAGCCGGAAACGGAACCTCCCTCCCCGGGTGCTACCATGGCGGTGTTCTCGGCCCCGCTTCGCGGGGCCTCGGTGCGCTTGGGGCCCGCTGCGCGGGCCAGGTTTAGCCCATCGGTCGAAATCCTGGAAATGGACGTTGGATGATGTCGAATTCCTGGAAATCGACTCAAGCCGGGAACCGAACCTCCCTCCCCGGGTGGTACCATGGCGGTGTTCTCGGCCCCGCTCCGCGGGGCCTCGGTGCGCTTGGGGCCCGCTTCGCGGGCCAGGTTTAGCCCATCGGTCGAAATCCTGGAAATCGACCTTGGATGATGTCGAATTCCTGGAAATCGACTCAAGCCGGGAACGGAACCTCCCTCCCCGGGTGGTACCATGGCGGTGTTCTCGGCCCCGCTTCGCGGGGCCTCGGTGCGCTTGGGGCCCGCTTCGCGGCCCGGGTTTAGCCCATCGGTCGAAATCCTGGAAATCGACCCTGGATGTGTCGAATTCCTGGAAATCGACTCAAGCCGGAAACGGAACCTCCCTCCCCGGGTGCTACCATGGCGGTGTTCTCGGCCCCGCTTCGCGGGGCCTCGGTGCGCTTGGGGCCCGCTTTGCGGGCCGGGTTTAGCCCATCGGTCGAAATCCTGGAAATCGACCCTGGATGTGTCGAATTCCTGGAAATCGACTCAAGCCGGAAACGGAACCTCCCTCCCCGGGTGCTACCATGGCGGTGTTCTCGGCCCCGCTTCGCGGGGCCTCGGTGCGCTTGGGGCCCGCTTCGCGGGCCGGGTTTAGCCCATCGGTCGAAATCCTGGAAATCGACCTTGGATGTGTCGAATTCCTGGAAATCGACTCAAGCCGGAAACGGAACCTCCCTCCCCGGGTGCTACCATGGCGGTGTTCTCGGCCCCGCTTCGCGGGGCCTCGGTGCGCTTGGGGCCCGCTTCGCGGGCCGGGTTTAGCCCATCGGTCGAAATCCTGGAAATCGACCCTGGATGTGTCGAATTCCTGGAAATCGACTCAAGCCGGAAACGGAATCTCCCTCCCCGGGTGCTACCATGGCGGTGTTCTCGGCCCCGCTTCGCGGGGCCTCGGTGCGCTTGGGGCCCGCTGCGCGGCCCAGGTTTAGCCCATCGGTCGAAATCCTGGAAATCGACCCTGGATGTGTCGAATTCCTGGAAATCGACTCAAGCCGGAAACGGAACCTCCCTCCCCGGGTGCTACCATGGCGGTGTTCTCGGCCCCGCTTCGCGGGGCCTCGGTGCGCTTGGGGCCCGCTTCGCGGGCCGGGTTTAGCCCATCGGTCGAAATCCTGGAAATCGACCCTGGATGTGTCGAATTCCTGGAAATCGACTCAAGCCGGAAACGGAACCTCCCTCCCCGGGTGCTACCATGGCGGTGTTCTCGGCCCCGCTTCGCGGGGCCTCGGTGCGCTTGGGGCCCGCTTCGCGGGCCGGGTTTAGCCCATCGGTCGAAATCCTGGAAATCGACCCTGGATGTGTCGAATTCCTGGAAATCAACTCAAGCCGGAAACGGAACCTCCCTCCCCGGGTGCTACCATGGCGGTGTTCTCGGCCCCGCTTCGCGGGGCCTCGGTGCGCTTGGGGCCCGCTGCGCGGGCCAGGTTTAGCCCATCGGTCGAAATCCTGGAAATCGACCCTGGATGTGTCGAATTCCTGGAAATCGACTCAAGCCGGAAACGGAACCTCCCTCCCCGGGTGCTACCATGGCGGTACTCGGCCCCGCTTCGCGGGGCCTCGGTGCGCTTGGGGCCCGCTGCGCGGGCCAGGTTTAGCCCATCGGTCGAAATCCTGGAAATCGACCTTGGATGGGGTCGAATTCCTGGAAATCGACTCAAGCCGGGAACCGAACCTCCCTCCCCGGGTGCTACCATGGCGGTACTCGGCCCCGCTTCGCGGGGCCTCGGTGCGCTTGGGGCCCGCTGCGCGGGCCAGGTTTAGCCCATCGGTCGAAATCCTGGAAATCGACCTTGGATGGGGTCGAATTCCTGGAAATCGACTCAAGCCGGGAACCGAACCTCCCTCCCCGGGTGGTACCATGGCGGTGTTCTCGGCCCCGCTCCGCGGGGCCTCGGTGCGCTTGGGGCCCGCTGCGCGGGCCAGGTTTAGCCCATTGGTCGAAATCCTGGAAATCGACCTTGGATGGGGTCGAATTCCTTCGCGGGCCGGGTTTAGCCCATCGGTCGAAATCCTGGAAATCGACCCTGGATGTGTCGAATTCCTGGAAATCGACTCAAGCCGGAAACGGAACCTCCCTCCCCGGGTGCTACCATGGCGGTGTTCTCGGCCCCGCTTCGCGGGGCCTCGGTGCGCTTGGGGCCCGCTGCGCGGCCCAGGTTTAGCCCATCGGTCGAAATCCTGGAAATCGACCCTGGATGTGTCGAATTCCTGGAAATCGACTCAAGCCGGAAACGGAACCTCCCTCCCCGGGTGCTACCATGGCGGTGTTCTCGGCCCCGCTTCGCGGGGCCTCGGTGCGCTTGGGGCCCGCTTCGCGGGCCGGGTTTAGCCCATCGGTCGAAATCCTGGAAATCGACCCTGGATGTGTCGAATTCCTGGAAATCGACTCAAGCCGGAAACGGAACCTCCCTCCCCGGGTGCTACCATGGCGGTGTTCGCGGGGCCTCGGTGCGCTTGGGGCCCGCTTCGCGGGCCGGGTTTAGCCCATCGGTCGAAATCCTGGAAATCGACCCTGGATGTGTCGAATTCCTGGAAATCAACTCAAGCCGGAAACGGAACCTCCCTCCCCGGGTGCTACCATGGCGGTGTTCTTGGCCCCGCTTCGCGGGGCCTCGGTGCGCTTGGGGCCCGCTGCGCGGGCCGGGTTTAGCCCATCGGTCGAAATCCTGGAAATGGACCTTGGATGGGGTCGCATTCCTGGAAATCGACTCAAGCCGGGAACCGAACCTCCCTCCCCGGGTGGCACCATGGCGGTGTTCTCGGCCCCGCTCCGCGGGGCCTCGGTGCGCTTGGGGCCCGCTTCGCGGGCCAGGTTTAGCCCATCGGTCGAAATCCTGGAAATCGACCCTGGATGTGTCGAATTCCTGGAAATCGACAAAAGCCGGAAACCGAACCTCCCTCCCCGGGTGCTACCATGGCGGTGTTCTCGGCCCCGCTTCGCGGGGCCTCGGTGCGCTTGGGGCCCGCTGCGCGGGCCGGGTTTAGCCCATCGGTCGAAATCCTGGAAATGGACCTTGGATGGGGTCGAATTCCTGGAAATCGACTCAAGCCGGAAACGGAACCTCCCTCCCCGGGTGCTACCATGGCGGTGTTCTCGGCCCCGCTTCGCGGGGCCTCGGTGCGCTTGGGGCCCGCTGCGCGGGCCAGGTTTAGCCCATCGGTCGAAATCCTGGAAATCGACCCTGGATGTGTCGAATTCCTGGAAATCGACTCAAGCCGGAAACGGAACCTCCCTCCCCGGGTGCTACCATGGCGGTGTTCTCGGCCCCGCTTCGCGGGGCCCCGGTGCGCTTGGGGCCCGCTGCGCGGGCCAGGTTTAGCCCATCGGTCGAAATCCTGGAAATCGACCCTGGATGTGTCGAATTCCTGGAAATCGACTCAAGCCGGAAACGGAACCTCCCTCCCCGGGTGCTACCATGGCGGTGTTCTCGGCCCCGCTTCGCGGGGCCTCGGTGCGCTTGGGGCCCGCTTCGCGGGCCGGGTTTAGCCCATCGGTCGAAATCCTGGAAATCGACCTTGGATGTGTCGAATTCCTGGAAATCGACTCAAGCCGGAAACGGAACCTCCCTCCCCGGGTGCTACCATGGCGGTGTTCTCGGCCCCGCTTCGCGGGGCCTCGGTGCGCTTGGGGCCCGCTTCGCGGGCCGGGTTTAGCCCATCGGTCGAAATCCTGGAAATCGACCCTGGATGTGTCGAATTCCTGGAAATCAACTCAAGCCGGAAACGGAACCTCCCTCCCCGGGTGCTACCATGGCGGTGTTCTTGGCCCCGCTTCGCGGGGCCTCGGTGCGCTTGGGGCCCGCTGCGCGGGCCGGGTTTAGCCCATCGGTCGAAATCCTGGAAATGGACCTTGGATGGGGTCGAATTCCTGGAAATCGACTCAAGCCGGGAACCGAACCTCCCTCCCCGGGTGGCACCATGGCGGTGTTCTCGGCCCCGCTTCGCGGGGCCTCGGTGCGCTTGGGGCCCGCTGCGCGGGCCAGGTTTAGCCCATCGGTCGAAATCCTGGAAATGGACGTTGGATGATGTCGAATTCCTGGAAATCGACTCAAGCCGGGAACCGAACCTCCCTCCCCGGGTGGTACCATGGCGGTGTTCTCGGCCCCGCTCCGCGGGGCCTCGGTGCGCTTGGGGCCCGCTTCGCGGGCCAGGTTTAGCCCATCGGTCGAAATCCTGGAAATCGACCTTGGATGATGTCGAATTCCTGGAAATCGACTCAAGCCGGGAACGGAACCTCCCTCCCCGGGTGGTACCATGGCGGTGTTCTCGGCCCCGCTTCGCGGGGCCTCGGTGCGCTTGGGGCCCGCTTCGCGGGCCGGGTTTAGCCCATCGGTCGAAATCCTGGAAATCGACCTTGGATGTGTCGAATTCCTGGAAATCGACTCAAGCCGGAAACGGAACCTCCCTCCCCGGGTGCTACCATGGCGGTGTTCTCGGCCCCGCTTCGCGGGGCCTCGGTGCGCTTGGGGCCCGCTTCGCGGGCCGGGTTTAGCCCATCGGTCGAAATCCTGGAAATCGACCTTGGATGTGTCGAATTCCTGGAAATCGACTCAAGCCGGAAACGGAACCTCCCTCCCCGGGTGCTACCATGGCGGTGTTCTCGGCCCCGCTTCGCGGGGCCTCGGTGCGCTTGGGGCCCGCTTCGCGGGCCGGGTTTAGCCCATCGGTCGAAATCCTGGAAATCGACCCTGGATGTGTCGAATTCCTGGAAATCGACTCAAGCCGGAAACGGAACCTCCCTCCCCGGGTGCTACCATGGCGGTGTTCTCGGCCCCGCTTCGCGGGGCCTCGGTGCGCTTGGGGCCCGCTTCGCGGGCCGGGTTTAGCCCATCGGTCGAAATCCTGGAAATCGACCTTGGATGTGTCGAATTCCTGGAAATCGACTCAAGCCGGAAACGGAACCTCCCTCCCCGGGTGCTACCATGGCGGTGTTCTCGGCCCCGCTTCGCGGGGCCTCGGTGCGCTTGGGGCCCGCTTCGCGGGCCGGGTTTAGCCCATCGGTCGAAATCCTGGAAATCGACCTTGGATGTGTCGAATTCCTGGAAATCGACTCAAGCCGGAAACGGAACCTCCCTCCCCGGGTGCTACCATGGCGGTGTTCTCGGCCCCGCTTCGCGGGGCCTCGGTGCGCTTGGGGCCCGCTTCGCGGGCCGGGTTTAGCCCATCGGTCGAAATCCTGGAAATCGACCCTGGATGTGTCGAATTCCTGGAAATCGACTCAAGCCGGAAACGGAACCTCCCTCCCCGGGTGCTACCATGGCGGTGTTCTCGGCCCCGCTTCGCGGGGCCTCGGTGCGCTTGGGGCCCGCTGCGCGGCCCAGGTTTAGCCCATCGGTCGAAATCCTGGAAATCGACCCTGGATGTGTCGAATTCCTGGAAATCGACTCAAGCCGGAAACGGAACCTCCCTCCCCGGGTGCTACCATGGCGGTGTTCTCGGCCCCGCTTCGCGGGGCCTCGGTGCGCTTGGGGCCCGCTTTGCGGGCCGGGTTTAGCCCATCGGTCGAAATCCTGGAAATCGACCCTGGATGTGTCGAATTCCTGGAAATCGACTCAAGCCGGAAACGGAACCTCCCTCCCCGGGTGCTACCATGGCGGTGTTCTCGGCCCCGCTTCGCGGGGCCTCGGTGCGCTTGGGGCCCGCTTCGCGGGCCGGGTTTAGCCCATCGGTCGAAATCCTGGAAATCGACCTTGGATGTGTCGAATTCCTGGAAATCGACTCAAGCCGGAAACGGAACCTCCCTCCCCGGGTGCTACCATGGCGGTGTTCTCGGCCCCGCTTCGCGGGGCCTCGGTGCGCTTGGGGCCCGCTTCGCGGGCCGGGTTTAGCCCATCGGTCGAAATCCTGGAAATCGACCCTGGATGTGTCGAATTCCTGGAAATCGACTCAAGCCGGAAACGGAATCTCCCTCCCCGGGTGCTACCATGGCGGTGTTCTCGGCCCCGCTTCGCGGGGCCTCGGTGCGCTTGGGGCCCGCTGCGCGGCCCAGGTTTAGCCCATCGGTCGAAATCCTGGAAATCGACCCTGGATGTGTCGAATTCCTGGAAATCGACTCAAGCCGGAAACGGAACCTCCCTCCCCGGGTGCTACCATGGCGGTGTTCTCGGCCCCGCTTCGCGGGGCCTCGGTGCGCTTGGGGCCCGCTTCGCGGGCCGGGTTTAGCCCATCGGTCGAAATCCTGGAAATCGACCCTGGATGTGTCGAATTCCTGGAAATCGACTCAAGCCGGAAACGGAACCTCCCTCCCCGGGTGCTACCATGGCGGTGTTCTCGGCCCCGCTTCGCGGGGCCTCGGTGCGCTTGGGGCCCGCTTCGCGGGCCGGGTTTAGCCCATCGGTCGAAATCCTGGAAATCGACCCTGGATGTGTCGAATTCCTGGAAATCAACTCAAGCCGGAAACGGAACCTCCCTCCCCGGGTGCTACCATGGCGGTGTTCTCGGCCCCGCTTCGCGGGGCCTCGGTGCGCTTGGGGCCCGCTGCGCGGGCCAGGTTTAGCCCATCGGTCGAAATCCTGGAAATCGACCCTGGATGTGTCGAATTCCTGGAAATCGACTCAAGCCGGAAACGGAACCTCCCTCCCCGGGTGCTACCATGGCGGTGTTCTCGGCCCCGCTTCGCGGGGCCTCGGTGCGCTTGGGGCCCGCTTCGCGGGCCAGGTTTAGCCCATCGGTCGAAATCCTGGAAATCGACCTTGGATGTGTCGAATTCCTGGAAATCGACTCAAGCCGGAAACGGAACCTCCCTCCCCGGGTGCTACCATGGCGGTGTTCTCGGCCCCGCTTCGCGGGGCCTCGGTGCGCTTGGGGCCCGCTGCGCGGGCCAGGTTTAGCCCATCGGTCGAAATCCTGGAAATCGACCCTGGATGTGTCGAATTCCTGGAAATCGACTCAAGCCGGAAACGGAACCTCCCTCCCCGGGTGCTACCATGGCGGTGTTCTCGGCCCCGCTTCGCGGGGCCTCGGTGCGCTTGGGGCCCGCTTCGCGGGCCAGGTTTAGCCCATCGGTCGAAATCCTGGAAATCGACCTTGGATGTGTCGAATTCCTGGAAATCGACTCAAGCCGGAAACGGAACCTCCCTCCCCGGGTGCTACCATGGCGGTGTTCTCGGCCCCGCTTCGCGGGGCCTCGGTGCGCTTGGGGCCCGCTTCGCGGGCCGGGTTTAGCCCATCGGTCGAAATCCTGGAAATCGACCCTGGATGTGTCGAATTCCTGGAAATCGACTCAAGCCGGAAACGGAACCTCCCTCCCCGGGTGCTACCATGGCGGTGTTCTCGGCCCCGCTTCGCGGGGCCTCGGTGCGCTTGGGGCCCGCTGCGCGGGCCAGGTTTAGCCCATCGGTCGAAATCCTGGAAATCGACCTCGGTCCAGGTTGAATTCCTGGAATTGGACTTCGGGGGTCAGGTTTAGCCCATCGGTCGCATTCCTGGAATTCGACCTCGGTCCTCCAGGTTGAATTCCTGGAATTCGACCTAGCGGGCAGGTTAACCGATCGGTAGGAATCCTGGAAATGAACCCCGGTTGTTTGGGGTTGGTTTCCTGGAAATCGACTTCGGGGGTTAGGTTAGCCCATCGGTAGAAATCCTGGAAATGAACCTCGGTTGGTTCGGGGTTGAATTCCTGGAAATCGACTCAAGCCAGGGACGGAATCGGAACCACCCACCCCGGGCCGGTGCTCTCGGCCCGGCTTCGCGGAGCAGGTTTAGCCCATCGGTAGGAATCCTGGAACTGGACCTTGGATGGTTGGGGTCGAATTCCTGGAAATCGACTCAAGCCAGGGACGGAATCGGAACCACCCACCCCGGGCCGGTGCTCTCGGCCCGGCTTCGCAGAGCAGGTTTAGCCCATCGGTAGGAATCCTGGAACTGGACCTTGGGTGGTGGTTGGGGTTAAATTCCTGGAAATCGACTTCGGGGGTTAGGTTAGCCCATCGGTAGAAATCCTGGAAATGAACCTCGGTTGGTTCGGGGTTGAATTCCTGGAAATCGACTCAAGCCGGGGACGGAATCGGAACCACCCACCCCGGGCCGGTGCTCTCGGCCCGGCTTCGCGGGGCAGGTTTAGCCCATCGGTAGCATTCCTGGAAATCGACTTCGAACCACCCCCCCGGGCCGGTGCTCTCGGCCCGGCTTCGCGGGGCAGGTTTAGCCCATCGGTAGCATTCCTGGAAATCGACTTCGAACCACCCCCCCGGGCCGGTGCTCTCGGCCCGGCTTCGCGGGGCAGGTTTAGCCCATCGGTAGCATTCCTGGAAATCGACTTCGGAGGTCAGGTTTAGCCCATCGGTAGCTTTCATGGAAGTTGACCTCGGTCCTCCAGGTTGAATTCCTGGAATTCGACCTACCTGGCAGGTTAACCGATCGGTAGGAATCCTGGAAATGAACCTCGGTTTTTTTGCGGTTGTTTTCCTGGAAATCGACTTCGGGGGTTAGGTTAGCCCATCGGTAGAAATCCTGGAAATGAACCTCGGTTGGTTCGGGGTTGAATTCCTGGAAATCGACTCAAGCCGGGGACGGAATCGGAACCACCCACCCCGGGCCGGTGCTCTCGGCCCGGCTTCGCGGGGCAGGTTTAGCCCATCGGTAGCATTCCTGGAAATCGACTTCGAACCACCCCCCCGGGCCGGTGCTCTCGGCCCGGCTTCGCGGGGCAGGTTTAGCCCATCGGTAGCATTCCTGGAAATCGACTTCAAACCACCCCCCCGGGCCGGTGCTCTCGGCCCGGCTTCGCGGGGCAGGTTTAGCCCATCGGTAGCATTCCTGGAAATCGACTTCGGAGGTCAGGTTTAGCCCATCGGTAGCTTTCATGGAAGTTGACCTCGGTCCTCCAGGTTGAATTCCTGGAATTCGACCTACCTGGCAGGTTAACCGATCGGTAGGAATCCTGGAAATGAACCTCGGTTTTTTTGCGGTTGTTTTCCTGGAAATTGACTTAAGCGGGGGACGGAATCGGAACCACCCACCCCGGGCCGGTGCTCTCGGCCCGGCTTCGCGGGGCAGGTTTAGCCCATCGGTAGCATTCCTGGAAATCGACTTCGAACCACCCCCCCGGGCCGGTGCTCTCGGCCCGGCTTCGCGGGGCAGGTTTAGCCCATCGGTAGCATTCCTGGAAATCGACTTCGGAGGTCAGGTTTAGCCCATCGGTAGCTTTCATGGAAGTTGACCTCGGTCCTCCAGGTTGAATTCCTGGAATTCGACCTACCTGGCAGGTTAACCGATCGGTAGGAATCCTGGAAATGAACCTCGGTTTTTTTACGGTTGTATTCCTGGAAATGGACTTAAGCGGGGGACGGAATCGGAACCACCCACCCCGGGCCCGGTGCTCTCGGCCCGGCTTCGCGGGGCAGGTTTAGCCCATCGGTAGCATTCCTGGAAATGGACTTCGGGGGTCAGGTTTAGCCCATCGGTAGGATTCCAGGAAGTTGACCTCGGTTGAGGTTGAATTCCTGGAATTCGACCTAGCGGGGCAGGTTAGCCGATCGGTAGGAATCCTGGAAATGAACCTCGGTTGGTTGGGGTTGGATTCCTGGAAATGGGCTTGGGGGTCAGGTTAGCCGATCGGTAGGAATCCTGGAACTGGACCTTGTTTGGGGTTGGATTCCTGGAAGTGGACTTCGCGGGGCAGGTTAGCCGATCGGTAGGAATCCTGGAATTGGACCTTGGATGGGGGTTGGATTCCTGGAAATGGACTTAAGCGGGGGACGGAATCGGAACCACCCACCAGGCCGGTGCTCTCAGGTTTAGCCCATCGGTCGGAATCCTGGAACTGGATCTTGGTTGGTTGGGGTTGGATTCCTGGAACTGGACCTGGAACTGGTTGGGGCTCAATTCCTGAAAATGGACTCAGGCCGGGAATGGAACCACCCAGCCCGGGACTCACCATGCCGGTGTTCTCGACGTGTTTGGGGCCCGCTTCGCCGATCGGTAAGAATCCTGGAACTCGACCTTGGTTGGGTTTGGATTCCTCGAAATGGACTTAAGCGGAAAATGGAACCACCGACCCTGACACATTGTGAGAGGCATGCAGCATTGTCTTAAAACATACAATGTAAAAAACCTGGAAGAAGACCCACCAGAACTCCAACATTCCAAATTGACTTTAATTTTCACATCTTTTGATCCTAATTCGGACTTGGTTTCAAATGTTCTCAATACATAGTTCCAGCTCACGGCATAGCTGTCGAAATGCTGGTTGTTCAGCCACGATCTCCCGTATGCTTTTTTTCAGGACCAACTTTTCCTGGATCTCTCTTTCGAAGAGAGTTTTGGCCATGGAATAAAATTGTGGTGTGAGTGCGAGTTTTCTTCGTTGACCCTGAAAGACATAAAAATGACAAAGGTTTAATTTTAGGATTTCCACATTAGAGTCCCCCTCCGCAGCCCAAGTCTACTTACAGAATTATGATGACTGATTTTTTCTGGAAGTGTTGTTGGCTCTGAATTTGGTTTGGGAGATCTCTTTTGCTGTGTTTCGTTCCCTTTTTGGATGGAATTTGTCCTTTTTCTTTAACTTGATCTTCTCCTTCATCTTCTTCTTCTTGCGGGACTTGAGAGTGTGAGTGGTATCACAATCCTAAGGACACAGTATGTTATATTTTGCGGGTTAGGGTTAAGGTTAGGGTTAACCCTAACCCTAACCCCCCCCCGGGGGTTAAGAAATATTTCATGTCGGTGTATTACAATGACAGAATTACTTCCAGGAATTATACTCACAAATTTCAAGGGCGCTGGACATGTTTTTCTACCAACAAGGCATGTTCCATTATCTGTTCCGCATCTTCCCAGTCACTGAAGTCAGACTATAGTACAAAAAGCAAAATAGAAGACATAGCTATGGGTTAGGGTTAGGGTTAGGGTTAGTTTAACAAGTTTAACAACAGGAGACATGGGACTTCCTGGATTTCACCTCAGCTTCCCTCGGGCGTACATTCTCCAATTCCATCAACTGGGGAGAAGCCTCCCTTGAAACTTGCCGTCCATCTCCCACTGTTTTGTCAGATGTTTTCACCTTTTTGCTGCTGTCTTCACTCTTCCTTTGCTGCTTCTTTTCCCCAGGTGAGCCTGTCTGTCACCAGAAAGGAAACAGTCATATTTTGGTGGCATGAGCCAGTGTTGCATTTGATTGAACCACTTCCAGGAATTCTACTCACCCGGTGCAGGGAGGAGACCTTCTGTGTTAAGGGCAGGGAGACTTCTTGTGTTAAGGGAAAGACAATTTGTTCCATGACGTCCATCTCATCTTCGTCTTCAGTCATGTACATCTATACAATGACAAAATCCAATTTGGAAGCCATGGCAATGGGGTGGGGGGGGAAACTTCCACAATAGTGACATGGGACTTCCTGGATATCACCTTAATTACTCCAATGTGTACCTTTTTTTCCTCGGACTGTGGAGTAGAGACGAGATCCCCGGGCTCCCTTGAAAGTTGCCATCCAGCCCCCACATTCTGCTCAGACCTGTTCACATCTTTGGTAGTTCTCAGCGGGGAGGCCTGTGTTAATGGCACAGAAACCTCCTGTGTCAAAGGCTCGAAAGGTTCTTCCGGGAGCTCCTCCTCATTGCAATTCACGTTCACCTATACAACAACAAAAAACAATGTATAATACATGGGTGTGGGTCATGTCTTCCACAATAGCGACACAGAACTTACTGGGGGCTGGAGTGAGTGCTCCGTAGAATTCCTGGAACTGGACCTTGGTTTGGGGTCAAATTCCAGGAACTGGACTGGGTTTGGGGGTCCAATTCCAGGAACCGGGCATAGGCGAGGCCGGTGTCCTCGGCCCCGCTGCGCGGGGCCTCGCGGGGGCTAGCTACGCTTGGGTCCCGCTCCGCACAGTTCCGGGAACTGGACTTTGGTTGGGGGTCCAATTCCAGGAACTGGACTTTGGTTGGGGGTCCAATTCCAGGAACTGGACTTTGGTTGGGGGTCCAATTCCAGGAACTGGACTTTGGTTGGGGGTCCAATTCCAGGAACCGGGCATAGGCGAGGCCGGTGTCCTCGGCCCCGCTGCGCGGGGCCTCGCGGGGGCTAGCTACGCTTGGGTCCCGCTCCGCACAGTTCCGGGAACGGGACTTTGGTTGGGGGTCCAATTCCAGGAACTGGACTTTGGTTGGGGGTCCAATTCCAGGAACTGGACTTTGGTTGGGGGTCCAATTCCAGGAACTGGACTTTGGTTGGGGGTCCAATTCCAGGAACTGGACTTTAGTTGGGGGTCCAATTCCAGGAACTGGACTTTGGTTGGGGGTCCAATTCCAGGAACTGGACTTTGGTTGGGGGTCCAATTCCAGGAACTGGACTTTGGTTCGGGGTCCAATTCCAGGAACCGGGCGCGGACGGGGCAACGAAGCAACGACCACGCGACGCGACGCTTCGCGGGGCCTCAAACACGCAAGGGGCCCGCCTCGGAGGCCAGGGAAAAGCTATCGGCTATCGGTAGATTTCTAGAACTGTACCTTGGTTGTGGATGAATTCTTGGAGCGGGAACTCGCTTGAGATTTGAATTCCTGAAACCGGACTCTTTTCCCCAAAGGCGACGCACATTTCCAGGAACTCACCTCACTCATCCTTGGAACCTGCAGCGGCGCTTTCTTGTGCTTGCCCTCACACTTCGATGCGAATGAATGGGGGTTGGACAAACGCAGGCTTAAATAGTCTGGTGTTGGTGATGTCACGGTACTGCAGCCAATCACCTTCCGATTGGCCAAAGGCACCTCCTCCCCACACACAAACGCTAACAATTAGCCAGTCAAGCGACACCTTGTGGTGAAAGCAAAAACTGCGTGACTCAGAAAAGCTTTCTTCAACAAACAGACTTTATTTTACGATTTTGTAGTGGAAAAGTATAAGATGCATATAATAGATATGGAGATGAGGCACATTTGCTCTGTAAACGCCCATCCGCTCTCATAACATGGCCAAGTGAATCTAGATAGAAAAAAAAAATAAAAAAACACTAAACGCAATTCACTGAGTAGTGTTTACAAATATGAACGCATCTTTCCGGGAATTACATGTCATCTTTAAGGAATTACATGTCACCTTTAAGGAATTGCGCGCCATTTTTAAGGAATTGCGCGCCATTTTTAAGGAATTGCACGTCATCTTTAAGGAATTTTACACGTCATCTTTAAGGAATTGCGTGTCATTTTTAAGGAATTGCATGTCATCTTTAAGGAATTACATGTCATCTTTAAGGAATTACATGTCATCTTTAAGGAATTTAGGTTGCCATCCTGGATGTAGACATCGCCAACTTACCCTTGACTTGTTTCCATTGCCATGTTCATTTGGGGCTCCAGTGTAGTGAGCACAATGCTCGGGATCCATCGTGGAGTTGTCTCATCTGTCCAGAGACCCCATGATTTTTTTTTTTGCAAGTGCACATGCAAAGAAAATATCATACCTTGCTGGTCATAATCAGGAGGAAGACTTTCCAGATATTGACCCATCCTTTTTTGCGCTTGCTCGCTTGACTTCTGAAGGCGGCACTGACAGCGACTGCTTTTATAGACTCAGCCCAGCCTTGCAACTGGCCATTGACCAATCACTGCGAAGGGGGTGTAACGGTAACGCCCGCCATAAAAAAAAAAAACCCATCCAAGTCAATTTCCAGGTTTTATACATATAATTCCACAATTTCACCATGGGCAAACCAAACGTCTATTGCCTCAAAAATTACCAGTGGGAAGGGCCATATCTGACCAAAAACCAATCACTGCAATCAGCTGTTGACCAATAGATGGTCACGTCAATTTCCAGGTTGCCTACATATAATTCCACAATTTCAACGCAGTACAATTCATGGAACACAACCCGTCAATTTCCAGGTTGCCTACATATAATTCCACAATTTCAACGCAGTACAATTCATGGAACACGTCCCGTCAATTTCCAGGTTGCCTACATATAATTCCACAATTTCACCATGGGCAAACCAAACGTCGATTGGCTCAAAAATTACTAGTGGGAAGGGCCATATCTGACCAAAAAACAATCACTGCAATCAGCTGTTGACCAATAGACGGTCACGTCAATTTCCAGGTTGCCTACATATAATTCCACAATTTCAACACAGTACAATTCATGGAACACGACCCGTACGATTCATGGAATCCGACCCGTACAGTTCATGGAACACGACCAGTACAATTCCTGGTATTCAACCCCGACCAGTACAATTCCTGGAATCCGACACGTACAGTTCCTGGAATCCGACGCGTACAGTTCCTGGAATCCGACGCGTACAGTTCCTGGAATCCGATGCGTACAGTTCCTGGAATCCGACGCGTACAGTTCATGGAACACGACCAGTACAATTCCTGGTATTCAACCAGTACGATTCCCGGACCCCGACCAGTACAATTCCTGGAATCCGACACGTACAGTTCATGGAATACGACCAGTACAATTCCCGGGCTCCGACACGTACGATTCATGGAATCCGACCCGTAGAGTTCCTGGAATACGACCCGTACAGTTCCTGGAATCCGACGCGTACAGTTCATGGAACACGACCAGTACAATTCCTGGTATTCAACCAGTACGATTCCCGGACCCCGACCAGTACAATTCCTGGAATCCAACACGTACGATTCATGGAATACGACCAGTACAATTCCCGGGCTCCGACACGTACGATTCATGGAATCCGACCCATACAGTTCCCGGAATCCGACGCGTACAGTTCCCGGAATCCGACGCGTACAGTTCACGGAATACGACCAGTACAGTTCACGGAACACGACCAGTACAATTCCTGGTATTCAACCAGTACAATTCCTGGTATTCGACCAGTACAATTCCCGGACCCCGACCAGTACAATTCATGGAATACGACCCGTACAGTTCCTGGAATCCGACCAGTACAATTCCTGGTATTCAACCAGTACAATTCCCGGACCCCGACCAGTACAATTCATGGAATCCGACCCGTACAGTTCCTGGAATCCGACGCGTACAATTCCTGGAATCCGACGCGTACAGTTCACGGAACACGACCAGCGCAATTCCCGGTATTCGACCAGCACAATTCCCGGACCCCGACCGGTACAATTCACGGAATTACGACCCGTACAGTTCCCGGAATGCGACGCGTACGATTCACGGAATACGACCCCGCCGTTCCCGAAAACCGACGCGCACGGTTCACGGAACACGACAAGTACAATTCCCGGACTCCGACCGGCGCGGTTCACGGAATACGACCCGTGCGCGATTCCTGGAATTCGACCGGGCTCACACGCGACACCTGGTGTCCGCTCGCCCGAACCGCACCCGCGTTTTTAAAACGGCCCTTAAAAAATACTTAAACAAAAAACCTTTTCAAACGAAACGCGTCGCCGGCGCCTACGAATTTCGCACTATCCGCGGCGATTTTTCCCGTTTCGATTAGCCGACATTTTCACCGGAACCCGGAATCGCGACCTCGTTCCAAACCCGGTTCCAACTGGCGCGCGGGAGTTATGCCCCCGCCATTCAAAGTCAATGGAGCGCGCGTTAGCACAGTGGCTAACTTCCAAGTCGAATTCCAGCTTCCCATAGACCGCCATTCATAAGGCTTCCGCGAAACCGACGTCATTTCCGACTTCGGGGCGTCGGGGTCAGCCCGGCGCCTAACCCTAATTATGCCCCGATAGCATCCCGTTAGAACCCCGCGATTTGGAATCCACATTATCGGCGGCGCATTTCCTGGAATTTGACAAATTTGGAACTAAACGTTTAAAACTCCTAAAAACGGCAAAAATGCATCGCTCTCTTCTGAAATGTATCTAAGGCTAATTTTCGTGTCATAAAAATGCTTTTTTGGAGCAAAAAAATGCAATTTAAAAATTCAAAAAACTGCAGTTGGCCTACTTGGCCACATGATGGCGCCAAGAGACCGTATAATAATTTTAGCACACAAAATTTGACTTTTCTAACTGAGGGCACAAAAGTTGGAATTGGGGTCCGCTTCCTGGAACTTGACCAAAAGTCCTACATATTGACACAAGATGCTGCCGGCTCAAAAATTCGTTCCAAGTTGGTCTAGAACTTGGAAGGTCAGCCCAATTCCTGGAAAATACAACTTGGTCTATATCTTGGAAGGTCAGACCAATTCCTGGAAAATTACCTTATCCACCATTCACTCATTGCCAACATGAAGGTAAAACTCACCCAGTCTCACAAAATTTGACTTTTCTAACTGAGGGCACAAAAGTTGGAATTGGGGTCCGCTTCCTGGAACTTGACCAAAAGTCCTACATATTGACAGAAGATGCTGCCGGCTCAAGAATTCTTTCCAAGTTGCTCTAGAACTTGGAAGGTCAGCCCAATTCCTGGAAAATACAACTTGGTCTATATCTTGGAAGGTCAGCCCAATTCCTGGAAAATTACCTTATCCACCATTCACTCATTGCCACCATGAAGGTAAGACTCACCATGTGTCACGCTCCTGGTTCCACACATTCTATTTCTAAAAATCATTCATATTGACAAATTACTGATCATTTTCACCCGCTTTATCAATTCATGACTTGGGCATTTTCAAGTTCAAAACCCTAACTCTATAAAAGCCCTACCTGCTTTTTCGTTTCAAGCTTTGCCACTATGAAGGTAAGACTCATCCTGTTTCATTCTCTTGGTTCCACACATTATATATATATATATTTTTTAATTTTTTAATGATTAATATTGACAAATTACTGCTCATTTCCACCTGCTTTATTAATGAATGACTCAGGCATTTTCTAACTAAAACCCTAATTCTGTATGTAACGATTCTGGAAGCCAATGTACTATTCCAGGATATATACATGTAATATTTCAGGATAGAGACATGTACTCTTCCAGGATATATACATGTAATATTTCAGGATAGAGACATGTACTCTTCCAGGATATATACATGTAATATTTCAGGATAGAGACATGTCCTCTTCCAGGATACAGACTCAATTTGGCACTCCCCAAAAGGGGTGTGTCTTCATTTTTGAACCATCCTATAAGAAGAGGCGGGGGCCCCTCGACCGTTTTTTCTCATTTCCAACTGTGCCACCATGAAGGTAAGACTCAACCTGTGTCGCTCTCCTGGTTCCGTGCATTGTATTTTTTTTAAAATGATTATTATTGACAAATTAGTGCTCATTTTCACCTGCTTCATCAATTAATGACTTGGGCACTTTTTGCTAAAAGCCTATCTTTTTTTATGTCGCTATCCTGGAAGCCGATGTAATCTTCCAGGAAATATACATGTTATTACATGTAGTATTCCAGGAAAGAGGCAATTTAGTACAGGTAGTCTACCAGGAAAAAGACATTTTTACATGTAGTTTTCCAGGAAATAGACATGTTAGTGCATGAGGTCTATCTATCTTCTTCATGTCACTATCCTGGTAGCCGATGTACTTTTCCAGGAAAGTGACGTACTCTTCCAAGAAACTGACATGTACTCTTCCAGGAAATAGACTCAACTCTAAAATTAACCAAAAGACGTGTGTCTTCGAACTGGGGCCTCCCGATAAATGGAGGGTCGCGTACTACTTGCGTCCTCATTTGCAACTATGCCACCGTGAAGGTAAGACACACCCTGTGTCACTCTCCTTGTTGCTCACATTCTTTTTCTGAAAATGATTCATACAGACACATTTGTGCTCATTTTCACCTGCTTTATTAATTAATGACTTGGGCATTTTGAAGGTAAAAAAAAAACCTGTCTTCTTCATGTCACTATCCTGGAAGCCGATGCACTCTTCCAGGAAGGTGACGTTAGTACACGTTAGTCTTCCAGGAAAGAGACATGGAATGACATTTACTCTTCCACAAAATACACATTATCAACCATTGCACTCTGTCTTTGCCTGTGATAATTGATGCATGGAGGTCCAATTCCTGGAAAGTGACCTTACCCACCATTCACCCATACCATTACCCCCTTCAGTCCAGCTACCGTCCCAGGCATGGGCCTGTGACACTTTCCACAGAGAGATCCAATTCCCTCAAGTTGTACTCATGCACTTTGCTCATGACCATTTGGGAAACAAAGGAAGAGCACTTCGGCAAAAGTGGGAGAAGATGGGCAATTGCGACATGGGTGTGTTACTTTGATTGATCTTGCTACTTCCATACTAAGGACAGGATTTTGGCATTCTGGAATATTTTCACCTACTCTCCTACAGGCTAATCGCACACTCGCGGAAGCTGAAACGCAACTGGTTAAAAAAGCATATGTGCTGAACTCGGGCCAGCACAGGCACAAAATTCCAATTGGCATAATACACTCATGGGTGAGGCCATCCAAAGAGAGGAAAAGGTAAGTCTTTCACAATGACACTTTATCCATTGCATGTTATTAGTAGCTAACCAAAACGTAAACATGACTCTTTTGTTTCAAAATCATGAGCAGCAGAAGGCCAGGAGGACGCGGGACAGGATGAGGAAAAGGACGGAGACGAAGACGACGTCCATAAGGGGACAGGATGAGGAAAAGGACGGAGACGAAGACGACGTCCATAAGGGGACAGCCAACATGTTAAATGTTTAAAATAAAGTTCAGCAAAAAGTTGTAGTTCATTGTCTTGAAAGTAAAGTTTGACAATTGGCAGTTTATGTCTTTAAAAATTCTGCTGGAACTGGACCTTGGTTTGGGGTCCAATTCCAGGAACTGGGCGGAGGCCGGCCACGGAACCAGCGACCCCGCGAGCCTCCAGGCCGGTGTTCTCGGCCCCGCTTCGCGGGGCCCCGGGGGGGCTAGCTCCGCTTGGGACCCGCTCCGCCCAATTCCTGGAACTGACCCTTGGTTCAGGGTCAGATTCCAGGAATTGGGCGTAGACGGGTGAATGACCCAGCGGACCGGCGAGCCTCAATCCCGGTGTTCTCGGCCCCGCTTCGCGGAGCCTCGCGGGGGCTAGCTCCGCTTGGGACCCGCTCCGCCCAATTCCAGGAACTGGACCTTGGTTGGGGGTCCAGTTCCAGGAACTGGGCGTAGACGGGTGAATGACCCAGCGATGCTCCCGGATTCCTGGAAGTTGACCTCGGTACAGGTTGAATTCCTGGAATTGGAACTAGGGTTAGGGTTAGCTTCGCGGGGCCTTGGTGCGCTTGGGGCCCGCTTCGCGGGCCAGGTTGAGCCCATCGGTAGCATTCCTGGAAGTTGACCTCGCTCCAGGTTGAATTCCTGGAATTCGACCGAAGGGGAGCTTGACCCACGAAACCCGGGACCAACCATGCCGGTGTTCTCGGCCCCGCTCCGCGGGGCCTCGGTGCGCTTGGGGCCCGCTGCGCGGGCCAGGTCGAGCCCATCGGTAGCATTCCTGGAAGTTGACCTCGCTCCAGGTTGAATTCCTGGAATTCGACCGAAGGGGAGCTTGACCCACGAAACCCGGGACCAACCATGCCGGTGTTCTCGGCCCCGCTCCGCGGGGCCTCGGTGCGCTTGGGGCCCGCTGCGCGGGCCAGGTCGAGCCCATCGGTAGCATTCCTGGAAGTTGACCTCGCTCCAGGTTGAATTCCTGGAATTCGACCGAAGGGGAGCTGGACCCACCAAACCCGGGACCAACCATGCCGGTGTTCTCGGCCCCGCTCCGCGGGGCCTCGGTGCGCTTGGGGCCCGCTGCGCGGGCCAGGTCGAGCCCATCGGTAGCATTCCTGGAAGTTGACCTCGCTCCAGGTTGAATTCCTGGAATTCGACCGAAGGGGAGCTGGACCCACCAAACCCGGGACCAACCATGCCGGTGTTCTCGGCCCCGCTCCGCGGGGCCTCGGTGCGCTTGGGGCCCGCTGCGCGGGCCAGGTCGAGCCCATCGGTAGCATTCCTGGAAGTTGACCTCGCTCCAGGTTGAATTCCTGGAATTCGACCGAAGGGGAGCTGGACCCACCAAACCCGGGTGCTACCATGGCGGTGTTCTCGGCCCCGCTCCGCGGGGCCTCGGTGCGCTTGGGGCCCGCTGCGCGGGCCAGGTTTAGCCCATCGGTCGAAATCCTGGAAATCGACCTTGGATGGGGTCGAATTCCTGGAAATCGACTCAAGCCGGGAACCGAACCTCCCTCCCCGGGTGCTACCATGGCGGTACTCGGCCCCGCTTCGCGGGGCCTCGGTGCGCTTGGGGCCCGCTGCGCGGGCCAGGTTTAGCCCATCGGTCGAAATCCTGGAAATCGACCTTGGATGTGGTCGAATTCCTGGAAATCGACTCAAGCCGGTAACCGAACCTCCCTCCCCGGGTGCTACCATGGCGGTGTTCTCGGCCCCGCTTCGCGGGGCCTCGGTGTGCTTGGGGCCCGCTTCGCGGGCCAGGTTTAGCCCATCGGTCGAAATCCTGGAAATCGACCTTGGATGGGGTCGAATTCCTGGAAATCGACTCAAGCCGGGAACCGAACCTCCCTCCCCGGGTGGTACCATGGCGGTGTTCTCGGCCCCGCTTCGCGGGGCCTCGGTGCGCTTGGGGCCCGCTGCGCGGGCCAGGTTTAGCCCATCGGTCGAAATCCTGGAAATGGACGTTGGATGATGTCGAATTCCTGGAAATCGACTAAAGCCGGGAACCGAACCTCCCTCCCCGGGTGGTACCATGGCGGTGTTCTCGGCCCCGCTCCGCGGGGCCTCGGTGCGCTTGGGGCCCGCTTCGCGGGCCAGGTTTAGCCCATCGGTCGAAATCCTGGAAATCGACCTTGGATGATGTCGAATTCCTGGAAATCGACTCAAGCCGGGAACCGAACCTCCCTCCCCGGGTGGTACCATGGCGGTGTTCTCGGCCCCGCTTCGCGGGGCCTCGGTGCGCTTGGGGCCCGCTTCGCGGGCCAGGTTTAGCCCATCGGTCGAAATCCTGGAAATCGACCCTGGATGTGTCGAATTCCTGGAAATCGACTCAAGCCGGAAACCGAACCTCCCTCCCCGGGTGCTACCATGGCGGTGTTCTCGGCCCCGCTTCGCGGGGCCTCTGTGCGCTTTGGGCCCGCTGCGCGGGCCAGGTTTGGCCCATCGGTCGGAATCCTGGAAATGGACCTTGGATGGGGTCGAATTCCTGGAAATCGACTCAAGCCGGGAACGGAACCTCCCTCCCCGGGTGCTACCATGGCGGTGTTCTCGGCCCCGCTCCGCGGGGCCTCGGTGCGCTTGGGGCCCGCTGCGCGGGCCAGGTTTAGCCCATCGGTCGAAATCCTGGAAATCGACCTAGGATTGGGGTCGAATTCCTGGAAATTGACTCAAGCCGGGAACCGAACCTCCCTCCCCGGGTGCTACCATGGCGGTACTCGGCCCCGCTTCGCGGGGCCTCGGTGCGCTTGGGGCCCGCTGCGCGGGCCAGGTTTAGCCCATCGGTCGAAATCCTGGAAATCGACCTTGGATGTGGTCGAATTCCTGGAAATCGACTCAAGCCGGAAACCGAACCTCCCTCCCCGGGTGCTACCATGGCGGTGTTCTCGGCCCCGCTTCGCGGGGCCTCTGTGCGCTTTGGGCCCGCTGCGCGGGCCAGGTTTGTCCCATCGGTCGGAATCCTGGAAATGGACCTTGGATGGGGTCGAATTCCTGGAAATCGACTCAAGCCGGGAACGGAACCTCCCTCCCCGGGTGCTACCATGGCGGTACTCGGCCCCGCTTCGCGGGGCCTCGGTGCGCTTGGGGCCCGCTGCGCGGGCCAGGTTTAGCCCATCGGTCGAAATCCTGGAAATGGACCTTGGATGGGGTCGAATTCCTGGAAATCGACTCAAGCCGGGAACCGAACCTCCCTCCCCGGGTGGCACCATGGCGGTGTTCTCGGCCCCGCTTCGCGGGGCCTCGGTGCGCTAGGGGCCCGCTTCGCGGGCCAGGTTTAGCCCATCGGTCGAAATCCTGGAAATGGACGTTGGATGATGTCGAAATCCTGGAAATCGACTCAAGCCGGAAACCGAACCTCCCTCCCCGGGTGCTACCATGGCGGTGTTCTCGGCCCCGCTCCGCGGGGCCTCGGTGCGCTTGGGGCCCGCTGCGCGGGCCGGGTTTAGCCCATCGGTCGAAATCCTGGAAATGGACCTTGGATGGGGTCGAATTCCTGGAAATCGACTCAAGCCGGGAACAGAACCTCCCTCCCCGGGTGGCACCATGGCGGTGTTCTCGGCCCCGCTTCGCGGGGCCTCGGTGCGCTTGGGGCCCGCTTCGCGGGCCAGGTTTAGCCCATCGGTCGAAATCCTGGAAATGGACCTTGGATGGGGTCGAATTCCTGGAAATCGACTCAAGCCGGGAACCGAACCTCCCTCCCCGGGTGCTACCATGGCGGTACTCGGCCCCGCTTCGCGGGGCCTCGGTGCGCTTGGGGCCCGCTGCGCGGGCCAGGTTTAGCCCATCGGTCGAAATCCTGGAAATCGACCTTGGATGGGGTCGAATTCCTGGAAATCGACTCAAGCCGGGAACCGAACCTCCCTCCCCGGGTGGTACCATGGCGGTGTTCTCGGCCCCGCTCCGCGGGGCCTCGGTGCGCTTGGGGCCCGCTGCGCGGGCCAGGTTTAGCCCATCGGTCGAAATCCTGGAAATCGACCTTGGATGGGGTCGAATTCCTGGAAATCGACTCAAGCCGGGAACCGAACCTCCCTCCCCGGGTGCTACCATGGCGGTACTCGGCCCCGCTTCGCGGGGCCTCGGTGCGCTTGGGGCCCGCTGCGCGGGCCAGTTTTAGCCCATCGGTCGAAATCCTGGAAATGGACCTTGGATGGGGTCGAATTCCTGGAAATCGACTCAAGCCGGGAACCGAACCTCCCTCCCCGGGTGGTACCATGGCGGTGTTCTCGGCCCCGCTTCGCGGGGCCTCGGTGTGCTTGGGGCCCGCTTCGCGGGCCAGGTTTAGCCCATCGGTCGAAATCCTGGAAATGGACCTTGGATGGGGTCGAATTCCTGGAAATCGACTCAAGCCGGGAACCGAACCTCCCTCCCCGGTGCTACCATGGCGGTACTCGGCCTCGCTTCGCGGGGCCTCGGTGCGCTTGGGGCCCGCTTCGCGGGCCGGGTTTAGCCCATCGGTCGAAATCCTGGAAATCGACCTTGGATGTGTCGAATTCCTGGAAATCGACTCAAGCCGGAAACGGAACCTCCCTCCCCGGGTGCTACCATGGCGGTGTTCTCGGCCCCGCTTCGCGGGGCCTCGGTGCGCTTGGGGCCCGCTTCGCGGGCCGGGTTTAGCCCATCGGTCGAAATCCTGGAAATCGACCCTGGATGTGTCGAATTCCTGGAAATCGACTCAAGCCGGAAACGGAACCTCCCTCCCCGGGTGCTACCATGGCGGTGTTCTCGGCCCCGCTTCGCGGGGCCTCGGTGCGCTTGGGGCCCGCTTCGCGGGCCAGGTTTAGCCCATCGGTCGAAATCCTGGAAATCGACCCTGGATGTGTCGAATTCCTGGAAATCGACTCAAGCCGGAAACCGAACCTCCCTCCCCGGGTGCTACCATGGCGGTACTCGGCCCCGCTTCGCGGGGCCTCGGTGCGCTTGGGGCCCGCTGCGCGGGCCAGGTTTAGCCCATCGGTCGAAATCCTGGAAACGGACCTTGGATGGGGTCGAATTCCTGGAAATCGACTCAAGCCGGAAACCGTACCTCCCTCCCCGGGTGGTACCATGGCGGTGTTCTCGGCCCCGCTTCGCGGGGCCTCGGTGCGCTTGGGGCCCGCTTCGCGGGCCAGGTTTAGCCCATCGGTCGAAATCCTGGAAATCGACCTTGGATGTGTCGAATTCCTGGAAATCGACTCAAGCCGGAAACGGAACCTCCCTCCCCGGGTGCTACCATGGCGGTGTTCTTGGCCCCGCTTCGCGGGGCCTCGGTGCGCTTGGGGCCCGCTTCGCGGGCCGGGTTTAGCCCATCGGTCGAAATCCTGGAAATCGACCTTGGATGTGTCGAATTCCTGGAAATCGACTCAAGCCGGAAACGGAACCTCCCTCCCCGGGTGCTACCATGGCGGTGTTCTCGGCCCCGCTTCGCGGGGCCTCGGTGCGCTTGGGGCCCGCTTCGCGGGCCGGGTTTAGCCCATCGGTCGAAATCCTGGAAATCGACCCTGGATGTGTCGAATTCCTGGAAATCGACTCAAGCCGGAAACGGAACCTCCCTCCCCGGGTGCTACCATGGCGGTGTTCTCGGCCCCGCTTCGCGGGGCCTCGGTGCGCTTGGGGCCCGCTGCGCGGCCCAGGTTTAGCCCATCGGTCGAAATCCTGGAAATCGACCCTGGATGTGTCGAATTCCTGGAAATCGACTCAAGCCGGAAACGGAACATCCCTCCCCGGGTGCTACCATGGCGGTGTTCTCGGCCCCGCTTCGCGGGGCCTCGGTGCGCTTGGGGCCCGCTTCGCGGGCCGGGTTTAGCCCATCGGTCGAAATCCTGGAAATCGACCCTGGATGTGTCGAATTCCTGGAAATCGACTCAAGCCGGAAACGGAACCTCCCTCCCCGGGTGCTACCATGGCGGTGTTCTCGGCCCCGCTTCGCGGGGCCTCGGTGCGCTTGGGGCCCGCTGCGCGGGCCAGGTTTAGCCCATCGGTCGAAATCCTGGAAATCGACCCTGGATGTGTCGAATTCCTGGAAATCGACTCAAGCCGGAAACGGAACCTCCCTCCCCGGGTGCTACCATGGCGGTGTTCTCGGCCCCGCTTCGCGGGGCCTCGGTGCGCTTGGGGCCCGCTTCGCGGGCCAGGTTTAGCCCATCGGTCGAAATCCTGGAAATCGACCTTGGATGTGTCGAATTCCTGGAAATCGACTCAAGCCGGAAACGGAACCTCCCTCCCCGGGTGCTACCATGGCGGTGTTCTCGGCCCCGCTTCGCGGGGCCTCGGTGCGCTTGGGGCCCGCTGCGCGGGCCAGGTTTAGCCCATCGGTCGAAATCCTGGAAATCGACCCTGGATGTGTCGAATTCCTGGAAATCGACTCAAGCCGGAAACGGAACCTCCCTCCCCGGGTGCTACCATGGCGGTGTTCTCGGCCCCGCTTCGCGGGGCCTCGGTGCGCTTGGGGCCCGCTGCGCGGGCCGGGTTTAGCCCATCGGTCGAAATCCTGGAAATGGACCTTGGATGGGGTCGCATTCCTGGAAATCGACTCAAGCCGGGAACCGAACCTCCCTCCCCGGGTGGCACCATGGCGGTGTTCTCGGCCCCGCTCCGCGGGGCCTCGGTGCGCTTGGGGCCCGCTTCGCGGGCCAGGTTTAGCCCATCGGTCGAAATCCTGGAAATCGACCCTGGATGTGTCGAATTCCTGGAAATCGACAAAAGCCGGAAACCGAACCTCCCTCCCCGGGTGCTACCATGGCGGTGTTCTCGGCCCCGCTTCGCGGGGCCTCGGTGCGCTTGGGGCCCGCTGCGCGGGCCGGGTTTAGCCCATCGGTCGAAATCCTGGAAATGGACCTTGGATGGGGTCGAATTCCTGGAAATCGACTCAAGCCGGAAACGGAACCTCCCTCCCCGGGTGCTACCATGGCGGTGTTCTCGGCCCCGCTTCGCGGGGCCTCGGTGCGCTTGGGGCCCGCTGCGCGGGCCAGGTTTAGCCCATCGGTCGAAATCCTGGAAATCGACCCTGGATGTGTCGAATTCCTGGAAATCGACTCAAGCCGGAAACGGAACCTCCCTCCCCGGGTGCTACCATGGCGGTGTTCTCGGCCCCGCTTCGCGGGGCCCCGGTGCGCTTGGGGCCCGCTGCGCGGGCCAGGTTTAGCCCATCGGTCGAAATCCTGGAAATCGACCCTGGATGTGTCGAATTCCTGGAAATCGACTCAAGCCGGAAACGGAACCTCCCTCCCCGGGTGCTACCATGGCGGTGTTCTCGGCCCCGCTTCGCGGGGCCTCGGTGCGCTTGGGGCCCGCTTCGCGGGCCGGGTTTAGCCCATCGGTCGAAATCCTGGAAATCGACCTTGGATGTGTCGAATTCCTGGAAATCGACTCAAGCCGGAAACGGAACCTCCCTCCCCGGGTGCTACCATGGCGGTGTTCTCGGCCCCGCTTCGCGGGGCCTCGGTGCGCTTGGGGCCCGCTTCGCGGGCCGGGTTTAGCCCATCGGTCGAAATCCTGGAAATCGACCCTGGATGTGTCGAATTCCTGGAAATCGACTCAAGCCGGAAACGGAACCTCCCTCCCCGGGTGCTACCATGGCGGTGTTCTCGGCCCCGCTTCGCGGGGCCTCGGTGCGCTTGGGGCCCGCTTCGCGGGCCGGGTTTAGCCCATCGGTCGAAATCCTGGAAATCGACCTTGGATGTGTCGAATTCCTGGAAATCGACTCAAGCCGGAAACGGAACCTCCCTCCCCGGGTGCTACCATGGCGGTGTTCTCGGCCCCGCTTCGCGGGGCCTCGGTGCGCTTGGGGCCCGCTTCGCGGGCCGGGTTTAGCCCATCGGTCGAAATCCTGGAAATCGACCCTGGATGTGTCGAATTCCTGGAAATCGACTCAAGCCGGAAACGGAACCTCCCTCCCCGGGTGCTACCATGGCGGTGTTCTCGGCCCCGCTTCGCGGGGCCTCGGTGCGCTTGGGGCCCGCTTCGCGGGCCGGGTTTAGCCCATCGGTCAAAATCCTGGAAATCGACCTTGGATGTGTCGAATTCCTGGAAATCGACTCAAGCCGGAAACGGAACCTCCCTCCCCGGGTGCTACCATGGCGGTGTTCTCGGCCCCGCTTCGCGGGGCCTCGGTGCGCTTGGGGCCTGCTTCGCGGGCCGGGTTTAGCCCATCGGTCGAAATCCTGGAAATCGACCTTGGATGTGTCGAATTCCTGGAAATCGACTCAAGCCGGAAACGGAACCTCCCTCCTCGGGTGCTACCATGGCGGTGTTCTCGGCCCCGCTTCGCGGGGCCTCGGTGCGCTTGGGGCCCGCTTCGCGGGCCGGGTTTAGCCCATCGGTCGAAATCCTGGAAATCGACCTTGGATGTGTCGAATTCCTGGAAATCGACTCAAGCCGGAAACGGAACCTCCCTCCCCGGGTGCTACCATGGCGGTGTTCTCGGCCCCGCTTCGCGGGGCCTCGGTGCGCTTGGGGCCCGCTTCGCGGGCCGGGTTTAGCCCATCGGTCGAAATCCTGGAAATCGACCCTGGATGTGTCGAATTCCTGGAAATCGACTCAAGCCGGAAACGGAACCTCCCTCCCCGGGTGCTACCATGGCGGTGTTCTCGGCCCCGCTTCGCGGGGCCTCGGTGCGCTTGGGGCCCGCTTCGCGGGCCGGGTTTAGCCCATCGGTCGAAATCCTGGAAATCGACCCTGGATGTGTCGAATTCCTGGAAATCGACTCAAGCCGGAAACGGAACCTCCCTCCCCGGGTGCTACCATGGCGGTGTTCTCGGCCCCGCTTCGCGGGGCCTCGGTGCGCTTGGGGCCCGCTTCGCGGGCCAGGTTTAGCCCATCGGTCGAAATCCTGGAAATCGACCCTGGATGTGTCGAATTCCTGGAAATCAACTCAAGCCGGAAACGGAGCCTCCCTCCCCGGGTGCTACCATGGCGGTGTTCTCGGCCCCGCTTCGCGGGGCCTCGGTGCGCTTGGGGCCCGCTTCGCGGGCCAGGTTTAGCCCATCGGTCGAAATCCTGGAAATCGACCCTGGATGTGTCGAATTCCTGGAAATCGACTCAAGCCGGAAACGGAGCCTCCCTCCCCGGGTGCTACCATGGCGGTGTTCTCGGCCCCGCTTCGCGGGGCCTCGGTGCGCTTGGGGCCCGCTTCGCGGGCCGGGTTTAGCCCATCGGTCGAAATCCTGGAAATCGACCCTGGATGTGTCGAATTCCTGGAAATCGACTCAAGCCGGAAACGGAACCTCCCTCCCCGGGTGCTACCATGGCGGTGTTCTCGGCCCCGCTTCGCGGGGCCTCGGTGCGCTTGGGGCCCGCTTCGCGGGCCGGGTTTAGCCCATCGGTCGAAATCCTGGAAATCGACCCTGGATGTGTCGAATTCCTGGAAATCGACTCAAGCCGGAAACGGAACCTCCCTCCCCGGGTGCTACCGTGGCGGTGTTCTCGGCCCCGCTTCGCGGGGCCTCGGTGCGCTTGGGGCCCGCTGCGCGGGCCAGGTTTAGCCCATCGGTCGAAATCCTGGAAATCGACCTCGGTCCAGGTTGAATTCCTGGAATTGGACTTCGGGGGTCAGGTTTAGCCCATCGGTCGCATTCCTGGAATTCGACCTCGGTCCTCCAGGTTGAATTCCTGGAATTCGACCTTGCGGGCAGGTTAACCGATCGGTAGGAATCCTGGAAATGAACCCCGGTTGTTTGGGGTTGGTTTCCTGGAAATCGACTTCGGGGGTTAGGTTAGCCCATCGGTAGAAATCCTGGAAATGAACCTCGGTTGGTTCGGGGTTGAATTCCTGGAAATCGACTCAAGCCAGGGACGGAATCGGAACCACCCACCCCGGGCCGGTGCTCTCGGCCCGGCTTCGCGGAGCAGGTTTAGCCCATCGGTAGGAATCCTGGAACTGGACCTTGGATGGTTGGGGTCGAATTCCTGGAAATCGACTCAAGCCAGGGACGGAATCGGAACCACCCACCCCGGGCCGGTGCTCTCGGCCCGGCTTCGCAGAGCAGGTTTAGCCCATCGGTAGGAATCCTGGAACTGGACCTTGGGTGGTGGTTGGGGTTAAATTCCTGGAAATCGACTTCGGGGGTTAGGTTAGCCCATCGGTAGAAATCCTGGAAATGAACCTCGGTTGGTTCGGGGTTGAATTCCTGGAAATCGACTCAAGCCGGGGACGGAATCGGAACCACCCACCCCGGGCCGGTGCTCTCGGCCCGGCTTCGCGGGGCAGGTTTAGCCCATCGGTAGCATTCCTGGAAATCGACTTCGAACCACCCCCCCGGGCCGGTGCTCTCGGCCCGGCTTCGCGGGGCAGGTTTAGCCCATCGGTAGCATTCCTGGAAATCGACTTCGAACCACCCCCCCGGGCCGGTGCTCTCGGCCCGGCTTCGCGGGGCAGGTTTAGCCCATCGGTAGCATTCCTGGAAATCGACTTCGGAGGTCAGGTTTAGCCCATCGGTAGCTTTCATGGAAGTTGACCTCGGTCCTCCAGGTTGAATTCCTGGAATTCGACCTACCTGGCAGGTTAACCGATCGGTAGGAATCCTGGAAATGAACCTCGGTTTTTTTGCGGTTGTTTTCCTGGAAATCGACTTCGGGGGTTAGGTTAGCCCATCGGTAGAAATCCTGGAAATGAACCTCGGTTGGTTCGGGGTTGAATTCCTGGAAATCGACTCAAGCCGGGGACGGAATCGGAACCACCCACCCCGGGCCGGTGCTCTCGGCCCGGCTTCGCGGGGCAGGTTTAGCCCATCGGTAGCATTCCTGGAAATCGACTTCGAACCACCCCCCCGGGCCGGTGCTCTCGGCCCGGCTTCGCGGGGCAGGTTTAGCCCATCGGTAGCATTCCTGGAAATCGACTTCAAACCACCCCCCCGGGCCGGTGCTCTCGGCCCGGCTTCGCGGGGCAGGTTTAGCCCATCGGTAGCATTCCTGGAAATCGACTTCGGAGGTCAGGTTTAGCCCATCGGTAGCTTTCATGGAAGTTGACCTCGGTCCTCCAGGTTGAATTCCTGGAATTCGACCTACCTGGCAGGTTAACCGATCGGTAGGAATCCTGGAAATGAACCTCGGTTTTTTTGCGGTTGTTTTCCTGGAAATTGACTTAAGCGGGGGACAGAATCGGAACCACCCACCCCGGGCCGGTGCTCTCGGCCCGGCTTCGCGGGGCAGGTTTAGCCCATCGGTAGCATTCCTGGAAATCGACTTCGAACCACCCCCCCGGGCCGGTGCTCTCGGCCCGGCTTCGCGGGGCAGGTTTAGCCCATCGGTAGCATTCCTGGAAATCGACTTCGGAGGTCAGGTTTAGCCCATCGGTAGCTTTCATGGAAGTTGACCTCGGTCCTCCAGGTTGAATTCCTGGAATTCGACCTACCTGGCAGGTTAACCGATCGGTAGGAATCCTGGAAATGAACCTCGGTTTTTTTACGGTTGTATTCCTGGAAATGGACTTAAGCGGGGGACGGAATCGGAACCACCCACCCCGGGCCCGGTGCTCTCGGCCCGGCTTCGCGGGGCAGGTTTAGCCCATCGGTAGCATTCCTGGAAATGGACTTCGGGGGTCAGGTTTAGCCCATCGGTAGGATTCCAGGAAGTTGACCTCGGTTGAGGTTGAATTCCTGGAATTCGACCTAGCGGGGCAGGTTAGCCGATCGGTAGGAATCCTGGAAATGAACCTCGGTTGGTTGGGGTTGGATTCCTGGAAATGGGCTTGGGGGTCAGGTTAGCCGATCGGTAGGAATCCTGGAACTGGACCTTGTTTGGGGTTGGATTCCTGGAAGTGGACTTCGCGGGGCAGGTTAGCCGATCGGTAGGAATCCTGGAATTGGACCTTGGATGGGGGTTGGATTCCTGGAAATGGACTTAAGCGGGGGACGGAATCGGAACCACCCACCAGGCCGGTGCTCTCAGGTTTAGCCCATCGGTCGGAATCCTGGAACTGGATCTTGGTTGGTTGGGGTTGGATTCCTGGAACTGGACCTGGAACTGGTTGGGGCTCAATTCCTGAAAATGGACTCAGGCCGGGAATGGAACCACCCAGCCCGGGACTCACCATGCCGGTGTTCTCGACGTGTTTGGGGCCCGCTTCGCCGATCGGTAAGAATCCTGGAACTCGACCTTGGTTGGGTTTGGATTCCTCGAAATGGACTTAAGCGGAAAATGGAACCACCGACCCTGACACATTGTGAGAGGCATGCAGCATTGTCTTAAAACATACAATGTAAAAAACCTGGAAGAAGACCCACCAGAACTCCAACATTCCAAATTGACTTTAATTTTCACATCTTTTGATCCTAATTCGGACTTGGTTTCAAATGTTCTCAATACATAGTTCCAGCTCACGGCATAGCTGTCGAAATGCTGGTTGTTCAGCCACGATCTCCCGTATCCTTTTTTTCAGGACCAACTTTTCCTGGATCTCTCTTTCGAAGAGAGTTTTGGCCATGGAATAAAATTGTGGTGTGAGTGCGAGTTTTCTTCGTTGACCCTGAAAGACATAAAAATGACAAAGGTTTAATTTTAGGATTTCCACATTAGAGTCCCCCTCCGCAGCCCAAGTCTACTTACAGAATTATGATGACTGATTTTTTCTGGAAGTGTTGTTGGCTCTGAATTTGGTTTGGGAGATCTCTTTTGCTGTGTTTCGTTCCCTTTTTGGATGGAATTTGTCCTTTTTCTTTAACTTGATCTTCTCCTTCATCTTCTTCTTCTTGCGGGACTTGAGAGTGTGAGTGGTATCACAATCCTAAGGACACAGTATGTTATATTTTGCGGGTTAGGGTTAAGGTTAGGGTTAACCCTAACCCTAACCCCCCCCCCGGGGGTTAAGAAATATTTCATGTCGGTGTATTACAATGACAGAATTACTTCCAGGAATTATACTCACAAATTTCAAGGGCGCTGGACATGTTTTTCTACCAACAAGGCATGTTCCATTATCTGTTCCGCATCTTCCCAGTCACTGAAGTCAGACTATAGTACAAAAAGCAAAATAGAAGACAAAGCTATGGGTTAGGGTTAGGGTTAGGGTTAGTTTAACAAGTTTAACAACAGGAGACATGGGACTTCCTGGATTTCACCTCAGCTTCCCTCGGGCGTACATTCTCCAATTCCATCAACTGGGGAGAAGCCTCCCTTGAAACTTGCCGTCCATCTCCCACTGTTTTGTCAGATGTTTTCACCTTTTTGCTGCTGTCTTCACTCTTCCTTTGCTGCTTCTTTTCCCCAGGTGAGCCTGTCTGTCACCAGAAAGGAAACAGTCATATTTTGGTGGCATGAGCCAGTGTTGCATTTGATTGAACCACTTCCAGGAATTCTACTCACCCGGTGCAGGGAGGAGACCTTCTGTGTTAAGGGCAGGGAGACTTCTTGTGTTAAGGGAAAGACAATTTGTTCCATGACGTCCATCTCATCTTCGTCTTCAGTCATGTACATCTATACAATGACAAAATCCAATTTGGAAGCCATGGCAATGGGGTGGGGGGGGAAACTTCCACAATAGTGACATGGGACTTCCTGGATATCACCTTAATTACTCCAATGTGTACCTTTTTTTCCTCGGACTGTGGAGTAGAGACGAGATCCCCGGGCTCCCTTGAAAGTTGCCATCCAGCCCCCACATTCTGCTCAGACCTGTTCACATCTTTGGTAGTTCTCAGCGGGGAGGCCTGTGTTAATGGCACAGAAACCTCCTGTGTCAAAGGCTCGAAAGGTTCTTCCGGGAGCTCCTCCTCATTGCAATTCACGTTCACCTATACAACAACAAAAAACAATGTATAATACATGGGTGTGGGTCATGTCTTCCACAATAGCGACACAGAACTTACTGGGGGCTGGAGTGAGTGCTCCGTAGAATTCCTGGAACTGGACCTTGGTTTGGGGTCAAATTCCAGGAACTGGACTGGGTTTGGGGGTCCAATTCCAGGAACCGGGCATAGGCGAGGCCGGTGTCCTCGGCCCCGCTGCGCGGGGCCTCGCGGGGGCTAGCTACGCTTGGGTCCCGCTCCGCACAGTTCCGGGAACTGGACTTTGGTTGGGGGTCCAATTCCAGGAACTGGACTTTGGTTGGGGGTCCAATTCCAGGAACTGGACTTTGGTTGGGGGTCCAATTCCAGGAACTGGACTTTGGTTGGGGGTCCAATTCCAGGAACTGGACTTTGGTTGGGGGTCCAATTCCAGGAACTGGACTTTAGTTGGGGGTTCAATTCCAGGAACTGGACTTTGGTTGGGGGTCCAATTCCAGGAACTGGACTTTGGTTGGGGGTCCAATTCCAGGAACTGGACTTTGGTTCGGGGTCCAATTCCAGGAACCGGGCGCGGACGGGGCAACGAAGCAACGACCACGCGACGCGACGCTTCGCGGGGCCTCAAACACGCAAGGGGCCCGCCTCGGAGGCCAGGGAAAAGCTATCGGCTATCGGTAGATTTCTAGAACTGTACCTTGGTTGTGGATGAATTCTTGGAGCGGGAACTCGCTTGAGATTTGAATTCCTGAAACCGGACTCTTTTCCCCAAAGGCGACGCACATTTCCAGGAACTCACCTCACTCATCCTTGGAACCTGCAGCGGCGCTTTCTTGTGCTTGCCCTCACACTTCGATGCGAATGAATGGGGGTTGGACAAACGCAGGCTTAAATAGTCTGGTGTTGGTGATGTCACGGTACTGCAGCCAATCACCTTCCGATTGGCCAAAGGCACCTCCTCCCCACACACAAACGCTAAGAATTAGCCAGTCAAGCGACACCTTGTGGTGAAAGCAAAAACTGCGTGACTCAGAAAAGCTTTCTTCAACAAACAGACTTTATTTTACGATTTTGTAGTGGAAAAGTATAAGATGCATATAATAGATATGGAGATGAGGCACATTTGCTCTGTAAACGCCCATCCGCTCTCATAACATGGCCAAGTGAATCTAGATAGAAAAAAAAAATAAAAAAACACTAAACGCAATTCACTGAGTAGTGTTTACAAATATGAACGCATCTTTCCGGGAATTACATGTCATCTTTAAGGAATTACATGTCACCTTTAAGGAATTGCGCGCCATTTTTAAGGAATTGCGCGCCATTTTTAAGGAATTGCACGTCATCTTTAAGGAATTTTACACGTCATCTTTAAGGAATTGCGTGTCATTTTTAAGGAATTGCGTGTCATTTTTAAGGAATTGCATGTCATCTTTAAGGAATTACATGTCATCTTTAAGGAATTTAGGTTGCCATCCTGGATGTAGACATCGCCAACTTACCCTTGACTTGTTTCCATTGCCATGTTCATTTGGGGCTCCAGTGTAGTGAGCACAATGCTCGGGATCCATCGTGGAGGTGTCTCATCTGTCAAGAGACCCCATGATTTTTTTTTTTGCAAGTGCACATGCAAAGAAAATATCATACCTTGCTGGTCATAATCAAGAGGAGGACTTTCCAGATATTGACCCATCCTTTTTTGCGCTTGCTCGCTTGACTTCTGAAGGCGGCACTGACAGCGACTGCTTTTATAGACTCAGCCCAGCCTTGCAACTGGCCATTGACCAATCACTGCGAAGGGGGTGTAACGGTAACGCCCGCCATAAAAAAAAAAAAACCCATCCAAGTCAATTTCCAGGTTTTATACATATAATTCCACAATTTCACCATGGGCAAACCAAACGTCTATTGGCTCAAAAATTACCAGTGGGAAGGGCCATATCTGACCAAAAAACAATCACTGCAATCAGCTGTTGACCAATAGATGGTCACGTCAATTTCCAGGTTGCCTACATATAATTCCACAATTTCAACGCAGTACAATTCATGGAACACAACCCGTCAATTTCCAGGTTGCCTACATATAATTCCACAATTTCACCATGGGCAAACCAAACGTCGATTGGCTCAAAAATTACTAGTGGGAAGGGCCATATCTGACCAAAAACCAATCACTGCAATCAGCTGTTGACCAATAGACGGTCACGTCAATTTCCAGGTTGCCTACATATAATTCCACAATTTCAACACAGTACAATTCATGGAACACGACCCGTACGATTCATGGAATCCGACCCGTACAGTTCATGGAACACGACCAGTACAATTCCTGGTATTCAACCCCGACCAGTAGAATTCCTGGAATCCGACACGTACAGTTCCTGGAATCCGACGCGTACAGTTCCTGGAATCCGACGCGTACAGTTCCTGGAATCCGACGCGTACAGTTCCTGGAATCCGACGCGTACAGTTCATGGAACACGACCAGTACAATTCCTGGTATTCAACCAGTACGATTCCCGGACCCCGACCAGTACAATTCCTGGAATCCGACACGTACAGTTCATGGAATACGACCAGTACAATTCCCGGGCTCCGACACGTACGATTCATGGAATCCGACCCGTAGAGTTCCTGGAATACGACCCGTACAGTTCCTGGAATCCGACGCGTACAGTTCATGGAACACGACCAGTACAATTCCTGGTATTCAACCAGTACGATTCCCGGACCCCGACCAGTACAATTCCTGGAATCCGACACGTACAGTTCATGGAATACGACCAGTACAATTCCCGGGCTCCGACACGTACGATTCATGGAATCCGACCCGTACAGTTCCCGGAATCCGACGCGTACATTTCCCGGAATCCGACGCGTACAGTTCACGGAATACGACCAGTACAGTTCACGGAACACGACCAGTACAATTCCTGGTATTCAACCAGTACAATTCCTGGTATTCGACCGGTACAATTCCCGGACCCCGACCAGTACAATTCATGGAATACGACCCGTACAGTTCCTGGAATCCGACCAGTACAATTCCTGGTATTCAACCAGTACGATTCCCGGACCCCGACCAGTACAATTCCTGGAATCCGACATGTACAGTTCATGGAATACGACCAGTACAATTCCTGGAATCCGACACATACAGTTCATGGAATCCGACCCGTACAGTTCCTGGAATCCGACGCGTACAGTTCCTGGAATCCGACCCGTACAGTTCCTGGAATCCGACGCGTACAATTCCTGGAATCCGACGCGTACAGTTCACGGAACACGACCAGCGCAATTCCCGGTATTCGACCAGCACAATTCCCGGACCCCGACCGGTACAATTCACGGAATTACGACCCGTACAGTTCCCGGAATGCGACGCGTACGATTCACGGAATACGACCCCGCCGTTCCCGAAAACCGACGCGCACGGTTCACGGAACACGACAAGTACAATTCCCGGACTCCGACCGGCGCGGTTCACGGAATACGACCCGTGCGCGATTCCTGGAATTCGACCGGGCTCACACGCGACACCTGGTGTCCGCTCGCCCGAACCGCACCCGCGTTTTTAAAACGGCCCTTAAAAAATACTTAAACAAAAAACCTTTTCAAACGAAACGCGTCGCCGGCGCCTACGAATTTCGCACTATCCGCGGCGATTTTTCCCGTTTCGATTAGCCGACATTTTCACCGGAACCCGGAATCGCGACCTCGCTCCAAACCCGGTTCCAACTGGCGCGCGGGAGTTATGCCCCCGCCATTCAAAGTCAATGGAGCGCGCGTTAGCACAGTGGCTAACTTCCAAGTCGAATTCCAGCTTCCCATAGACCGCCATTCATAAGGCTTCCGCGAAACCGACGTCATTTCCGACTTCGGGGCGTCGGGGTCAGCCCGGCGCCTAACCCTAACCCTAACCCTACCCCTTCTCGGCCCTAAACCCAACCCTCGGAGGACCTAGGTGACCCTTACCTATTAATGTGTATTAATGCCCTACTGTATGAAAACCCTAAACTCAACCAAATTACTGTGTGTCGAAAACCCGAATTGTCAATCTGCTAACCCTAATTGGATGTAACCCTTATTGCGGAGTATTGGAACCTAAATTAAGATGTAGCCCTAATTGTGATATACTTACCGTTGTACTTACCTGTGGGATGGGAGCCTATGCTACTTACCTGTACTTACCTCAAATCTGAAGACAGCCAACCCTGACCCAGATTGGATGGGTGGATGACTAACCTCAAACTAGAGTAGTCTTAGGTAATAGGTGGCACGGTGTGTGCTCTGCGTAAAACCTGCGATAGGTGGCAAGACTCTACAACCTGCGTAAAACCTGCTAAATTATGGGATGGGAGTGTCAGTGCTTGTGCGAACTTTGGAGGAGATGGAAGTCTGGAAAAGAACATAGCCGGGGAGTTGGATGGAAAACGGATGAAAGAGGAGAAGCAGATGGAGGAAAGGATAAGGGGGTGCCATAAGAGAAAATACAGAATTGAATACCACACCCAAAAAGAAGAAAAGAAACCGCAGCCAAAAGATGGATGAAAGCCATGCAGAGCAGAAGTGAAACTCAGACAAGAGAAGAAGCCAAAGGAAAAGGAAAGAAAGAAAGCAAAGTAACAGCACATGCAAAGCTCAAAACGAAGAAGGAACCGTCCTGGGTATGACATTAAACTGCAACCAAAGAGAAAGCAAAATAACAACACATGCAAGACTCAAAAAGAAAAAGAAGAAGCCAAACAAGGTTCATGGGATGCCGAAAAGGACAGATGGGGTCCCGCCTGAAGAAGGACAAATACCTCCGAAACGTCGCGATCGGGCCCCATCTCAACAAAGCGCTCTGGGGTGGTAATTAATTTAGAATAACAAAGGCGAAACACATACATACAAAGCTCAGATACGAGAGAAAAAGAAAGGCCAAGCAAAGGAGACAGAAAAGACTAAGTTAAGTAGAAAGAAGCTCATGCAAGAGAAAGAACTTAAATTAAAGATAGAAGAAAGACCAAATTGGGAGGAGTGTTTGTGGCGCTGAGGACTCTGAGGCGCGGAAGGGCTCGAGTAATGGCAGGACCGTGCACTTCCTCCCTTATTGGGAGTTTCTTTCCTCTCACCTAACCCTAACCCTAACCCTAACCCTAACCCTAACCCTAACCCCAACCCCAACCCTAACCCTAACCCTAACCCTAACCCTTGAAGAAAATACATGCATTAACACCAAGAAAGGAAAGTAAGAAAGCCCATGAAGGAGAGAAATTAAGCCAAGAAGGACTAACACACCAAGAAAGGAAAGAAGGAAGGAAGGTCAAACAAGATGTAAAAGTGCAAGAAAGAAGGAAACAAAAACACCAAACTAGGAAAGCATGAAAAACAGCTAAGTTGTAAGAAGAAAAGTGGAAGAAAGAAAGAAACAAAAACACCAAGCAGGGAAAGCATGAAGACCAAGAAAGTTACAAGAAGAAAAGTGCTAGAAAGAAAGAACACCAAACCAACACCAAGTAAGGAAAGAAAGAAGGCCATGTAGATGCGAGAAGGACAGTCCTGGGCATGACGGTAAACTGCATCCGGGTGAGACTCCGCCTGAAGAAGGAAAAACAACCTCCGAAACGTCGCGAATTTGAGTCTCATCCAGGTATTGTGCACGCTGTATATATTGTGAATAGATTATTACTTATGATACAAAGGCGACCAGAGAAAGAGAAACAACACACCAAGAAAGGAAAGAATGCAGGTCAAACAAGACAAGAAAGTACACCAAAGAAGGAAAGAAGGAAAGCCATGCAGAGAACACCAAGTAAGGAAAGAAGGAAAGTCATGCAGACAGTTGAGAAAAGTGCAAGAAAGAAAGTACACCAAAGAAGGAAAGAAGGAAAGCCATGCAGAGAACACCAAGTAAGGAAAGAAGGAAAGTCATGCAGACAGTTGAGAAAAGTGCAAGAAAAAACAGACACACCAAAGAAGGAAAGCAAGAAACACCAAAGAAGGAAAGCGAGGATGACGATAGGAGGGGGAGCTCTTGAGTGTTAGGAAAAGTGTCGTAGGACCGTGCAATTCCGCCTCATTGTGGGCGTTTCAGTCCCCTTACCTAACCCTAAACCCTAACCCTAACCCTAAACCCTAACCCTAACCCTAACCCTAACCCTAACCCTTCCCTCCTCCCGCTTTGACGGAAGGAGGAATCCTGCTTCCTACCCTAACCCTAACCCTAAACGTGCCAAATGCGCAGCATTATTCCAAAAACAACCGAAAGAAGCGAAAACTACAAATGCGCCGCCATTTTTGTAGTCCCGCGGTCGACACGTGGCCCCCACGCCCAGCGACAGCTCCCTCTGCTGTCGCGGGTGGCTTGGGCTTGATGACATCATTCATCCCGTTCGCGGCAGTCTACGACGTAAATAAGCCATTAAAATTCCCTGGATGAGTTTATTTCACAAAAGACAGTTGAAAGAATGAATCATTAAGTCAACTGACAACCGAAAAACGTGCCAAATGCGCAGCATTATTCCAAAAACAACCGAAAGAAGCGAAAACTACAAATGCGCCGCCATTTTTGTAGTCCCGAGGTAGACACGTGGCCCCCACACCCAGCGACAGCGCCCTCTGCTGTCGCGGGTGGCTTGGGCTTTATGACATCATTCATCCCGTTCGCGGCAGTCTAAGACGTAAATAAGCCATTAAAATTCCCTGGATGAGTTTATTTCACAAAAGACAGTTGAAAGAATGAATCATTAAGTTAAATGACAACCGAAAAACGTGCCAAATGCACAGCATTATTCCAAAAACAACCGAAATAAGCGAAAACTACAAACCCGCCGCCATTTTTGTAGGCCCGAGGTAGACACGTGGCCCCCACGCCCAGCGACAGCGCCCTCTGCTGTCGCGGGTGGTTTGGGCTTGATGACATCATTCATCCCGTTCGCGGCAGTCTACGACGTAAATAAGGCATTAAAATTCCCTGGATGAGTTTATTTCACAAAAGACAGTTGAAAGAATGAATCATTAAGTTAAATGACAACCTAAAAACGTGCCAAATGCACAGCATTATTCCAAAAACAACCGAAATAAGCGAAAACTACAAACCCGCCGCCATTTTTGTAGTCACGAGGTAGACACGTGGCCCCCACGCCCAGCGATAGCGCCCTCTGCTGTCGCGGGTGGCTTGGGCTTGATGACATCATTCATCCCGTTCGCGGCAGTCTACGACGTAAATAAGCCATTAAAATTCCCTGGATGAGTTTATTTCACAAAAGACAGTTGAAAGAATGAATCATTAAGTTAAATGACAACCGAAAAACGTGCCAAATGCACAGCATTATTCCAAAAACAACCGAAATAAGCGAAAACTACAAATCCGCCGCCATTTTTGTAGGCCCGAGGTAGACACGTGGCCCCCACGCCCAGCGACAGCGCCCTCTGCTGTCGCGGGTGGCTTGGGCTTGATGACATCATTCATCCCGTTCGCGGCAGTCTAACACGTAAATAAGCCATTAAAATTCCCTGGATGAGTTTATTTCACAAAAGACAGTTGAAAGAATCAATCACTAAGTTAAATGACAACCGAAAAAACGTGCCAAATTCACAGCATTATTCCAAAAACAACCGAAATAAGCGAAAACTACAAATCCGCCGCCATTTTTGTAGGCCCGAGGTAGACACGTGGCCCCCACGCCCAGCGACAGCGCCCTCTGCTGTCGCGGGTGGTTTGGGCTTGATGACATCATTCATCCCGTTCGCGGCAGTCTACGACGTAAATAAGCCATTAAAATTCCCTGGATGAGTTTATTTCACAAAAGACAGTTGAAAGAATGAATCATTAAGTCAACTGACAACCGAAAAACGTGCCAAATGCGCATTATTCCAAAAACAACCGAAAGAAGCGAAAACTACAAATGCGCCGCCATTTTTGTAGTCCCGAGGTAGACACGTGGCCCCCATGCCCAGCGACAGCGCCCTCTGCTGTCGCGGGTGGCTTGGGCTTGACATCATTCATCCCGTTCGCGGCAGTCTAAGACGTAAATAAGCCATTAAAATTCCCTGTATGAGTTTATTTCACAAAAGACAGTTGAAAGAATGAATCTAAGTTAAATGACAACCTAAAAACGTGCCAAATGCACAGCATTATTCCAAAAACAACCGAAATAAGCGAAAACTACAAACCCGCCGCCATTTTTGTAGTCCCGAGGTAGACACGTGGCCCCCACGCCCAGCGACAGCGCCCTCTGCTGTCGCGGGTGGCTTGGGCTTGATGACATCATTCATCCCGTTCGCGGCAGTCTACGACGTAAATAAGCCATTAAAATTCCCTGGATGAGTTTATTTCACAAAAGACAGTTGAAAGAATGAATCATTAAGTTAAATGACAACCGAAAAACGTGCCAAATGCACAGCATTATTCCAAAAACAACCGAAAGAAGCGAAAACTACAAATGCGCCGCCATTTTTGTAGTCCCGAGGTAGACACGTGGCCCCCACACCCAGCGACAGCGCCCTCTGCTGTCGCGGGTGGTTTGGGCTTGATGACATCATTCATCCCGTTCGCGGCAGTCTACGACGTAAATAAGCCATTAAAATTCCCTGGATGAGTTTATTTCACAAAAGACAGTTGAAAGAATGAATCATTAAGTCAACTGACAACCGAAAAACGTGCCAAATGCACAGCATTATTCCAAAAACAACCGAAAGAAGCGAAAACTACAAATGCGCCGCCATTTTTGTAGTCCCGAGGTAGACACGTGGCCCCCATGCCCAGCGACAGCGCCCTCTGCTGTCGCGGGTGGCTTGGGCTTGATGACATCATTCATCCCGTTCGCGGCAGTCTACGACGTAAATAAGCCATTAAAATTCCCTGGATGAGTTTATTTCACAAAAGACAGTTGAAAGAATGAATCATTAAGTTAAATGACAACCGAAAAACGTGCCAAATGCACAGCATTATTCCAAAAACAACCGAAATAAGCGAAAACTACAAATCCGCCGCCATTTTTGTAGGCCCGAGGTAGACACGTGGCCCCCACGCCCAGCGACAGCGCCCTCTGCTGTCGCGGGTGGTTTGGGCTTGATGACATCATTCATCCCGTTCGCGGCAGTCTACGACGTAAATAAGCCATTAAAATTCCCTGGATGAGTTTATTTCACAAAAGACAGTTGAAAGAATGAATCATTAAGTTAAATGACAACCGAAAAACGTGCCAAATGCACAGCATTATTCCAAAAACAACCGAAATAAGCGAAAACTACAAATCCGCCGCCATTTTTGTAGTCCCGAGGTAGACACGTGGCCCCCACGCCCAGCGACAGCGCCCTCTGCTGTCGCGGGTGGCTTGGGCTTGATGACATCATTCATCCCGTTCGCGGCAGTCTAAGACGTAAATAAGCCATTAAAATTCCCTGTATGAGTTTATTTCACAAAAGACAGTTGAAAGAATGAATCATTAATTTAAATGACAACCTAAAAACGTGCCAAATGCACAGCATTATTCCAAAAACAACCGAAAGAAGCGAAAACTACAAATCCGCCGCCATTTTTGTAGGCCCGAGGTAGACACGTGGCCCCCACGCCCAGCGACAGCGCCCTCTGCTGTCGCGGGTGGCTTGGGCTTGATGACATCATTCATCCCGTTCGCGGCAGTCTACGACGTAAATAAGCCATTAAAATTCCCTGTATGAGTTTATTTCACAAAAGACAGTTGAAAGAATGAATCATTAAGTTAAATGACAACCTAAAAACGTGCCAAATGCACAGCATTATTCCAAAAACAACCGAAATAAGCGAAAACTACAAACCCGCCGCCATTTTTGTAGTCCCGAGGTAGACACGTGGCCCCCACGCCCAGCGACAGCGCCCTCTGCTGTCGCGGGTGGCTTGGGCTTGATGACATCATTCATCCCGTTCGCGGCAGTCTAAGACGTAAATAAGCCATTAAAATTCCCTGTATGAGTTTATTTCACAAAAGACAGTTGAAAGAATGAATCATTAAGTTAAATGACAACCTAAAAACGTGCCAAATGCACAGCATTATTCCAAAAACAACCGAAATAAGCGAAAACTACAAACCCGCCGCCATTTTTGTAGGCCCGAGGTAGACACGTGGCCCCCACGCCCAGCGACAGCGCCCTCTGCTGTCGCGGGTGGTTTGGGCTTGATGACATCATTCATCCCGTTCGCGGCAGTCTACGACGTAAATAAGCCATTAAAATTCCCTGGATGAGTTTATTTCACAAAAGACAGTTGAAAGAATGAATCATTAAGTTAAATGACAACCGAAAAACGTGCCAAATGCACAGCATTATTCCAAAAACAACCGAAATAAGCGAAAACTACAAATCCGCCGCCATTTTTGTAGTCCCGAGGTAGACACGTGGCCCCCACACCCAGCGACAGCGCCCTCTGCAGTCGCGGGTGGCTTGGGCTTGATGACATCATTCATCCCGTTCGCGGCAGTCTAAGACGTAAATAAGCCATTAAAATTCCCTGTATGAGTTTATTTCACAAAAGACAGTTGAAAGAATGAATCTAAGTTAAATGACAACCTAAAAACGTGCCAAATGCACAGCATTATTCCAAAAACAACCGAAATAAGCGAAAACTACAAACCCGCCGCCATTTTTGTAGTCCCGAGGTAGACACGTGGCCCCCACGCCCAGCGACAGCGCCCTCTGCTGTCGCGGGTGGCTTGGGCTTGATGACATCATTCATCCCGTTCGCGGCAGTCTACGACGTAAATAAGCCATTAAAATTCCCTGGATGAGTTTATTTCACAAAAGACAGTTGAAAGAATGAATCAAGTTAAATGACAACCGAAAAACGTGCCAAATGCACAGCATTATTCCAAAAACAACCGAAAGAAGCGAAAACTACAAATGCGCCGCCATTTTTGTAGTCCCGAGGTAGACACGTGGCCCCCACACCCAGCGACAGCGCCCTCTGCTGTCGCGGGTGGTTTGGGCTTGATGACATCATTCATCCCGTTCGCGGCAGTCTACGACGTAAATAAGCCATTAAAATTCCCTGGATGAGTTTATTTCACAAAAGACAGTTGAAAGAATGAATCATTAAGTCAACTGACAACCGAAAAACGTGCCAAATGCACAGCATTATTCCAAAAACAACCGAAAGAAGCGAAAACTACAAATGCGCCGCCATTTTTGTAGTCCCGAGGTAGACACGTGGCCCCCATGCCCAGCGACAGCGCCCTCTGCTGTCGCGGGTGGCTTGGGCTTGATGACATCATTCATCCCGTTCGCGGCAGTCTACGACGTAAATAAGCCATTAAAATTCCCTGGATGAGTTTATTTCACAAAAGACAGTTGAAAGAATGAATCATTAAGTTAAATGACAACCTAAAAACGTGCCAAATGCACAGCATTATTCCAAAAACAACCGAAATAAGCGAAAACTACAAATCCGCCGCCATTTTTGTAGGCCCGAGGTAGACACGTGGCCCCCACGCCCAGCGACAGCGCCCTCTGCTGTCGCGGGTGGTTTGGGCTTGATGACATCATTCATCCCGTTCGCGGCAGTCTACGACGTAAATAAGCCATTAAAATTCCCTGGATGAGTTTATTTCACAAAAGACAGTTGAAAGAATGAATCATTAAGTCAACTGACAACCGAAAAACGTGCCAAATGCACAGCATTATTCCAAAAACAACCGAAAGAAGCGAAAACTACAAATGCGCCGCCATTTTTGTAGTCCCGAGGTAGACACGTGGCCCCCATGCCCAGCGACAGCGCCCTCTGCTGTCGCGGGTGGCTTGGGCTTGATGACATCATTCATCCCGTTCGCGGCAGTCTAAGACGTAAATAAGCCATTAAAATTCCCTGGATGAGTTTATTTCACAAAAGACAGTTGAAAGAATGAATCATTAAGTTAAATGACAACCGAAAAACGTGCCAAATGCACAGCATTATTCCAAAAACAACCGAAATAAGCGAAAACTACAAATCCGCCGCCATTTTTGTAGGCCCGAGGTAGACACGTGGCCCCCACGCCCAGCGACAGCGCCCTCTGCTGTCGCGGGTGGCTTGGGCTTGATGACATCATTCATCCCGTTCGCGGCAGTCTACGACGTAAATAAGCCATTAAAATTCCCTGGATGAGTTTATTTCACAAAAGACAGTTGAAAGAATGAATCATTAAGTTAAATGACAACCGAAAAAACGTGCCAAATGCACAGCATTATTCCAAAAACAACCGAAATTAGCGAAAACTACAAATCCGCCGCCATTTTTGTAGGCCCGAGGTAGACACGTGGCCCCCACGCCCAGCGACAGCGCCCTCTGCTGTCGCGGGTGGTTTGGGCTTGATGACATCATTCATCCCGTTCGCGGCAGTCTACGACGTAAATAAGCCATTAAAATTCCCTGGATGAGTTTATTTCACAAAAGACAGTTGAAAGAATGAATCATTAAGTTAAATGACAACCGAAAAACGTGCCAAATGCACAGCATTATTCCAAAAACAACCGAAATAAGCGAAAACTACAAATCCGCCGCCATTTTTGTAGTCCCGAGGTAGACACGTGGCCCCCACGCCCAGCGACAGCGCCCTCTGCTGTCGCGGGTGGCTTGGGCTTGATGACATCATTCATCCCGTTCGCGGCAGTCTAGGACGTAAATAAGCCATTAAAATTCCCTGTATGAGTTTATTTCACAAAAGACAGTTGAAAGAATGAATCATTAAGTTAAATGACAACATAAAAACGTGCCAAATGCACAGCATTATTCCAAAAACAACCGAAATAAGCGAAAACTACAAACCCGCCGCCATTTTGTAGTCCCGAGGTAGACACGTGGCCCCCACGCCCAGCGACAGCGCCCTCTGCTGTCGCGGGTGGCTTGGGCTTGATGACATCATTCATCCCGTTCGCGGCAGTCTACGACGTAAATAAGCCATTAAAATTCCCTGGATGAGTTTATTTCACAAAAGACAGTTGAAAGAATGAATCATTAAGTTAAATGACAACCTAAAAACGTGCCAAATGCACAGCATTATTCCAAAAACAACCGAAATAAGCGAAAACTACAAACCCGCCGCCATTTTTGTAGTCCCGAGGTAGACACGTGGCCCCCACGCCCAGCGACAGCGCCCTCTGCTGTCGCGGGTGGCTTGGGCTTGATGACATCATTCATCCCGTTCGCGGCAGTCTACGACGTAAATAAGCCATTAAAATTCCCTGGATGAGTTTATTTCACAAAAGACAGTTGAAAGAATGAATCATTAAGTTAAATGACAACCGAAAAACGTGCCAAATGCACAGCATTATTCCAAAAACAACCGAAATAAGCGAAAACTACAAATCCGCCGCCATTTTTGTAGGCCCGAGGTAGACACGTGGCCCCCACGCCCAGCGACAGCGCCCTCTGCTGTCGCGGGTGGCTTGGGCTTGATGACATCATTCATCCCGTTCGCGGCAGTCTACGACGTAAATAAGCCATTAAAATTCCCTGGATGAGTTTATTTCACAAAAGACAGTTGAAAGAATGAATCATTAAGTTAAATGACAACCGAAAAAACGTGCCAAATGCACAGCATTATTCCAAAAACAACCGAAATTAGCGAAAACTACAAATCCGCCGCCATTTTTGTAGGCCCGAGGTAGACACGTGGCCCCCACGCCCAGCGACAGCGCCCTCTGCTGTCGCGGGTGGTTTGGGCTTGATGACATCATTCATCCCGTTCGCGGCAGTCTACGACGTAAATAAGCCATTAAAATTCCCTGGATGAGTTTATTTCACAAAAGACAGTTGAAAGAATGAATCATTAAGTTAAATGACAACCGAAAAACGTGCCAAATGCACAGCATTATTCCAAAAACAACCGAAATAAGCGAAAACTACAAATCCGCCGCCATTTTTGTAGTCCCGAGGTAGACACGTGGCCCCCACGCCCAGCGACAGCGCCCTCTGCTGTCGCGGGTGGCTTGGGCTTGATGACATCATTCATCCCGTTCGCGGCAGTCTAGGACGTAAATAAGCCATTAAAATTCCCTGTATGAGTTTATTTCACAAAAGACAGTTGAAAGAATGAATCATTAAGTTAAATGACAACATAAAAACGTGCCAAATGCACAGCATTATTCCAAAAACAACCGAAATAAGCGAAAACTACAAACCCGCCGCCATTTTTGTAGTCCCGAGGTAGACACGTGGCCCCCACGCCCAGCGACAGCGCCCTCTGCTGTCGCGGGTGGCTTGGGCTTGATGACATCATTCATCCCGTTCGCGGCAGTCTACGACGTAAATAAGACATTAAAATTCCCTGGATGAGTTTATTTCACAAAAGACAGTTGAAAGAATGAATCATTAAGTTAAATGACAACCTAAAAACGTGCCAAATGCACAGCATTATTCCAAAAACAACCGAAATAAGCGAAAACTACAAACCCGCCGCCATTTTTGTAGTCCCGAGGTAGACACGTGGCCCCCACGCCCAGCGACAGCGCCCTCTGCTGTCGCGGGTGGCTTGGGCTTGATGACATCATTCATCCCGTTCGCGGCAGTCTACGACGTAAATAAGCCATTAAAATTCCCTGGATGAGTTTATTTCACAAAAGACAGTTGAAAGAATGAATCATTAAGTTAAATGACAACCGAAAAACGTGCCAAATGCGCAGCATTATTCCAAAAACAACCGAAAGAAGCGAAAACTACAAATCCTCCGCCATTTTTGTAGGCCCGAGGTAGACACGTGGCCCCCACGCCCAGCGACAGCGCCCTCTGCTGTCGCGGGTGGTTTGGGCTTGATGACATCATTCATCCCGTTCGCGGCAGTCTACGACGTAAATAAGCCATTAAAATTCCCTGGATGAGGTTATTTCACAAAAGACAGTTGAAAGAATGAATCATTAAGTCAACTGACAACCGAAAAACGTGCCAAATGCGCAGCATTATTCCAAAAACAACCGAAAGAAGCGAAAACTACAAATGCGCCGCCATTTTTGTAGTCCCGAGGTAGACACGTGGCCCCCATGCCCAGCGACAGCGCCCTCTGCTGTCGCGGGTGGCTTGATAAAATCGTTCATCCCCTTTCACGCCAGTCTAAGACGTAAATAAGCCATTAAAATTCCCTGCATGAGGTTATTTCACAAACGACAGTTGAAAGAATGAATCATTAAGTTAACTGACAACCGAAAAACGTGCCAAATGCACAGCATTATTCCAAAAACAACCGAAATAAGCGAAAACTACAAATGCGCCGCCATTTTTGTAGGCCCGAGCTAGACACGTGGCGCCCACGGCCAGCGACATCGCCCTCTGCTGTCGCGGGTGGCTTGATAAATTTCTTAAATCCGTTCGAGTCAGTCTAAGACTTAAATTAGCCATTAAAATTCCCTGGATGAGTTTATTTCACAAGAGAGAGTTGAATGAATGAATCATTAAGTTAACTGACATGCGAAAAACGTGCCAAATGCACAGCATTAATCAAAAGCCGAACTAAGCGAAAACCATACAACCGCCGCCATTTTTGTAGTCCCAAGCGACTGACAGGGAGTTTCAAATATTCAAGTCTAATCTAATCTTATTAACGTCTGTTTCAGAGAATTTTCGGACGATCGGTGTTTGTTTGTTCTTATAGGAATTAACTGAGTGTTTAAATATTTTCAGAGTGTTTGATTTGGTACATTTTATTCTAAAAGGTTTTGACTAAAACTGTAATATTGAGAATCTTGGGCTGGTAAATTCTACATGTCCACGTTCTCAATCTGTTGCTTGACAGCTCGAGGAATTGCTTTTGAAATCTTTTTAAATGTTGATCTTCGACATATTGTAGAGCGCACACAAATGTTGAAAAGGAAAGCCAGTTGCCCTGATCAACCATTAGATGGCGTAGTAGATTGATTTTGTTTTGCCAATAACATAACCGTTGTTCCATATTGGGGATTGATGTGTTGTAAAATTGTGCTTTTACATAAGGGAGCAGGGCTTGCTTATGAAAAGACTATTATAATACTGTCAGTTTATCAACGTTAAATTAAAAAAATCACACCTAAGCACAAATTCATCACCTCTCATGCATTTTTTTTTTTAAAACACCTTTGGAGAGAAAACCAGATGCTATTATTTTCTGCTATTATTTTCTATCAGGAAATATATTAACCATTTGATTTTTAGTAGAATACTTCAACATTCAAAAACAATTGCTGTAAGTCCACCTTCTTTATCTTTTTTTTTTTTCCATATGGTGGACTCTGTTTTTCCACAAATGAAAACGATTTGGTTTATTGCTTGTATTGATTTGTCATCGCGAATATGCTGGATAAATGCACCTTGCTAAAGATTCCATTTTAGTTGCATATGGTTCCATCTTGGTTGTAGCCAAGAATTCAATTTGAGTTGACACTGATGGATTTTTCTTTGGATATTGAATGATTGACTTACAGCAGTGTCTTTCGTTGGGTTCATAATAGCTCGGTATGTATTTCACACAAGATTTCATGGGGATACGATATGTATTGCGCCATCTAGTTTGTTTTGGGGAGGGAAACACTGCTGACTCGCGCCGTTTGTTTGTTTTGACCAAGTTTCTAAACCACAACATAGCGAGAAGGCAGGCAGGCACTCGGTTTGCCGAGCAAGGTAACTTTCGAAGACGGCAGTGCACCTCGTTCCTTCCACATGCAGCACGAAGTGACGTTGCTTCTCTTTGGTCACACTTGACGGCTGCACGTATTCAAAGTTGATTGTTGGACGTTCACTGGATTCCAAGATCGCGTTTGCACGCTCAACAAAAAGTTTCTTGCCCATGCAGGTTCACCTCACCAGGTGATCAATGCCAGATAGACACACCCTCCCCAACACAGGTGAGCCCACTTACTAATTAAGCAAGGCAGACCACGCCCACAGCCAATCATCGTGCTAGTACAATGTGCGAACGTTGAGGACGTGTTCATCGCATATATAAGAACATCCCACAACAGGAAGAAACCACCAAAATATGGATCATACATTATCATCACATTCAATCTTACTTTCATCATCGTCTGGAAAAACAAACAAACAGACAGACAGACAGAATGTTGTCCCATTCCAAATATTTTCCAACAGTCCCGCAGATCGTCCCACAAAGTTTTTGTGCAAACACATCTTCTGTACTTTCAATGTCTTGCTCACAAACAAATACATTTTGCTCAACATTAAACCTTTTTCTAAGCAGTTCACTGGATCGATGAATATCATACAAGATCTTACAAAATACAAATCATGTAGCTCAGGCGTTTTTCGTTTTTTTTTAAAACGACCACGTATAGTAAAGTGTTTCTTTTTTCCCCGGCTGTTTTCCTGGATTTGGACTGCATGTGCAATAGCAGCTTTAACCAGCAGATGGAGCGCTATTGCAGTGTGACCCCTAACCCGATATGCCACGGAAGAGGCAGGACGTGATTTTGCACATCAGTTTGTTTCTGCTCCGCGTTGCGAACGCGCACCCGAGGGGCACAAAGTCGGAAGCAATTTGAAGTATTTTGGACGCAGCTCACACGTCGTAAACCGAACCGGAAACAAACTGATGTGCAAAATCACGTCAAAGTCCTCCTCTCCTGCCCAGGGTGCTCCTAACCGAACCGCGCTATGGAGACTGAGCAGGCAGACTCTCGTTCTGTTGCTTTTATTGTGCACTCTCCAAAACACAAGCGTCCGCCCACACGCCAGCTCTTCCGCTCTGCTTTCCTTTTCTAAAGCAACATCGCCCTCCTGCGCCAAAGGGCGGCACTACATCACTTAAAGGTAACAAAGGTTATGGGAATCCATTTGATGGAAGATACTGCCCTCTAAAGGATTATCCGTGCAGTGCACCGATCCATACATTAAGCTTTTAAGGGCGTTCAAATGATGATAAATGTGTGGATTTTTTTTTTTTTTTTTTTTACAAGCTAAAGTGACACTTTTCATTTCAATCTCTTTATTGAAGGCCAAAAGAACATTTGTTTCCAAATGACAGCGCAAAGAGTGCGCACGTCTCTGGTTGCTGCTTGAACTTTCCTGAGCTGAGCATCACAACACGGACACTTCCGCACCATGTGACCGAGCCTGCGACACAGACTGCCCGCTCCTTATGATCGAGGAGCATCAGCCCCCTCGACCCCGCTGACTGAGGCAGAGGCAGAGGCGGCCAGGCCAGCCCGAATGTCGGCGGACGTCGCGGTGTCGCTGGCGGTGATGACGTCGGCCGTCGTTCTGAGCGACGCCGCGCGACGCGTCTCCAGGCGGCTCCTCCGCGGCACGGCCATGCGCGCGTACGCGGCGGAGTTCGCGTCCGCCTTCCAGCTGTGCTGCTGCGCGCACGAGCTTCGCCTCCTGGGCGAGACCGGCACGCTCCGCGGCGGAGGCGGAGGCGCAGCGGCGCTGGCGTTGACGTACGCGGCGGCCGTGGCGCACGCGCTCACCTTCCGCGGCGCCACCGGAAACCCCGTCGCCGCGCTCGAGCACGCGTACCGCGGCGGGACGTCGGGAGCGCGCGCGCTGCTGGGGATCGCCGGCCAGTTGTCGGCCGCCGCCGCCGCGCGCCCCGCCCTGCAGGTGCTCTGGGGGCGGGGCCTTTCCGACATGCACGCCCGGCACGCGCTCGACAAGTTCCGATGCGCGAGCGCCATTCGCGCGCCGCTGCCCGAGGCCTTGTGCGTGGAGCTGGCGTGCGCGTTCGCCGTCCAGAGCGCGCACGCGCACGCGCGCCTGCTCCAGGAGAAGTACCGCGTCCACGTCGTGGCCGCCGTCATCACGTCCGTCGTCTGTGCAGGTGTGACGTCAACACTGACGGTGCACTTACTGCGTTTTGAAGAGTCTTTCTTTGTTTGTTTGTTTGTTTTGAAGATGCTGTCCCTGTTCCTGTGCATGTTATGACGTGATTGCTATTCCTGTTTGTCACATTTGCTGTCCTTGTCAACGTGTTTTTGTCCACTTGCACGAACTGTTCATGTTACTGTGCAATTTCCTGGATGTTCATGTTCCAACGTATATGAGAATATTGTGCTCGTCAGCGTCTTATGTTTGCTTCTGTGTGTTGATGTAACTGTACCTGCTCCTTTGTGTGTTTATTGATGTTCCTGTGCCTGCTTCTGTGTATGTTGTGACTGTGTCAATGCTACTGTGCCCGTTTCTGTTGCCTGTGACTGCACCAATTCCTGTCTATGTTGTTAATGTGCTCCTGTTCCTGTTCCATTTCTGTTTGTGTGGAATGAGGATGTTCCTGTTCCTTGACATGCTTTTACTGTGCCTGTTCATGTCTACATTGGCAGTATGTTGTTAGTGTTCCTGTGTTGACATTCTTGTCCATGTTGATTTTGTTGGACAGTGACAGCGTTGGTGCGTGCACGTTACTGCGCCTATTCCTGCGTCTTTGCTTGTGCTGCTGTGACTTGCGTGCGTGCGTGCGTGCGTGACTGTTCCTGTGGCGTGCGTTGGTGCAGGTGGCAGCGTGACAGGAGCGGTCTTCAATCCCGCATTGGCGCTCTCGACGCAATTCGGCTGCAGCGGAAACTCTTTTGCGGAATACTGCCTGGTCTACTGGCTGGGACCCGTGATGGGTGAGACAAACGGCGTCCTGCCAGGGAAAGTCCTTTTGCGCACGTCTTCCATGCCCTTGATATTCAGCTAGATCAATATCGGAGACACGGAAGACATATCCTCGATTTCCATCCTCCTGCTTCCTCCGCCTCAACTTGTTCTCGTCTTGCAGGCATGATGGCGTCCGTGTTGATTTTTGACCGAACGTCCGACCAATCGTCTCCTCAGTTCGCCACCAAGAGGAAATGAACGTTTGTCGACGGCACATCGCAGGAAGAGCACAAAGTGAAGACCAAGACGTGTTACGAGTCCGTCCAGGAACTTTTGGCTCTTGTTACGAGTCCTCTTGAAAGTTGTTATACAAATGTTCAATTATGACAATTTGCATTTGCATCATAATCATTCAAATTGCATGTTGTCATTTACCAACAAGATTAATGTTAGCGTGATCATTAGCCAGGCTTTTTTTTTTTTTTCCCCACTGGAGTTTTCAATTGTGATCCAATCCAAATTGATGACAGGGTGGACTTCCCATGAATGCAGCACACGTTTTGTGAATAAAGGATCAAACTCAATCAATATATAGAAAAAAAAAAAAAGTCATCTTTTATTGATAATTGACTTACGGACGCCACATTTGTGTACATACAAAAAGTAACTTGAAAAGAGGAATGAACTAGTTTGCCTCACAAAACGAGTTGGGATGATTGGACGCGCCAAACAGGAAGTGGTGAGAGGCAGCGCAGCTCCCATGATGCACTTGTGCTCCATCTCCACACAGGAAACAACGACATCTTTTGTGGGCCCTTAACGCCGACGGCAATAAAAGATCTGAATGACGGGCACAACATTTATCAAACATTTGAGTCTTTAAAACATAAAACAACACAAATGATACATTTTTGGCCCATTTTAAAAGCCTGAAATTGGCCCAATTAATCAGAAGGTCCTACTCAAAACATGAATATCTCTCAATTCACATTACTTTAACCTATTGAAATGGATGCAAGTGCCATTAATCTGTTCCACAACGATTTTTTTTTCTTTCCAGAAAATAGCACGAGAATATTCTACTTTATAAAAAAGGCATACAAGGTAAAGAATGAAGCATGATCGATTGATGGCGTGCGACATCCGTCTATGGATTGCAATTCCAGCTATCAAGAATATTTCTACCTCTGCACCGTATGTGTGTGACTAACCAGTGGTCAACGTCTGCGTCCTCAAATTGTCCCGCCTCGGCGCTCGCATCTCCGTCCACCTCCATGCCGTCTACATACACAAAACATGCCAACGTCCACAAATGTGTATCAAACTACAACTTCAATTTGCTTATGTCGGAATGTATTCGAGTGTCTGTTTAAATCGAATTAACATATAATATGGGGGTAACTGTTTGGGACGCAGGATTGATCCCTGAGGGCCTCCACAGGCAACCTCCAATCAGAGCGTCAGTTTGTTTTCTCATTCTCTGCCCGCAACATGGAATGCGCGAATGGGAAAAGAAGGTTAAGTCAAGAAGGACGCACTTTGCTTTGCTCCCACCTTCAAAGCGGGAGTGTCCGTGCTCGGTGCGTACGCCGCCCATGTTGAACGTGTGCGCCGCGCTCTGCGCCAACATGCCCTCCAGCCTGTCGAGCGTGGCCCGGCCCTCCTGCGTCAGTGCGGACAGACCCTCGTCACACGTGTAGAACGTCGGGACGTCGGCGTGGCCGTGCTCTGATCCGGACGGCAAATACACGAGTTTCAAACGGACGACGTCGCCGTGCAAACGACAACGTTGGAGTTGGTGACGGATGTTCTTACCAGCTTCTGGAAACACGCGCAAGGAAAGGCAAATAAAAGTAAATGAGGAGTTGACGTCACATTCCTGACAGATACTGTAAGGCGGGTCGGTTAAGTGGTTATCGCGTGCGTCTCACCGGCCTCCTCCACGTCGTACTCTTCTCCTTCAAAGTCGTCGTCGTCAGAGTCGTCCTCGTCTTCGGGGTCGGGATGCAGCGCTTGACACTCGCACATCGCCGCAAACATGGACTCCACTGGAGACGCGCGGACATCAGGACAGACAGACACGTAAAAAACGGCATACGAACAGACGGACGGACGGATGTGCGTTATGTTATGCACACGGTTATGATTTTTCACCGGCTTTCCAAATGAAAGAAACGACGGACTCACACGCTGCTTTGTCATCGGGCACAAATCGAATCTCCGTGATACCTCCTTGCTCTTCATTGTCTCCACCATCATCATCATCATCATCCTCCTCTTCCTCACTCCCCACTCCGTCGTCATCCTCGTCTGCCGGCTTCTCTGCCATTTCCGCCTCATTCTCCTCTGGAAACATTTCAGCATTGATTCCACATGCTTGAAATAAAATGCAAGACATTTGTCATCACAAAAAAAAAAAAAAAAAAAAGACAATTTGGCGCATTAGCAGAGCCAATTTGTCTTTCTTGCAAAGTTTGTTTTTCTTCTCCACTCCTGGCCTAAATAAATGCTCAAGCGGCTTTAAAGCCATTTAAACATGTACGCTGTATCATTGATATCCAGTTTAAGTTCCATGCATTAGCATGATTTGTCATCTCTTTCATAAGTGCCTGGTGAGTGAAATCATCAGCGACCACGTTGACGGCGTTACTGGAGTCATTTGAGTCATTGTCAAACATCTTTCCATAGAAGCAAAGAGCAAATATGAAGCCCTTAGGAATGAATCGAGCGTTCGAGACAAGAGTGTGAAGAGTCCGAACCGCTGAGTTTTCCGTTAACCATGACGTAGAGATGCTCTTGGGGGTACGCGCTGACGTCTCTGGAGATGGCATGCAGGCCGATGGTTGGGTACTCCAGACAGAAACCCAAACCCGCGCCGTCAAACCACGACAGACGTCTGCAAACAGGATGTCAACTTTATTCCTGCCACACATTTCATGCTTTGTCTCATTAAACTGCATCCAAAATATTAACATCGGGAATATTCATGGTTCAACGTTTGTAATCATCTCCTTAAAAAAGAAGAAGAAAAAAACCCAACAATTTATTGGTTTTGTGCTCAAGCCAAAAACAACCCAAGTAAAACTGTTCCTAGTGCCAACAAATGTGCGCTCTGCTGCCTAAATGCAAACTTCAACGTAAAAAACAACAACAACAAAGTTTGGATTTTTTGGCTTTTACTTTACTTCTTTTACTTTTTACTTTTCCGATGATAACTTTCCCGGAAGTTCCTGTTGCTGCTAGCGTAAATCAGCTTAAACAGTTTTCAACACTGCTGTACAGAGTCATTTCATTTCAAAATAAGTTTGAAACACGTGCACATGCTGAAAACAAGAAGCTAATGACGAAAAGTTGCATTAGCAATCGCATTCCGAACGCTCCACCGACTTACGTTTCGGCTACATAGAGCGTTCCGTTGCCCAGCTTGTGTCCGTCCAGGACGGCGGCTGTGTCGGCCTGCTGTAACCGAACTCCCTCGGTAGGAGGTCGGAGGTTCTTCAACAAAACCATGGCGTCTTTCCACAAATGAGGACGACAACTAGCCAAAATGTTTGCTCTCCGTGCGGCTAAACCTTAGCTTAGTGTGCGGAGCAGAACAAATGCCGCTATTTATTGAGGCCTACCCCGCGGAGAACATGAACCAGCCAGCCGGGCTGAAAAGCCGATCTCGTCGTGTCCGAAAAAGTCCGAGACGAAGAAGAAACTGGGTCGACGACGTGAAACAGGATGCTGCTCGTTTGCATGAAATCTCGCGAGGACGCGCCAAAACGTGGCCTTACGTTGTCGAGTCGCGCGTGACAACCGGAAACGACAAACGTAAATTCCGCCCATTGGATTGGTATGATGGATTATGTGTCATTTATAAAATAGATGAATTACTAAATTGAATAACAGCCAAAACTAAAAGCAAAATTCACATACATCGTATGTTTTTAGGAGTCAATTGTCTAAGCAGTAGTGACATCATTCGCACTAGTGTAGTTTCCAAATGTGAAAACGAGTTTTAAAAAAAACAAACACACAATTAAATTAAACAACTATTTATTTATTTCTCAGCAAACTAAACAGCAGCCAAACCGTGAATACGCTGGAGCTTATTGTGGCTGCTTGGCACCAACATACTAGCAAATTGCACCAAGGCGAAAAAGAATGAATGGGTGACGAGTTTTCCAGTGACCAACTAAGGATAAGTTTCCCTCAAATAAGAACTTGTGAATAACGAAAAAGTGAGGGTTCATTCAAATTTTTCACATGCTGGGAAAGCAATCATTTTGTTTAAACATGCTTTTGCCCTGAACACAAAACAACAAAGAGGTCAAAGTTTTCAGTGAACAACATAAGAAATTTGCAAATGCCGAACCGAGAATTCACTGTAAACGCTAAACGTTGTGACTAAGCAATATTTTCGCGTTAAACGTGGCTGAGGTCTGAACACAAAGGCAGCAAATAGATGCGGTTTTCACACCAAAATGAGAAATTAGGCAAAGTTGCAAATGGCGAGCCACAAATATATGCAGGCTGACTGTATTAAGGCCCAAACTGGTCTCTTTGTTGTCTCTGGAAGCAGCTTCGAGACCCCATTGTGGAGCAAAGACCCAGGGGCCAGCTGAAGGGCCCCTTTATGGGGGCGGGGCTTCAGCTGCCCAGGCCAGTGAGGGTTGTTTGTCAGCCGTCTCCGTTGTGTGAGGAGGAGGTGGACGCTTCCAGAGAGGAGAAGGAGGAGGAGGCCGAGGACAGGGACGGAAGGGAGATTTTAGTCCAGGAGTTTCTCCTGCGGGCGTCGGCGGCCTTGCGTCTGAGCGGGTACGCGTCGGCCGAGCCTTTGCTCCGGTCCGTTTGCTGCTGCTTCTTCTCCTGGTTGAGCTCCTCTTGCAGGAGCAGCGCCATCTCCCAGTCGGCCGCCTCCTGCTGACGGCGGCTGTCCAGCCGAGCCTCCAGTTCTGCGTGGAGCAACAAGGTGCCCTCTAGGGGCGAAGATGAAGAAGACGAGGAGGAGGAGGAAGGCGGCGAACGGCGGCACCCTCGCTTGGCCGCCTCCTCGTCGTCGTCGTCGTCGTCGTCGTCGTAGCTCTTCCTCTTGGACGTTCCTTCGTCAGCATGATGACGACTTCTGCAGCGCTGCGAGGCCGGACCGGGGCCAGAAGGTTCCGGATGGTCCCGCTGAGTCCCGTAGAGGTCGACGTGAGGGAGACGATGCCCAGGAGAGAGGAAGATATTCTCCTGGAAAACATCAACCGGTCATCGCAACGATAATCATCTTGTCTTAATAAATCAGTCCATTTGGCTTTGTTTTGTCATTTAAATAAATAGGAACTCTATTCAAAAAATGACTTGCCGTAATTCATATGTTTTATGTGCTCGCACTAATCTAAACAGTATTTTCATTCATATCGTTTTGGTGGAAAGAAGAATTTCGAAAATGAATCCATTAAATGATCTCTGCTCATGGAGCTGCCATTTTTGGCATTATACTGCCCCCTGCTGCCTGGCCATTAGAATTGACATCACTCAGACATCAATTGACAGATTACCATTTATTTTCTGGATTTCAATTCGTAAAACTACTCAACTAAAACAACAACAACAACAAAAAAACGAAAACAAAAGAAAACTGTTACATTGCATTTAAACAACTAGAATTTAAAAACGGGTCAATGAACTCATGTATGTGACTAAATATTTCTGTAAAGCTAATAGAAGTTTGTCGCGTGACCCTGGAATACCTGATTCATAACAAAAACAAAAACAAATGATTCTGAATGCATTAAAGGACTTGGTACAGATTTCAAACCAAAGTTCAATTTCATTGTACCTCATCCAATCAATGACAAAGACATTCCTTATTCAAGGTGGTCTGACTGACCTTGTTTGAAATCAAAGTGGAAGCCGAGCTGCAGTCAGACGTGCTCGACTTGGACGGAAGTCGACACAAGAACCTGAACAAACAACGTGGCAATGATTTCAACTGTTACCATTTTGACGATGATTGCTAATACAATAAATAAATAAATCACCATCTCATAAATGTGCATATGTGCTTAATGCATCTGTTTACTTGTTCAACTATTGAAACAAATTCTCTATAAGATTCTAATTTACGAAGTTGCACCTGAACGGGGGGGAAAAAAAATATCCCACAGAAAATGGTGGACATGACAGACGAAGCACATCATCTATCAGGCGTCTGCTTTATGGCAACAAATAAGTTGAGTCTCTCACTTTTCAATGTGTCCCACCGTGTTGACTTTCTTCTTGGCAGCAGGATGACGGTTGTCCTGGGAGACGGGAGCGGCGTTCTACAACAGGACAAGTCAAAGAAGTTTCTCGTCTAACATTTGACGTGGCTTACAGGGAGTTTAGGACGATGTTCCAGAATCCACAAGAGTCTCCACGCCGCGACTGACCAGCTCTTCGCTGAGCACCCTGGCCAGCCTCTCGTCCTCCTCGCTCCTCCTCCGCTCTTCCTGCACCAGCATCTCCTCCTCGGCCAGGAGGCTGCGGATGTACTCCTCGCTGGCACGCTGCTCCTCCTCGTCCAGCTCTCGCTTCTCCTCGGACAGCTGACAAGTTAAGCGCAAACTAATGTTGTTTGTGACCTCACTAGTCCAAACTTGGCATTCTGATTCATATTACATTTGTAGAATATGAGTTATGACACAAAATGCAGCCATTTTTATCCTTCTCAGGGGGCGGCCATTTTGCCACTTGCTGTCGCCTTAAGATGACATCACAGTTGCTCAGGCAACGGCCAATCACAGCTCAGCTGGTTTCTGATGCTGCGCTGCGATTGTTTGTTGCTGGAGCAACTGTGATGTCATTTTCACTCGACAGCAAGCGGCAAAATGGCCGCCTTGCGATATTGATAAAAACTGCTGGATTATGCTGCGCAACTCATATTCCACTAATGCACTATTAACCAGAATACGGTCTTTAGACTAGTCAGGCTGCATAGAACATATTGTTGTCAAATTGTTGGTGTTATTCTAAGGAAACGTAAGTAATATCATGTAAAAAAATAAAAAAATGCACATGGTCTGTTGAGTATAGTTATGATTTTTATGACTATTATGATGATGATTCGCCGTGCGTTTTATCAAACTTACTTTGCTGATCTGGTCCTGATATTCTTGTCTCAGCTCACCAGGCTGACTCATCCTGGGGGGAAAACCTATCACACGCGCACAAGGAAGGATGAACAGACATTTGGAAACCAACACAAGAGATGCAAAGTCGGGGGTACCCGCCACGTCGTCTTCCTTGACGGCGTCCTGTCCGCTGAGTCGTCGCTGGCAGTGCTGCGGGAAGTTGACCTGAATCTGCGTCCACAGCTGCTGGTTGACCAGAGTCTTGTTCTTGTTGTTCTGCCGGACCCAAGTGGACACGCGCTTCCTGCACAGGGGACAGCACAGCGTGGTCTTGTCCACCGACTCCAGGAAGCAGCCCTGACCACAACAGAACAACAACAACAAAAAAACTTTCTTTTCTCCGTTCCTGCATTGGAGGCACGGTGTGGTAGCGATTGGCACATCCGCCCTGCAATTCTGACGTTTGGGGGTTTGAAATTGGGGTCTTTCCTCCCACTTTCATTCAAGACTAAACAGTTCAGAGGTGTCAAATTAGGAGTCAATGCTTTTTGAGCCCCGAAAAGTCAGCTGGGCAGGAGTCCCGCTCACCTCAACCCTCACGACAACGTAATCATGGCGTTGGTGGCCGCCTGCGTGAGTACTCACCTTGCAGAAAGTGTGCGTGCAGGGTAAGGTCACCGGCTCCAGAAACAAATCCAAACACACGGGACACAGACAGTTGTCCAGGGACAGGGTCTCCTCTCGCTTCCCCCTCGATGCAGTTGGGGCTGCCAAATCGGCATCCGGATCCGGCAACATTATCTCCTCCTTGTTTCTGTGTGGTCAGTCAATGACAGAGACATTGTATTATATATATACCGTATATAAAAGTATCACTTCCAGGTGGCCAAGGCAGGCACAGCAAAAGGAGCAGCTGCAGCACAATTAACTGAATTGCAGCATTTCATCAGGATGGACGGACTTGTTTAATGCGATACAATTTATTTCAGTATTCTATCTTACTACTCTGTTTTTATCAACTGTAAACATAGAGTGGTATTTCTCTGTATTAAAACAAAACAAAAATAATAATTTACTTATAAGAAAACAACATCATTGTTAACTTGACTTCATACAGTGAATCCTGTAAATAAGGACCGGAAATCCACAGGTGCCGAACCGTGAATATACGATTTGGTCAAGGAACGAATTTCTGCATAAGACCCATTTGCAAACTTAACCTTTTTCTCTCATGTTTCTATTCTGTATAACACAAAACTATTGGTACAACCCCCATTTAGGGACAAAACTAATAACATAGGCAGCGATGGGGAATCCAATTCCAACAAGTAAAGCCTATCTGTGGGAGGTTTTGTACTTTATGGACCTGAATCTCCCTTCCCCGAATACGGACAATTCCAAACATCCGGGCATTTCTGTTACTTCCGCAATGCAACGTTTCCTTTACACAGTGAAAACAAACGGCATATTGCATTGCTTTTGCCTGCGACTGGCATACAAACCAGGCAGATTGTTATAGTAGTCAAATGACATTTCATCGCATTTTAGAATCCAAATAATTATCACAAATCAAATTACAACTTTGATAATTATACTAACATTTGCGAATTTCTGCTTTTCGCGGGCGGTCTCGATTACTATTTACCCGGCGAACATCGAGGGTTGACTGAACACACGCTTTCCTTCAAACATTCCTTAAGTTGAGACATTACAGATTTCCCAAATCAAATTTTATACATTAACACGTTAGCTGGAAGAAAATAGTCAATAGAATACAAGTAGAGAAGAAATACTGGAAGTAGTACAAACGCGTGTCAAAGTTTAGCTGCTAACTTTCGCAAAACACTGCTGTAAAATGAACCTGGAACGCCAAGAACGAGTTAAAACTTTCCGCCAGACACATTACAAATCTAGACACTTTTACAAGACAGTTGCTTACCGGTGCTAACTTGTCTTAGCTTCTTCAGTGACTTTTTTTTTTTTTTTTTTTTATTAAGCTGATGCATAAAATCGTGACTGGTCCCAAACAAGGCCAGTTAGCCGTTAGCTCTCGAGCTACGACGACTAACGTTCGTCCGTCCGGGCACAGCTCCAGCTCGGACAGACGAACAAACACCAAAGTGCTCCAAAAAAAAAAAAGGATTAAACATATGATGTCCCCTCACACCGAGGGGCTGACAAAAAGTACGTATTTTATTAATTTTGAGAGTAAACATCTGTGACATTAACCACCCAAGGAAAAGCTGAGCGGTAACGTCTGCACACGCGCAGTCAGCACTAGATTGGAAACGTAAAATACTATGACGAAAAGTGTCGTAAAAAGCTGATGACGACAGTTGTTACTTTTAAAATGTGTTTTAAACAGATTTAAACAAAGCACATTTTTATTGTTTTTTCTTTAACTCTTTCACTACCATCCATTTTAGAAAATTTAAAAATGTTCATTACCCACGCGATATTACGTTCAATAATTCTATATAAGCCGAAACGACCAAATGCCACAATAGAATACTTTTTGCCCTGTCCCGTTCCTTTATAATTGACAGTAGAAAAATGTAGGTTTGCCAAAATACAGCCATTTCTCCAATGGACTCTTTAACTGTATTTATTTCGTATAAAATGGGGGCAATGATGTCATCTACTGTTAGGTGGTTAGGCATCAGTAAAGTTGTTTACATTTACAGTGGAGCATAATCAGATTCTTCCCATCTATCCTCACTCTGAAAAATTATAATTGACAAGTATACTTGTCACCGGGAGTGAATGAGTTAATAATGCTGGTGTTTGTTTTTAATGATATTATTCTAATCATTTCATAAATAGTGTACATCAAACGGACACAAAACGTTCTTTCCCACAGGACTGTGATTGGCCGTAATGTCATCCTTGTGATAAACTGGCATTGTTGAATGTGGAAGTGTTGATGCTACACAAAAGCAGCCACAATTCAGGAATTCAGGCAGGTTTTTGCTTTCCAAACCGGAATTCTTGTGCCTTTTGTCTTATTGACGCTAAGCTAAGCACATCTTTATTTTGCGCGAATCACTCGTTGAATCATTCAGCGGTGCCTCTGCGAGACAACACTCTTCTAGTCTCAGGCGGCGCAAGCACTTATTTGTTCCGGAGGAGCGAATCATAGCGTGGCTTTTTCTCGCATTTATCTGGAGCGGCCGTGATGAATCACTCGTTGACAAAAGCGTCAGGCCAGGGGAACGCGGCGCTCTTGTCTTCCCGGCATTTGCCGGCGGAGCCGAGCGAGTCCTCGGGCCCGTCGCCGCACCGGTGCTTCTTGAGCTGCCTGGAGTCGGAGAAGCCGCGGCCGCAGCTCCGGCACGGGTACAGCTTGACGCCGGTGTGGATCTGCGCGTGCGACTTGAGCTGGTTGGACTGGCGGAACCTGCGGCCGCACGCGCCGCACTCGTACGGCTTCTCGCCCGTGTGGACCAGCAGGTGTCGGTGGTAGTTCTGCGGCGTCCTGAAGGCTTTGCCGCACTGCTGGCACTGGTGCGGCTTGGCGCCCGTGTGCAGCAGCTCGTGCTGGCGCAGCTGCGACTGGAGCAGGAAGGCCTTCTGGCAAACGGCGCAGACGTGCGGCCGGTCGCCGCTGTGCTGCCGCAGGTGGTAGACGTACAGGTGGCGCAGGTGGAAGGACTTGCCGCACGTGTCGCAGGCAAACTCCTTGCGCTCGGCGTGGCTCTTCTCGTGCGTGCGCAGCGCGCCCACGCTGCCGAAGGTCTTGGCGCAGCTCTTGCAGCCGAAGGCCTTGGCGTCGGCCGACGGGCGCCGGCGGCTCCTGCCGCCGCTCCTGGCCCGCTCCTTGTTCTCGTGGACCAGCAGCTGGTGCTTCTGCAGCTGGCAGTTGTAGAAGAAGGTCTTGCCGCACAGGTCGCACATGAAGGGCTTCGCCACGCCGTGCACCAGCATGTGCGTCTTCAGGGCCCACGTCCCCGAGAAGCCTTCGCCGCACTTGTCGCACCTGCCGCACAAGAGCAATTCAAACTGAAATCACAATGGAGTGCAATCTCATTTTCAAATCGGGAAAAAAATATGTCAAAAATACAAAATAAAAGGCATCATTTTGGTCCATCAGTAGACTATTTTTTTTAAATATATAGTGCTGTCAAACAATTAAATTTTTTTTTAACTAATTAATTGCACAATTTTTCATAATTAACTTATTCAAACCAAAAACGTATTTTTTTTCAATGTTTTTTTTTTTTATGCAAGAGCATACAGAAGGCTGCAATGCAGCTTCTGACATGAAGAGGTGGCTTAAAGCAATGGTAGTTATTCAAAACAAGAAGCTCTTTTGGTCAGCGTTTTCCCGCAGAAACGTGAATAATGATGAAACTTAGCTACATTCTAATGCTAATTGCTGCAAAATGGAAAGAGGTATCAACATAGTTTATTTTCCCGAATGAAAGAAGGGACTCTAATCTTTCTTTTGGTATGTTAGATGTGTTGATAGCAATAGAACAGAATATATCTGTCCAAATCCAGTATACCGCTAGGAGCAAACGGACGGAACGAGTTCATCGTGATTCATTGCAAATAATCACAATGTTCTACTTTTGTCTTCAAAGCTTGTAGCAGATATTTACTGCAATTGATGTCAAATTAGGGCTGCGCAATAGACGGAAATCAATTTAGGAAAAGCGGGACAAAACGTCCACCAAAAAAAAAAGACCAACAGAAAAGCCAATCATGCGCAAAGCAGCCGCATGAAAACTAAGGCGGGCGCCATTCGCAGTGGAAAAAGAAGGCGCGGCTGCAATGGAAGCCATTTGGTTCGTTGGGAAGCGGAAATCTTACTTGAAAGGTTTTTCTCCGCTGTGGAGTCGCAGGTGTCTCTGGAAGTTGTACTTGAGTCCGAAGGCCAGTCCGCAGGTCTGGCACACGAAGGGCTTCTCGCCCGTGTGGACCACGGCGTGCTGCAGCAGGCCCACGCGGCACTTGAAGGCCTTGGCGCACTGGCCGCACTGGAAGGGCCGGCGGTCCGAGTGCGAGCGCTTGTGCACGCGCAGGTTGCCGGCGGTGGAGAAGCGTTTGCCGCACGTCTGGCAGGGGTACGGCCGCGCCCCCGTGTGGACCGTCTGGTGCTCGCGCAGACTTTTCTTGCGCAGGAAGCCTTTCCCGCACACGTCGCACATGAAGGGCTTGACGGCGGCGTGCGACATCTGGTGGTAGCGCAGCACGGCCGGCGAGGCGAAGGCGCGGCCGCAGGTGGCGCAGCGCAGCGGCGTTTTCTCCGGCCGGTGCGACGCTTGGTGGGCGCGCAGCTGCCGGGCCAGGCGGAATTTGCGATGGCACTGCTCGCACGCCACCATCTTGTCGGGGTCGCGCTCTTGGGCCTCGCGGAGGCGGTGCGCCTGCTGGTGTTTGTGCAGCGTTGCGGCCTGGGAACAAAGCAAAACAAAACAAAACAATCCAAGCTTTAGTTACACACGCGTGATCCAGACAACATTTTTATACATAAAAATAAAGCTTAATTATACAGTGCTCCCTTGTTTATCGGAATGAAAAAATATAGTATCATAAAATAAACATTCAGAATACACAAAAAAATATATATACTGTGCTGTATAATAAGTAAATAAAAAAAACTTACCGGTACTTTAATGGGAAAAAAAATGAATGTCAATAAAAAAAAACAAAAAAAACATATGACGAATAAAAAGCATTTATAAAAAACTAAAAATCATACCACCACGAAAAAAAACATATATAATAAATGAAAACATATATATATATATATATATATATATATATATATTTTTTTTTTAATTAACATGGACTTGCACTATCGCGGGTAGTTTTTAGAACGTAACACCCGCGATAAATGAGGGAACGCTGTACTCGAGTACTCTCAAAATATTCTTAAAATCTATTCAATACTCTCTCAATGATTGAAATACTTCCCAGTTTGTAGATTTCATGTGGTGATTTCATTTCTGCACCACTAGAGGGAGCCTGCGTGGTTTCTCATGGCAAACTTTGAGAATCGCTGGTGTGGAAAGTTCTGATCCATGACGTATACCGACTCCGTATCGGCGCAAATCCTTTTTTGGTCCCGCCCCCCCGCCACACCTGGTAGAAGCCTTTGTCGCACAGCGTGCACGGGAAGGGCTTGTCGTGGCGCAAGGTGTGTTTCCTCAGCTGGTGGCGCTGGTGGAAGCCTTTGTCGCACTGCTGGCAGAAGAAGCGCTTGTGCTTGTAGAGCTCGCGCCGCCGCTTGTTCTCTTGCTCCTTGGCGTCTTCTTCGCTCGCACCTGTCGTCAACAAGACATTTTCAGTCAAGGACAAGATCGCCACAACGCGCATTGGGAGAACCGACCGCATATGTTCACACGGCACGGTCACAGATGTCAAAATTGTCCAAATGTACTCGTGGACGTTTACTTGTTACTGAATCCAATTGAAATCCAACATGAATCGCAACATAAAGAACTGAAATGGAATCGAATACAATACCCAGCCTTAGAATTTAGATTTAATATTGTTGTCATTTGTATTGTAAAAGAATCAAATTGCATCAAATCATGGATCAGAAATTGAATTTTGAATTTGATCAGTAGACAAAAGGACAGACGGACGGACGGTCAGTGATGCTATCAGCAGGTTTTTTCCTGCATAGAAAATTCAGAGGCAGCCACCTCCACCTTACATTATTCTTATTGTTAATTAATCATTATTAATAAGAATATTAATTATCATGAAATGAAAATAATTATAATAATATTTATTTATAAATTATGAATTTGAATTTATAATGTATTAATACGGTCATTAATATAATTAATAAATAAAAAAATAATCATATATCCATCAATCCATCCATTTTCTTGACCACTTATTCCTCACACGGGGGGTGCTGGAGCCTATCTCAGCTGGCTTTGAGCAGTAGGTGGGGTACACCCTGGACTGGACGCCAGCCAATCGCAGATGAATTATATAAAATTATTATTATAATAATACCAAATATTGATACCACTAGTAAATGAAATTCCCCACCCATAAATGACAGATTATTTTAAGGAAAGACCCCTACATCCCGATATATTATTTTTTGCTTAAAATTGCATGAATGACAACTTTGTATTCATATCATTTGTGGTCCCTGATCGTAAAATCGGTCATCGCTGTGAGTACCGATACCTTCAAATAAGGCAGCGATACCTGATCTCGTTAGTCACCCATCATAGTCAGGATGACTGCCTCAATTTGAGCGGGGAAAAACCCTGGCTATTCATGGCATAAGGGAAATTGAAATCGAGTCCATCGCCTCACCTGGTTGTGCGAGGGCCACCACCTCGCTTTCCATTTTCACTTCAACTGCTTCTGCTCTTTTCTCAGCCTCCTTAACAACAAATGCATATCCAGCACATCATTAGTCTCACAAAAAAACTGACATTATAGTGTGAAGGAACATGGAGAAAAAAAAAAGAAAAAAAGATGTCCATAAATGATCACCTCAGGCTTCAGCTGCCCATCCGCCGCAGGAAGTGACATCACTTCACCCTGCGCGTGATCCTCAAGGTTGTCCTCAGATGCGGGCGTCACCGAGGGGCTGCTCGGCACCGTGAATGCGGCGTGAAGCGGCGAGGCGATGATGACCACAGGAACTTGCGCCGAACCGCCGCTCGCTTCTCCAGATGACTTTCTGGCCGAGTTGATGATGGACATGGCGAGGCTCATGGGGGCGGCGACGGGTCGCTTGGCGTCTGCTGCTGAGAGACAAAAACAAATATGCTCACTTACCGCTAACCCTGACACGCCGTTTCAGTCTAATTGTAGCCGTTTTGATGCAATTATTTTTTTCAAGGTCCTCTTACCATGTCCTTTTTTTCTTTACAAACACAAGCAATAAATTCATCTGTATTACAATAAACAATATCAGATTTAGTTTAGGCTTATGAAGCATGATCCCATGGCCGATCCTAAAACAGTCCCCTATAGGAACGGAAGAGGCGGGACGTGATTTTGCACATCAGTTTATTTCCGGTCGGGGTTGCCAACGTGCAACCGAGGGGCACAAAGTCGGAAGCACAAGAATTTTTGACGCAGCCCACACGTTGCAGCAAAAAAAAAAAAAAAAAAAAGTCCCGCCTCTTCCGTGGCATATACCCCATACATATCTGTAGTTCATAATATGACATGAGACAATTCTTATGAGAATATTTTGGCCTGGGTTAAAACGGATCTGAAACATTCTTCTGTGTGTGCATGAAAAACGACTTGGCTTCGACTTTCTTACTGTGCGTTTTCTCCGCCGCGGACGTTTGCTTGTCCCTTGAACTCAGCTCGGCCTGGAAGTGCCTCATTTTGACTTGCAAGTTGTCATTCTCCTTCATCAAGCTTGCCACCAGCTGTCTGAACATGCTGCATATTTGGCGGAGGGCCTCCTTCATCCCCACATTCAAGATGGCTGTTAGCTGATCCTGCAGAGAAAGCGGACATGATGAGGCTCTGAGTATATTTTTCACCACATTTTGCGCCACTGGGAAGGGAATTCTTCCATATGTTTTTAGAATGTGCTTTCATTTTTTTGGCTCGTTTACTCTGCTGTTTGCATCGAAGCCAGCATTCCAGAATATACAGTATATATTTTTACTGTATTATTTTGAATCTATATGTGCTGCCCTAGTATGGAAAAGATGTCACAAGCAGTGGACCGGGGGTTGGGGACCACGACTCGAGAGTGAACTCCAGTCCCTACCTGGGGAAATGAAAGCAGGAACCGTTGTAGAAATGTTTGAGCTATTTGACAAACGAAATGGCGCCCTCTTCTGTAGTGGAGCGCAGAACACGTCTCACCAATTCGAATGTGCAAAGTAACCACGGTCGAGTTGATGAAATGCATACAAATAAGCTGCTATAATATGGGATTTTAGATATTTTATTGACGTCAATGAAAAATAAACTACAGCTACTTGGCGTTGGCGGTGTTGTTGATTTATTCGCCTCGGCGAAAAGGGAAGTGACGACGGGATTGTTATCTGGCCCTTTTTCTGTACTCTTCTCAGATAAACTTCCAGCCTCGTCTTCACTCCTGCTGTGATTTACAGCAAAACACAGCCGCTCACCTTCAGCTCGTCTCCGTCTGAAGCGTCCATCTGCCCACCGACGAGGCTCCTGTGCAGAACCCCCACGGCTGCCTCCACCGCCACCTCCAGAATGAGCGCTGCCTGCGAGCGGAAAGTTTCGGCGGTTGCCGCCTCGTAGTCACTCGGCCGCTCCATCCAGACTCAAGGCAGCTCAGCGGGACAAATGTAAAGTTTTAAAAAAGATCCTTAGAATGAAGCAGAAAAGTACGTCTGGCGTATTCGGGTGCCGTTTTTAACAAAAACGGTCAATCTTTCGGGATGGTTATCCGCATTCAGGACGTCAAATATGGCTGCGATGTTTACATCCGGGTCACTGTTGAGTCCGCCGTGTGACGTAATGACGCATAATGGCGCCACGCCCCTGTAGCTCTTCCCATGTTTTTGAGTCGGCTAAGAAACAGGTGTACAACACCGGACCTATTTGTTTAATAAGTCCCTCAAATACGAACAGGAGAGGCGCATAAATCATATTAAAATAACATTTGGGACAAATGTGCGTTCAGAATCCTTCATTCCCCTATCCTTATTTACTATAAGGGGGATCTTCCATCACGTTTTTGATCGTAAGGAGACAACTGGATAGACATAATCTGCTTTTATTGTTGTTAATCAATTTACATAAATCCACATATACAAAGTCAATAGATGAGGAGTCAGTAAACTTTCATTTGTCTTCTCCTGAAAAGCGTGCCCAGTATTTCATTTTCAACAAGACGCTCATTCAAAGCAAATATTTCCACCAACGAGAATCAGCGTCATTCACTGCTAATAACTTATGTGTGCGTTAAAGTCTTATTTCCCGCTGTTGATCTTAGAAATCCTTAAGAAGAAAGAAATCTGAATGTATTAAAAGATAATCATTAAAGGTCAGTTATTTGCATTCCCTCCCGTATTATTTTTTTTTACTCAATGATCATATTATCCACTCAAACGTTTTTTTGTTTTTGTTTTTAAACTTGTATGTCCCACATTTTACATTTTCAATACAATCAGTATGACGTCATCTAGTACCATGATTCATATTTCTAGGCATTTTTTTCTTCATGTGCAACAATAGAAGTTAGAAAGAAAGAAAGAAAGAAAGAAAAAGAAAGACGGGATCCTGTTGGCTAAGGTGCTTTCAGGAAATTTAGGAATGTTGGTAAAAAGATGATTGCATGTCAAATTCAGCTAAGAAAAACAAATCATTAGGATGGCCCAGCTATCGATTGACTTTGGTGGTCGTCCATCATGACTCCATCCATCTCTTCATCTTGTCACCTTCTTCATTCATCCATCCACTGAAGCATCTGTTCATCTTTCGTTGCTGTAGCTCATCCATTCATCGTTTTGGAGGGCGCCACGTGTCTTCAAAACTTGCTCCGAGCGTAGCTTAGCGTCAACGTAGCCTGAGTCGAAGCGGAAGGAATCGAAATTGTGGAGGCGTCGAGCTAACGTTTGTCTTCAAAAGCCATGAAAGGGCACCAAAACCACGTGACGTCTTTGTCGGAAAGGCGCAAGAGATGCGACCTCGCCGCCTCAGAGGACGTCGTCGGGGTTGTCGCGCGCCGACGTCCGGCGAGCCTTCCGCGGGCGCGCTCGCAGCGCCGCGTAGCAGGAGGAGGCGGCGAGGGCCATGCGGCTGAGGCCCACGTTCAGGCAGTGCACCTCGGAAGTGACGGCGACCTCGGAGAAGAGGGCGCGGTCGCGGCTAATGCGGGCCGGACCCGCGGCGCCTTCGCCGTCGCCCGACCCCGCGCCGCTCTCGATGTCCTTGACCACGTTGAGGATTTCCTGGCGCTCGCGTTGCCGCGTCATACCGCGGATGTTCAAAATGGCGGACACGTGCTTCTTCCTGGACGGCAGGAAAAACGGCGCCTGGTGGTCAAACGTGCAAACGACGGGACCGCTCGCGAAAGAGGAGATTTCCGACTCACCGGACGTCCGGAAACTCTCGGACCAGAACTCCGACCTCCATCTGGATGGACGGAACGTCCTCCAGCTGGATGACTTCCGAGATGTGAGACAGAAGTCCATCCAACCAGCTCGACGGAGACTCCTGTCGCACGCACGCAAAATAGGATTCCACGTCGCTGCTCAGTCTTCATCAAAAGCTTATTTGAGCTCACTCAAAATAACATTTCAAAGACATAACAGGGTTATTATACTTTTGGAATTTTTTTTTTTTAAAGTCTTCATACATCTAAATGCAGCGAGCTATATTAACATGGGGAGGGGAAAAAAAAAAGGTTTTCACAATTAGCATGTAGCTAGCGTGAGCTTAGCTAGTTTTGACAAGTGTGCTTGAGATGCTTGACATCCTGTTAACTAATATGAATGACGATGAAGCGAGCTAATCTTAACTAATGTCTTGCTAAAGTTACACAACTTTTGCCCACTTTCGATTGAGCTCATTTGGGCTAATCACCATGGTTAGCTCATTTGATCTTTTTTCCTTTGTACACTTTGCTCATTTGAGCTTCCTTGCATCATGTTGACAATATAATCTGCTCGAAAAAACAAGCCTAACCCTAAGCTAGAATTTACCACTTCATGTTCAGTTCGCTAGTTTGAAGTCATCCGTAGAAAATTAGCTCGCTTTGATGACTCGATATTCAGCCAGGAACGGTTTTCAACAATGTCCCATTTATTTATTTATTTATTTTGTGTTAACTATGAATTTTTCTATGACATTCATCTTCGACTGCCAGCTTTAGCCACTTAGCATGTTTAGCTTAAAATTATTAACCATTCTGGGAAGTGCACAAGACTATTAAGCTCAACCAATCAGAAGAGTGAACATTGCAAGATGATGAAGTAGAAAAATGATGACGTCACATCCACAGAGGTGAATTTGAAATCGGACCAAAAAACCGCCATAGCTGATGGTTTGCATGTGTGATGGCCACACCCAAAATCTGATTGGACATCAATGATAGCGATTTTCTGGATTGGTCGCAATCCAGGTCAGAGAAGACGTTGCAACGCAAACCGCTGGTGTTCACGATCTTTTGGAACCGTTTCAAGCGTCTTCCGCTCGATGAGCACGTTAGCTTTGCTGAATGCGAGCGTCAGTCAGCATTGATTTGAAAAGCAAAAGAAGGATTTCACAAAAGCGCTGACCAGGTCCTTGAAGAGCACTTTGATCTGCCGCCCTTCGTCTCGGAGGCGCCCGGCCATCCTCTTCCTCATCTTCAGCGACGTGCAGATGATTCGCCCTCGCATTACCGAGCGCAGATATTCCATCAGGACGCGCCGGTGAATGTCGGCCACCAGCAGCTGAAAGGCAACAATCGCTCGGTCACACGCGCTCCGCCCCCAAAAGTTGCCGTACGCGCGTGTGTGTGTGTACCTGGTAGGGCGGGGCTTCCATCCGACGATATTTCTTAAAGTGTTCCTTGATGGCCGCTTCGATTTGTTCGTACGTTTCCGTGTTGCTCAGCCACTTTCGCTTCACCAAGCGCTCGAACAGCGGCTGACGCGCAACACGCACACACAAATCAACATTTCAACATAAGGCTGCCTTTCAAAAAAAATCAAGTTTCCTTTTTGAACCTGATAGATTTAAAAAAAAGGAATCAATTTGAATATCGCTTTTTTTTCCACATAAATGAACTTGAAAATACAACTCTAAAAGCCATTTTTGATGTGACTTTATGACAATTCACAATCTTTTTCAATGATATTCATTCATTTTCTTCAACTCATTTGCTCGCCGCCATTTTCACAGAAGCAACGCGACTGTTTGACTGGATTTGGACCGATTTTAAAAGGCCCACAAAATATTGTTTTCCATTGCTATCAAAACATGGAATCTACCAAAAGAAAGATTCAAGTCTGTTCTTTCATCAGGAAAGAAACAAACGTATATTTCTATCTGTTCACCTTTTGCAGCAATTAGCATTAGAATATAGCTAAGTTTCATCATTATTCATAAATCGATTTTTAATTGTGAGTCATTGAGTTTTTTCCCCCAACTTGGTCTTGGTTGATCTCCTTTACTCTGCTGCCACCTGCTGGGCCGTTTGTGTAATTACTACCACTTCTTCAACCGTTCTTTGCAATTGAGAGGCTGCATCAAAGCCTTCTTGATGCTATAGAATAAAAAACAAACAAACAAAAAATATTTACAATAGAACGTATTTATACGTTTTGGGGAGCATATGAGTTAATAAACTAAATCATTTTAGAAGTTATTTCCTCCACAAAATTACATGTGAAATGTAATGTTTCTGGAGTTGATATTTAAGAAGATTTGATGTTCCATAATGAATCAGGGTACAGTGAATCAAATCGGAAAACAAAAACCCAAATCGAACTGAACTGTCGTGAATGGAAATCGAATGGATTGAGTCCATTCGAATGGATAGCTAACCCTATTTAAACATGGCCGTCATTCATGTTGTTCATGAGACGTAAGCAATATTTATTGCCATTTTCCCCCCCTGACAATTCGGGTTCATGAATCATTGGCCCAAGAAACACACTCGGCTGAAATGAGTGTGCGCGTTACCCGGATGTGGAGGAAGAGTCGTTCCGAGAGCACTCGCACCCCCTGCTGGACGATGCGGTCAAGCGCTCTGTCGGCCCGCCGCAGCGAATCGTCACTGGCCGCCGTCCTGGACGAGATCTGGCAGGGAACGCAACGCTGAACGAAACCTCTGCGCGCCAATGAGACAGGTGGCACATCAGCGCCCTCGTGTGGTCACCACATCAAACGACAGCCGCGACCTGCGCGATGCGAAAAGCGCCAAGCAAACCTGAAGGGCGGGCAGCAGTTGACGAGCGCCACGCTTTTGGACACGTAGCCGTCCTCGTGCTCTCCCAGCATTCCGCTCTGCATCCCCTCGTGAAACATCTCCACTTTGCGCTGGAAACTGGGAGAGCGCCGCGTCAGCCGCACAATGCGCTCGCTCGGGTGCGCTCGCTCGGGTGCGCTCGCTCGGGTGCGCTCGCTCGGATGCGCTCGGGTGCGCGTACCTGTACAGGAAGTCGGCCAAGCCGTTGAGGCTGCACTGAGCCACTCTGGAGCCCAAACTTGCGTTGATGGAGGCGGAACGTTCCAGGTCAACTTGCAGCCGCTGCGAAAAAGCACCAAACTAAACTGCACATGTACTGTATAGTTCACATAACAGTTATAGTCAAATATTTACGGTATACAGATAAATAGAAAACCATATTTACTGTATATTGTATAACATTATTGATGTGTCAATGTGCAAAAAACTGCATATGAAAATAGTATATTGAACTATAGATGTGACAAATTCAAATAAGAAAAGAAATATTTAGCTTGTATGTATGGGGGGGAAATATTATTCAATGTATGAAAAGATTTACCAGACATGTTTAAAAAACAAACAATTCAAAAGGTTCTTTTTTGTTCTGGCCGCTAGGGGGCGCTGTCTGCTCCCGTATTGATGCCGTTGCAGAGTGTTTGTGAAGAGGAAGTTGCTTCATGTTGATTTTGGCGTGAAGTGAAGCACAAAATAATCCCGATGAGAATCGCAGATTGACAAAAGCGAGCGGACGGAACAAACCGTGTGCGTGTGCGTGTGCGTGTGCGGCTGTGTTGCCGTGACAACAAAAAGAGCGAGGACGGTCACCTGTATGATGGTTTTTGCCAGCGGGATGTGGTACTCCTCCACGTTGAGCGTCTCCGTCCATCTTCTTTCCTCTTGGTCCAGAACTTGACTCAACTCGGTGGTCACTTTGGCCTGCAGGCGCACGGACGGGCAGGGACAAGCCGCAAGGTCAAACAAACGCACCTTGCCGCCAGCTGGGAAATCCCACATTTGGCTTTCCGCTGTCCTGCTCAATGAGCATTTGGCCCGTTTCGTTCAAACAAACAAACAAACAATCAAACAAACACAGACACACCCACTAACTATGGCTCATCAAAATGAAGTACGGTACAAAGTCATTTTTTTTGTTTTGTTTTTGACAAGAGGCGACAACCTGACAAAATGAAGCTCCTCCCCTCGCTCCAACAGAGCTCTTTGGCCACATGGTGGCGCCAAAGCTACACATTTGCCCTTCGACGTGACCAACTCGCCAAAAAGAAAGCAAGCAAGACAAAACAAAAGCTGCCATCAATCACACCCAGGTGTGCGTTTGGTGTGCGCGTGTCTCACCCTGACAGAGTTGAGGCAGTCTTGCTCCAGCCTGTCCACCACGTCCGAAGGCAGCACAGGTCCCAGGTGAGAATCTCGCAAGGGGTCCGACACGCACACCTTCGCCACAACATCCCTAACACACGCGCACGACATCAATCAACACGCGCACATGCAGAACGTGTGCGGCGTTTGTGCGTACCTGTTGTAAATGTTGTGTAGCCAGTCCAGCAGCGAGTAAATGTCGGTGATCTGCAGCTGCTGCTTGGTGATGGCCTGCAGTCGCCTAGCAACCGCCTGGTGGTAACTTTGCATGTACACCTGCAAGCAAGGTCACAAATTAAAAAAAATGAAAAGGATATTGTTTTTTTGAGGAAAGTACTAAATACCGATGCCCGATTTTTGTGATATCTATTAAAAAACAAAATGAGAGCAAGATTTCTCCCCAATAGCGAATTTGACACAAATATTTTTTGTTTCATGACGCTCTGTGAATTCGGTTTCATGTGAGGAAAAATAATTTGATGGTTCACATCATCCTTGAAAACATTTCATCAGATTGCGTCATATTTCATTCTCATTTCATACACCGGCAGCCCATTGAAAGGACGTACAATGCTGCCATCTGCTGGCCATAGTTAGTGGGTGTTTTTGATTCCACAACCCACTGACCAGGCAGCGCTGCACTGCTCATTTATTAGGGGGGGAAAAAAAATGTAGTTGACGTCATTTAACGTTTATGGCGGCATGCATCGTGACTTTACTCGTCGTCCTTAAACGTTTTTGGCAATCAAAGAATCGAGGCGTCTCTTTTTCTTTGATGCTGTCTGAAAACATTTTTTTTCCCCCATTTCGAAGCACATCCGCTCAGCTGCATTCGGTTGAAACTTTGCCGTCTCACCGGCCAGGCCCGGTACTCCTCGGGGTAGATTTTGACCACGTTCCTCTTGGCGGCGTCCAGGTCGTCGACCACGCGAGCCCGGATGCGGTCCAGGTAGCCGGCCAGCTCGCCGGCCGTGAAGTCGGCCCGCTGAGGCAGCGACGCGTCGGCCGCGTCCTCCACCGCCTCCCTCCAGCGCCGCTTCAGCTGCCGCGGCCTGGGCCCGCCCGGCGCCGACCAGTCCACGTCCACCAGCTCCTCCTGCTGCAGCACCTGAAGACAGCCCGCAACGTCCAGTCAAGTTGGCGCCGAAGCGCAGCGCCGAAGCGCAGCGCCGGCGCCTCTCACCTCCACCACCAAGCCCAGGTTGGGTCCGGCGGAGGGCGAGCGCAGCGACTCCCGGACCACCGCCCACAGTTCCTTCTGCAGCTCCTCGTACAGCAGCTCCACGTCTTTGGCCTTGCGCCGCCCGCCGTCCTTGGCGCCGGCGGACGGGCTGGCCGCCTCCTCCGGGGAGGGGCCGGCCCGGGGCCCGTTACACTCCTGCTCCAGCTCCAGGATGTGGGCGTCGGCCAGGAGGAGGTCGCGCTTCTTCACCAGCTGAAGGATCTCCAGGACTGGAGGACGCCAGGACACCGAGACATGAGGAGGTCTCCCCAACGATAGGCAAACGTCGCCGTACCGTATTATCGGGATATCAAGCTCTCCATATTGTCAAAAACATGAGCGAAAAAGAAACAATATTGTGCTCCGCTCGCTTCACCGCCAAGTGACCTTTTCCTTCCGATGACGACGATGAGCGTGAATTTGAAACATTGAAGGGCCAAAAAGGAAAGCGGGAGTTAAGGTCACAAAGAGACAACAAAGAAAACGAGGATGCTTAGATGAGGACCGGAGGAGACGAGGACAAGAACATGAGACGACAAGGAAAGAAAAGAAGCAAGGACGCAATGTACACGCCGGCCCGAAACGGGTGCGTGCGTGCGTGCGCGCCAGTGAGGATGTGCAGATGTTGTGGCAGATGTTTGTCTGCCTCAGCGTCCACACAGGAAGGCAGGATGGCAAACACACACACGCGTCTACGCACACAAAGGAAGAGTACGAGTAAAACACAACAACGTGCCTCCAACATGGCAGCTTTCATCTTCCGCTCAAACGCGCATCTGCTAAAGTTGAAATGTGGAATAACGTCCTGGCCTGGTAAGTGACTTGGGAGGCAGCGAATGAGAATCGAGAGAGTTGACGGTTGATTGGCTCAGGAGGATGCCGGCTAACCGTTATAGCCGGCTAACCGTTATAGCCGGCTAACCGTTATAGCCGGCTAACCGTTATAGCCGGCTAACGGTTAGCCGGCTAACCGTTATAGCCGGCTAACCGTTAGCCGGCTAACCGTTATAGCTGGCTAACCGTTATAGCCGGCTAACGGTGTGCTGTGTCGTGCTTGTTACACATTTACTTGTCTTGTTCAATCAAGCCATTGAAAAGTCGTGATAGCGCCAAACTGTAATATTGGCGAGAGATGATGACTTTTGGACTGGAAGAAGAGTGGAGGCGATATTACACGCACACGCACGCATGTGATGAACACTGCGTTTATTGTTCGGCTGCAGGAAACGTCTTCGCATCCACATCCACCTTCACCTGCTTCCTCATTCCGTCGTCGCCATACGTACACTCAATTTCATTTACTGACAGCTGAGTCGGCATTTCCTTGGGCGGTGACCGCCAAATGTATTGTGGATTAAATGACAAAGTTATCATCTCGATGGAACGCCCAAGCGCCACCCAAGGCCATAATAGTTAAAAAAAAAAAAAAAAAAGAAAGAACATGGAACATTTCCAGGAAATACACGTTGATTTATCAATCATTTTCCCATTTTGCGGCGTCATCACAAGGTCCTCCAGGGCGGACTTTGAACCGTGCCGCCTTTCTGCACTCTGAGGCGTGTTTGGACTGATTAACGCAAAGTCAGACTTTTATGGCGGCGCAGCGAAGGACACGCTAATCATTGACTCGTCCCATCAGACGCAATGTGAGCGTCTTAAAGTGATAGAACACCACAAGGACTCAATGGAAACCATTAACGGCGTTTTAAAGCTTCCACTGCTCAATGACTTTTGACATTTCACATTTAAAAGGAATGTTGGAGTCATGTTATGATTAGATAACTGAAAACAGACACCGATCGTGATTAGCATTAGCAATAGCATTAGACTTAGCTGCGTATTCCAAGAGACGAAACCTTGGCAAGCTCGAGGCGAGTTTGGGCTCCGTTTTGACTTCAATGTTAAGGTTAAAAAGAAAGCTAGAATTGCCATGAACATTAGAAGTGGAGTTAGTTGTGCGTTGGTGGATGAAAAGTTGCGTTTGGGCTGATATTTTGGGTTGCGTTTTAGGGTTAGCATTAGCATTAATATTAGCTGAGTGTTCCGATGTAAGAAATCTTGGCTTGAGCTGAGTTTAAGCTGCCGTTTTGAGTTCAATTTTTGATCAACCGTGTCTTTTTCTTGTTTTGTTTTTTTGCCTCGTTATCTTGGTGTGGCCATCAGAAGCCGGCAGAGAACTTCATCTCTTCATCTTTCAACATTGCGTTCTTCACGCTAACGTGCAGAACCCCAACAACACCTTGTTGGTTCTTGTTAGCTTGGAAAGGTCCTCTGAAGGACACGTTTAGCCGGGCCACTTTCAGCGTGGAGACGGCGTGAAAGGGGAGAAAGCGGGCGCGTCCCCGCTATCGGCCGTGTGTCGACGGTACACAACCCTGATGAAGGTGCAAACAGGATCATGTTTGGAAATCATACATCAGCACGCGTCAGCCGATCTGATGACAACAAGCCCACACTTGAACCAACGTACTGTTGAACATTCCCAGTCGGAACAAGCGCAAAGAGAAGATTCAAAACATTCATCGTGGAAGAAAACGTTTGCACGTCGGACATCGAGAACGGTCCCAGAAAGCAAAAGCAAAACTTGTGTAGCAATTCCCCCCAAAAGGAGACGGTCGCATGTCCGTGTTACCTGACAGCGGTTCCCGGGTCTTGACTTCCACGACCAGCTCCTTGTGCACCGGCTGGTCCTCGGGACCCTGCAAGGAGGGCTCCGCCCCCGGCTCTCGCTTGGCCTTGCCCAGGCCGACCATCTTCATGAAGGACAGTCGGCGGCTGGACGAGTCGCACTCGCTCTCCGAACAATTCAACTCGGCGTTGGCCAAAGACTCCTTGCGGAAGCTGAGCGTGTCGCGATATTTGCCCGCAAACCTGCAGAGGAGAACGTTTGCCGTTACGACCACCGTCCCATATGGGAAACCCGAGACTTTTTCCTCCCGTTTCCCAAAACCAAGCATTGAAAACCGTCCGTGCGACTGTTTGGCAAACTCGGAGCTTTTCCCGTGATTGTGCCTCATGATGACATTTTGTCTTTTTGTCACGAGTCCTGCGCAAGTTAGGATCGCAAATTGCAAACTCAGACGTGTCATCCCCCAAAACTGTCCCCGTTACTGCACTAAATATTTCCAACATTTTCAGTCATTGCACCTGCGCAAAGTCACACTCACCGTTTTCTTGGCTTGGCCTGGACTTCAAATTCGGATCTTTCAAGTTTTTCACTGCCGGTATCTGTATATAGTTGTGACTACATATTTCAAAGTTTGAAACTTTTTCTCGTCACGGTATTTACTTGGGATTAAATATATTCCCATTTTTCCCTGTTCTGTTCCCAAACATTTCCTGTGAATGTGTGCACGAACCTTTTGCTGTCATTGCATGACTTTGGATTCCATTGCAATTTTTGGGACGACAATTTAAGTCCCTGCACATGCGCAAACATCTGGCCACGTTTTCTTATAACTGTGCAAGCGTGACGTTGAGGACCAAATCCGTACTTTCCCGTTAAGCGCCAACGGCAAGTTCTGACAACATTTTCCCAATTTTCACCTGCACAAAATTTGCAGGAGATTTCGAGTCTTCCCGTTACCGCGCCTGCGCAAAGTGTTGTGGACTCGGGTGTGTTTGTTTACTTGAGAAGACTTCCTTCTGAGCTCCTGCGACCTCTCTTCTTCTTGTCCGCCGGCGACGGCGTCCCCTGCGGTGACGGCGTGCCGTCCTTTCCTCGTCCCGACAGTCTCAAATTCTTCCCCAGCTTGCCCAAAGTCTTCAGGGGCGACTTGATGAAGGACGCCTTCCCCGAGGTCCCTCTTCCCCCTTTGGCCTTCTTGCCCTCGTTGGCCTCGTTCTCGTCCTCCTCGTCCTCGAAGGGGTTGCGGTCGCCGGGAACGTTGCCGTCCAGGAAGGATCCGGCCGGGGACCAGGACGGGTCTCCGCGGCTGTCGTCGTCGTCGTCGTCGTCATCGCGGTGGTCGAAGGGGTTGCGGTGGCGGGGGTTGATGTTGAGGCTCATTCTGCGAATGAACAGGGCGTTGTCCAAAGTGGGGCCGCCGCCCTTCAGGCGCACCGGAAGGTTCTTGAGGATGGGCATGGTGGAGCTGGGGGCGGGGAGGAGCCTGAAACAGAGGGCGTGGCAGGTTAGGGCGTGACGACGCTTGACGACTGCGTGAGAATTCTTTATTGGCCTTCAAACATCGGCCAACTGAGCCAAATGGACGATTATTTCCCCCTTCAAACATTACAGAAGAACAATCAAGTTTCTGACTCTGTGAAAGTACCCTGAACACACCATTTTGCTTGCGTAGCATTAGCAACTAGCAAGTGTGTAGCGTAAGTTATTCTGGTGTCACTAAGCGTCCTTTCAGGTGTTTCATGACACCGCAATTGGAGTTAACTGTCAAACTAAACACACAACATTAAGAATGACATCCACTGTATGTTTAAATACAAAACATTCATCTTCGTTTTGAAAACATCGCTAGCCGAGCGCTAACCGGAAGTTGGCAAATGCTAACAGGAAGTTCGCATTGACTTTGGGAGTGTTTTTCCTTCAAGTGACGAATATCCACACATAAATCTTGAGGGAAGAGGGAACACATACACACAGATGAGATAAATTCAACAAATTCACAACACAGGGTGTAAAAAAAAACAAAAAACGAGTTGTTTTAATAGGATTCAAAAAACTTTCTTCTGTACTCACTTGAAGTGTGTGCGCCATGGATGCACCACACTGCCCCCAAGAGGCCAAAGCGCACAGGAACAGTCAGTATTTGTTCTGTTCTTTCTGTTGCTATTATTTTATTTATTCATTCTGTTACTGTCCATTCAAGTTATATGATATAATAAAGGATTCAAAGACTTTCTTCTTTTTTTTTTGTCTCTATGCATGTGCGTGCATACGCGGATGTTGTGATGTCGTTAGTTTCCAGTTTCACCAGCGCAGGACACGCCGCTGCTGCCAGAAATAGACACGCACACACAAACGTGTCAATGCAGAGCGGGAAACTTCCATAAATACCCAGCAGCCCCGGCGGCAGGCCCGGAAACGCACGCCGAGCCGCCGCGCTGTTTTCTTCAAGAGGGTCGCAGGGCATCGCGGAAGCGTGCCGACGCAAACAATGAAGCGGAAAGGACGGCGATAGTGTGAAGGACATCAACAGGCGGCGGGGCGGAGGAAGGGGGCGCCACTGAGACGCTCCGGGTGCCCGTCGGTGGCAAACGGCCAGCGGCGCCGCCGCAGCGCGCCGTCTCCACTCATGTGGCCGTTCGTACAAAAACGGGCGGAGACGCGTCAAAACGTCTTCAAGGGGAAGTCAACACCCCCAAAACATTTGGACAAAAAGGGAGCTTGTATGCAGCCCCACTCGTCGAAATACTGCTTAATCTTGCGTTAGTGGAATACGAGTTCAACAGAAAAATCGAGCCCTTTTTATCCAACTCAGGGCGGCCATTTTGCCACTTGCTGTCGAGTGAAAATGACATCACACTTTGTCAGCTTCAGAAAACAGGTCAGCTGTGATGGGTGGCTGCCTGATCCCTGAGCAACTGACAGCAAGTGGCAAAATGGCCGCCCTGAGTTGGACAAAAACGGCCGGATTTGGCTGCATAACTCATATCAATCAGAATGTCATTTTTAGACAAGCGAGGTCGCAAATTAACGATTTTGGTTTGAAGCAGCCATTTTTTTTTTTGCAAATTCCTTCAGTAGCATCCGATGAAAAGTAAAAGGAATACTTGACTCATTGAACAATTTCAGCAGTGAAAAGTTCATATTTTGTCCAGAATGAATTTGGTCACGTCATTATTTTTCATGTACAATTAATACTTGCTGTGGTGAGCCATGATTGGTCGTTCCTCAGCACGGCTGATGTCATCATCAGGCGACAACAAGTAGAACAATTCCTTTTGAAAGGTTTTCATTGTACATGAAAAATAATGAAGTTAGCACATTAATTATAGACAAAATCGGAACTAACTTTTTCCTGCTGAAAATGGCTCAATATCCCTTTCAGAAAAAAAATATGCCCCAACACGCGTTTTCCCCAAAAGCACACTAAACGGGGTGGACATGTCAATCGTATCAGGGTGCAGCAAAAAGTCTCAAGGACTCAGGAAGTCGGCCATTTTAGGTTTGAAGCAGTTTGCTCATTGACACAAATTTGACAAATCAGCCGTCACCACCATTTTCACAGATCAAAACACGGCGATCAAAATCTAAAAAAATAGATCTGAAGGACCCATGGCAAAAACTGAACGGGATCTTTTTTTTTTGTTGCTAAATTGCTTGAGTGCTGCCCCCTGGAAAGGGAGACAAAAAGAGTTTGCCCACTGGACAAAGGAATTGTGTGTTGATGGCCATCATAACAGGATGCATTGAAAAGTTGGAAGAAGTTGACTTGTGTTCATCTCCAATAGCGAGCGTCCGTTTGAGCACGCCAAGAGGTTGTCACCTTCCAGTGTCACCGCACAAACAGGAAAAGAGAAGACGATAGCCAATCAGACGGCAGCCCAAACCTCATTCTTGACCTGACCAACCGCGCTCGTCCGTGACTAACGACAGTGCAGATAAGCTGCCGATGTCAAAGGAAGCAGCCGGGAACACACAACAGGCACAAATAAGTCAGAAGCGCTTCCTGTCAACTTTATCATCACTTCCTCTTCGCCGCTCGTCTTGTATTTGCGCAGCAAACGCCTAACATGGCGTCGTCACGTGTTATGTGACGTGCGAAAGGGATATTTTGGTACGCTTTCGAGGAACGTTATGGAAGAGAATGAAGAATTGAAGGGCCAAATTTGAACAGGAAATAAAGCAAACGATGGGAATGGAAAACGGCTGCTTCAATCATAATGGCGGACTTTGAAATCACTACCAAATCAAGCGACTCATTCAGGTGAGCAGTGTGCATTTACCGAGTGCACTGAAGTGGAAAATCCCACCGTAATCTCAGGCAGCAGCGCGCCACATGATGAATGCGGCCTGCAGGCTGACATTCCGAAAGGATCAATGAGTCATTCTTTGGGATCTTTGGTGACTTTGGCCAAAGAAAAATGTCTGCTCAGCATCAAAAAGTGAACAGAAACATCTGTGGCCAGGCCCAAAAGTCACATGACCGGAATGATGGCCACACCCAGGACGTCTGTCAAGTTGCGCCTTGGTGATGTCACTGGGTAGCATGCCCCGCCCACAATTGCTGTCTGGAGGATTCGTCCTGGACTGATCAGCAGTCAATCATTGATCCCGGATCAAAGTCAAAACTCCTCTTATGGACGTGGATGTCTTTGAATATTGATAGTGTGATATCAAAAGTCAAGACACATGTTCAAATGGCAGTTTTTTTGTGACATAAAAAGGAACAATAAAAAATACAAAAAGAATTGAAAAATCCCAAAATATTTTCTTCGTTTTTTTGGTCGCATTAATGGAGGAAAAATGTTTGCTGTCATTTTTTTAAGATCACAAACAATTGAACAGGGGTGTGTCGACTTTTTCTACCCACTGTATATTATTGTGTTGCTTTCAATGGCAGCCTCCATCGAGTGGATGCGTTTACAGTCGGGCGTGCCGACGTTTATTACAGCTCAAAGTCCGCATGAAGTTAGCGAGGTGACACAGACAAAAAAAAAATCCAATCTGAGATTTGTTTTGCACAGAAATTTCATTTGTCATTCAAATTCTCTTGAAGAAAAAGCAAATGACATTTCATTCATGGACGCGTGCCACAGCGGCGGACGCCAGCAGCTAGCAGCTAGCAGCTAGCAGCTAGCAGCTAGCAGCTAGCAGCTAGCAGCTAGCAGCTAGCAGCTAGCAGCTAGCAGCTAGCGCGAGGTCAACAGCGAGCTGTCATGAGCCTCCGGGGTCACACGAGTTCAACGGAAAGTTCTTTGATTTGCACCAGGAAGTGAAACATGACAACCTCAGCAAAAAGAAAAAAACAAAAAACAAAACAAAAAAAACACCCCCGTCTGTTTTGATTTCTTAAAAAAAAAAAACAAGCATCATTCACACGTTTTTTGAGTTCTTTCTGGCTCATTCATTCATTCATTCATTACTGGACAAAAGGGCAGGAAATGGAGAGATGAAAAAGACGGATGTCAACTTTTCATGTGCCAGCAAACGCAGCGTGAACATGTCATTGAAGGGACACACACAAACACGCGTGCGCGCGCACACACTTTTTGTCTTTCCTTGACAAGTGAGAAAATTCCCGGGAATGTTTTGTCTGAGTCATCTCGCATGCAAACAAGATCCTTTGTCTATCGCAGTCGATCATTGATACCGCTTGTCAGCCTGCAAACCGTTTTACCAACTTTGCTCAAGACACCTGAACACACCACCAGCAACAACTTGATTAGAAGCCGCATGACAACAACAATGCCCAAATATCAGATATATCATTATTATTATTATTATTATTATTATTATGCTTGGAGACTCAAAATCTTACAAATGTCAACCACTAAAAAAATGATGAAAAGAGACCATTCTTATCCATTTTTGTTATGGCTGTGAATGGATGCATGATGCACCAAATGAGTGAACGTTCCACTTTGGAATATTTGAAGGAAAACACGCTTGTTAAGCCATTCATAACCTTCAAGTGCTTCTCAGAAAGAAAGAAAAAAGCATTAAATACAACTCAAACAGGTGTTTTTTGATCGACGTGAAATAAAAACGATGAACCATATGCCTGTCAATGATCAGCAAGTAGTTAATAAGTTAGTAGCAATAAGTTTTCTACAATCTTGATCGCAGCCAGCGATTATGACATTGCAAATTCCAACAACAAAAATAAAATCAATATATGAATACAAACTATTCTTTTAATTGACAATAATTCAAATCACTAAATATTGAAAACAAGTCGCCCAAAGTGTAAACATTCCAAAACAAACTTGAGAGATGTTACGTTTACTGACCCCGTAATAAATGAATTCCTGTGCAACAATGACGTAATTGATTGATTGGATCAAATGTGTTCGGTGAAGCCCCTCAACTTTCAACTCCTTCTTTGAATTGAAAGCCAACAAGTGAAGACGCTCACTCACCGCTGCAAGCCATGTTGGAGGCTCGGTGGCTTCAAATGCTCACGACAACAACAAGTAGTGAGTGAGTGAGACTCCCGGAGAGAAGCTGTGCTGTGCTGTGCGCTTCGGTTCGGTTCGGTTCGGTTCGGTTCCCTCGAGGGAAAAAGGAGCAAAAGCAGCCAGAAGAATCGAGCGCGACTCAGTCAGAGCTGTGCGTCGTGCCGCGTTCACCGCTGCTCGGAAATGTCGGCTTCATCATCACTGGCTGACGCTGAGTGACAAGTCTACTTCCTGTTTCTCAAGGTCACATGCTCGCCCTCTAAATGGGCCACGCCCACTCCACCAGCAGGAAAAGTACAATGTGTGTGTGTATAAGCAGCTGATGACTGATGGATGAGGTGACGCGTGTGCGCGCGCACGCACGCACGCGCATACAGGCAATTTCCACTCACACATTTGCACACGTGAAAACATATATGAACACAAGCATGCAGGTAATTTGGTGCACACACATATATGCATACACCAAATTTCACATCTCATAAATACAATGCAAGGCAACTGTTTAGTGCAATTTGCGTTAAGTGACATCATGAACAACTCCAAAATGCTGTCAAACATATTTGTAAAAGACATAATAAAGTCATCCAAAAAATCTCTATCAATAGAGAGGTGGGCATCCGTCAATCCTGACGAAAGGTCGGCCAATGACGGACGTCCCTTTTGTTGACAATTGACAGGAAAGTTTGAGCAACTGACACGGAATCGGCTTCTCATCCGTCAATGACGGATGTCCCATTTTGAGCATTTTGACAGTGACGGATGCCCGCTTTGAATGACTGAAACTTTGACGGACGCTTATTTTGCTGCGCATTCGCCGGATTGATGCTTTGCCTTGAAATATTGACCGATTGACAATATTGACCATTCTCAACATTTTTTGACGCACGCATAAATATACAAATGTAGAGTAAAACTTTGCTAGTCACAAGATGATTCACAGATAGTATGCAAAAAACAAAATCAGTCTGCCTTTCCAATCTATTTCTTTCCATCTAGCATAAGTGAAGGCGGTTCTGTTTTTCTGGAAATGTATTTGCAGATATGTGGACCGGACTGACGGCTTGATTTGAGCGCCATCAAGCTTGGAGCAGCATTGATGTAACGCTGGCGGAAACAAGTTACAAGCAAGCTAAGAGGCGAACGCGAGTTTCACGTGGATTTTCATAAACAAATGATAGTTGAGCGACTTCCTTCCACCTTTTTCATTTTTGACGTGCTGAGATGATGCGCCGAAGCGTTCGCTGCAAACTGCAACACGTCAACGGGGCAGTTTCAGGGGCGCCAGGTGATCATCGCATCTTTATTGTAGGAATGCTGACATGTTTTTTTTTTTTTTTAATTCTCTCCACACTTTTTTCCCGTGTAATAACTCTCACATAACATTTCAACTAGCTTCAAAAATTGACGCCATCTTGGGGAAATGTGGAGTACTTACAGTCGTCACTTTTTCCAATGGGACTGACATTGAACTTTTTCAAGGTCCTGCTTTCCACACCCACTTCCATACATGCAACTTGTCAGTACGAGCGCTGTGATACTTCTCAGGTGCGCACGTGCTAAAACGCATCGTCAGGTCATCAGGAGGTCGCGGGTTCCAATCCCACCTCCGACTGTATATTGCAAGTGTATCCATGGCAATTATGATGCGTGATTGCGTGTATACCAACTAGCTTAGATTCACTTTTCCATCCAAATGAATGACAGGTACTGCATGCCTAGGTGGCGCTATTGGGTGAATTTGATGTCTTTATTTTTTGCATTCTTCCACTGGATATCATGAGTTGCATTGTTCCATCGAAATGAATGTAGTACTTTCATTAGTCATGATTTTCAACGAGCCAAGTTGGCTGACAAGTGAAATATTTGCCGTGCGTGTGTTGGTTCAAATCTCGCTTGGGAAATATTTGATTCGTATTCACCTTTCAGAAGAGATTTCACTTTGTCTAGGTTGAGAAAACGAGGGTATTTTTTTTTTTCTTTTTTTGCCTTGCAATTTGGCACCCCTCCACTAGATGGCGTCCGCCTCGTTGGCCTATTTCCAGGGCCAGCCCTGCAAGCACACACACTTGATGAGCGCACACGTGTGTGTGTAGCGTGAAGCAGATGTCGAATGTATCCGTCCATCTCATCTTTCCATTTCCACGCGTTTGTCCTCATGTCATGTCTGCACAGTACCCACAATGCAACCTGCTTGAAGTGAAGCATGTCACCTTGATTTGAAAGCAAACCTGAACTTGAAAGCCTCATTTGAGCCCCTCCGTCACGCTTGCTCCAAACGCAATCTGCTGCCATTTCAAGTACACTTTGCAAAAATGTGAATTGGATCGGATCCAGTCGGCCATTCATTCAGCAGCCAATCAGTGAAGAGAAGCAACTTCTTACCTTTCTTCTTCTTCTTCTCGCGTTGCGATGATCAGAGGAACATTCCAAGACGTTCCCCTCACGACTCCAACATTTCTCCTGCAATTGCGCGTTTGCGTGTTGTGGTCTGGAATGGCGGTTCTGGTCCTGGTGCCCAACGGTCTCCTCTGGTTCCCGGTCAGGCTCTCGGAAACTTGTGCTACTCATTTCCTGTTTGCTTTATTTTCTAGCTGCAACAGGAAACGGTCATGCTTTCCTCTTCCTCCCCTGTTGACACACGCACACACACAAAAAGACACACAAGTGTGTCTATAAATAACGGTGATGCATATACAGTAAGGAGTGCGCTGGAAATAGACAAAAGAATGATGTCATGTCATGAGTAGGGGCAACCCTGGGGGGCGCTACAAGATGCTGTCATCTGTTGAAAGGCGAAGGCGTCGCGAATAAAGAAATCCAAATTTCACACGCTTCAAAGCATCATTACAGAATGACATCATTGGAAATCGTCATTCAAAACAAGCTAACCATGGCTTGGAATCCAAACACAGGTTACAAATGAACATTTAACATTGTTAATGATAAACAGGTCAGAAGAAGAAAAAAATCAATAAAGTTGTAAGTCATTTTTATTTACACAAAAGAAAAAAACAGTTTGTGATCCTCATCTAAATGATGACAAACGTGATAGAAAAGTCAAATAATAAAATGGTTACAAAAAAACATGCAAGCTCAAACGTGACAATTCCTCGTCGAACTGCGATGGTGCGTTCAGGGACCGGCTCACACGTAAGCTTTGGCACTGCTGCTGTCTGAAGCGTGCGCTGTCCTGTAGATGTTCACGTTATGACCTTCACTGCTTTTGGAATAGTTGTACGAAAAATGTCTGTCGGGACAAATGACGTCATCGCATGAAGTCAAATCACATGTACAGATGCATGAAAGAACAAAACAAATAAAAAAATAAAAAAATGAATCAGCTGTCTGGCAGTGCCCCCTATGTGTCAGCAAGGAGTACTGCACTGACTGCGTACCGTGCAGGTGGGAAGGATGAGGAGGAGGAGGAAGAGCTCCTCCTGTAGGAGCAACACAGCATTGCGCCTCCCAGCAGAGCCAGACCGGATGCGGCCCAGCCCAGATACAGACCCGTTCCCAGCTCGAACCTGGAACACGCGCATGTCTTCATCATCCTCAACCCCGACAATCATCATCATCATCATCATCATCATCATCATCATCATCATCACCTGACTCCACTGTACAAAGGATTGTAGAAGTCATGGATCACTCTGCCAGCATACCATGACACCGCGATCAGGGTGGACATGCCTGAATAGACAATCAATAAATACATAAATCAATACAAGGACAGACATGAAAGACCGACCGGCCGCCGGCATGTTGCCAAAATCGCGTGCCGATATCGATTCACCTGACAGGATTAACATGATGCCTCCACTCAGAAGAAACTGTCCTTTGGCTTGTTCGGAGGCTCCGCCCACTTTGCTGCACTTGAGACCCAAAATGGAGACGATGATGGAGGCCAAGCCCACCAGCAGAGATGACAACATCAGAGCGCGACACACCTGCACGTACACTGACAAAACATACCTGTGTGGGTCTGATGAACATGTTTACATCATCATCGAGTACATGTTAACACGTGGACGTGCACGCATGATGCAGTATATTTAGAATACATTAGAAATGTACCTTTTACCATTACAGTATTAACAATGAAATATGCCAGGTCAAAAATGGATATTAGACGAGGATAAGCGCTTCAATGGATATTTAAAAAACTGTACTTATGTTCAGTGAAATCCAGAAAGACTCTTAAAAAGCAACAAAAGCAACTTATGTAAGATTTCAAAAAGCTGTTATTTTTTTACTTTTTTTTTTAAACAACTTTATTATTAAACATTACGGCATGCTAAAAGTAACTCATTAAGTAACTTGTGATTGCATGAGTTACTTGCCAAATCAGTAAAGTAACGAAATTTCTCTTAAAATCAAGTCGTCAGCAAAGTACTTCAGTTACTTTCAAAATCAAGTAATAAGTAGCTAAGTGACTTTCAAAATGGAGTAATCAGCAAAGTAACCAAGTCACTTTTAAAATGTGAAAAGTCAGAAAGTGAGTATTCACTTGCAGGCGAGCGTGCCAAGCGGCGTTGGCGATGTGGTCCAACCGACCTGGCAGTCCGAGCAGCGTCTTGAACTTGTGGCACTGCAGCGCCCCCAGCGACGTGGCCGCGCAGCTCATCCACAGGCCCTCAAACTGCCACTGGCTGCTACTCAGAGACTCGGCCTGACTTCGGACCTTCCACAGCTGCGACGACGTGCAGCTGGACTGAAGGCACCACGACAGCACGCCCGCTACCAGGCCGCAAATCTGCAGGCCCGTCGACATGATGCGATGCGCTGCGCCTGCGCACACAAGTTGCACATTCAGAAATGCACCTTGAATTCCACATTCAAGCGCCTCAATTCCTTTCTTACCGCTCGAGTTTGGTTGCGGAAGGCGATGAGGAGTCGCGCTTGATCGTCCTCCACTCGTGGCCCGGTGCGATGTGACGGCGGGCTGGCGAGGCCTTGGGGCTCGGAGCCGCGTTTCGGGTCAACGAACTCTGCGGCAGGCCGACCGCCCTCCGGGACACGCGTCCAAAATCGCACTTTCACCTTCAAACTCTGCAACAGGCTCAAACATCATCAGGAAGAGTTTCTGGTCACGGAAAGCGACGGGAAACGTCATTCGGGCTCATCGGCTAAGTTGGATTATTATTATTATTATTATTATTTTTATACAAATTTGAATTAAAAAACAAAACAACAACTGTGCGTGTGAGTGCCAGTTTGTGGACTTCAGACTGACAAACAGATTTTGTTTGCAGGTCATCAGCTGTCAGTCAAACTGGACTCCATCCCAAAAAAAAAAAACTTCAAAATGACTATACTGACTCCAAAGTTTACTAGACATGTTAACCAATTTAATGCTTATTTGTGATGTTAAAAAAAAAATCAACAAAAGAATACAGTCAAGACTGATGCAATTTTCAAGCATGTTCTTTTTTTATTTTTTATTTTAAACCTAATATGAGGGTCAATTTCTGAAGTGGCTTGTACATATTAAATACATTATTGAAAATAAATAGTGTTTTTTTTCATCAGCTCTCTGTCCGTATGGAGGACCAAAACTGCCAAAATTCAAAATCAATAAATGACTAAAAAATATAATTCAAAAGTTATACATTTATAAATAAATGAGTAAATAAATAAATGACTAAAAGTGAAAATAAGAGCGGATATCAAAAATATCATTAAAAAATTAAATACAATGTATTTATTTGTATATATATATATATATATATACATATCTTTTGCTGTTTTTATTTCTATTTTTACTTTTTTGGTATAATTTTTGAATGATATTTTTTCTATCCATTTTTATTGTCACTTTTAGTCATTTATTGATTTTTGAATTTTGGCAGTTTTGGTCCTCCATATGCCCGAGCGGAAAAAAAATCATTCCATACTCCTTTTAGGCTTTGACAATATAAAAAGTCACTCACATCGGAATCGTAACGACTCCTTTCCTTCAAGTTCCAATTTGTGGCTTTATTGGTGCTGCATAAATCGCGGTACATAAAATAAGTCTTAACATCGCCCATAGGGTGAGTGAGAATCTTGCCAAAGTGCCACGTGCCGGTCACATGATTCTGTGCCGATTTGTCGGTTGAACGAACAGTACGTGACGATTGTAACGAAAAAGAAACTCAGCACTTTTTTTTTTTTTGCCCATGACGTCCTCATTTATTAAAATATTGACATTTTTCGAATGCCCCCATCCCAGGATTTCATTGACACGTGACTTGAAGTGGTTTGTTCCAGATATATTGTTGACCTTGTGAAGGTCAATCCCCACCAAATTTGAATCCTATTCTCGTGGCTTGACGTACACTTTGGCAAGACAATCAAGAAAAATCCTAAAAGATGAACATCAATGAAAAAGGTGGACATCTTCATGGGGACGTACGCAAAGTGGCCGATCTGAACAACTATTGATCAAGATTCCAACAAGTATTGATCAATTTGAGGGAACTTTGTGTTCCCCTCGAGTCCGTTGAAAACGTCCTAGACGGCGCCTCCTCGCTCGCCTCCGTTGCCGCCGCCGCCGCCGCGGCCGCTCCGCAGCTTTTGCCAAAACTTGACCAAACGCTCGCGGTTCTTCCAAATCAGCTCGTGTCCAAAGAGGATGTACCAACTGGGGGAGGAGACACCATTTGATACTTACTTTGATCAAATATTTCACCCACAAATGATGGAATGTTTGTGCGACTTTCCTTATAAATATAACATATTTCAACTTTTTTGCCTATTTACTACAAAAAAAATAACGAAGGCAATTAACAAATAATAATGTTCCCCGCGCCGAGGTTATGAATTGCCAAGAGATATATGGCAAAGCACTGCTTTTGTCTAAACGAAGCTCCTCAACTTACTACAACGTAGTTTGTAGGCACCAAAATGCACACTAGAGGACTCCAAAACTATCTTTTGACTAAATGACATTTCCCAACTCACCGAAACAGAATCCCTTGGCATCGCGATGCACACAAGACGGCACCAAAGCGCTACTTTTGTGTAAATGAAGAGCCTCAACGCCCCTTAACATTGTTCCACAAGATGGCGCCAAAGTTTGTCGTCAGCAAGTGTGAGTGTCTGAATGCGAGCTGTGGAGCGCAGCAGCTCCCGCGTGACTCTTCTCATTGTCTTTACGTACTTTCCTGTTCTAACGCATTCAATAAATCGCGACCAAAACCAATTCGATGCCCATAATTAGATGTTAGCTTTCGGCACCCTCGTGTGGAGGGCGGGTGTACTGCAGCGCCGACCGCTTTCGACTCACATGCCAAACATGGCGCCTCCCAGGTGAGCCGCATGGTCGAAAAAACGCCAACCCAGCACCAAACCTGCCGTATCCATGGCGATAATCGCCTTCAGTGCCTGCGAAGAGACGGATGAGAACGATGAGTGGACGGACAGACGGCTGCATGATAACAAAGGCACAAGATGACAGAATGGACTGATGGAAAATCCCGCTCAGTTCATATATGTTTTTTGTCAGCAGATAATGTTGAACATTTTGGATAGAAAACTATTTCACATGAAAATTTCTCTCCTCTTTTTGATGAAAAACAACTTGATACACAATTACAGTGGCTACAATGGCTGCATGCTATACGCTAGTAAGTTAGCAAACATTCGTTAGTGGTTGAAGTCACATTATTGTTGGAACGTTCCAGCCGTTGGATTCATGTTACGTTCTTACTATGATTACATTTGTTGTTGGTTTTTTTCCACCTTTCACGGTGAATCCACCTGCTGTCAGTCCCAAGTGTTTGTTGTGCCTGTTGCACTCGCTCGCTGCAGATTTGAAAGGGGGTGTGTCACATCACATGACATGACAATGTCACAGGGACAGATTAGCAGAGACAAGATTCGACAAAACAAAATCTCATCATTTTTATCTCATCTTTCTTCATGAACTAAAATGTCCACTTTTATTAATTGAAGTACATTTTCGTCTCATCTTCATTTGTCGATGAAAACGCAGAGTGATTTCGTCCCAGTTATTGTTTATTAATGATGGTTTTCGTCTGGTCTAATTGTATCTGGTGAAAAATGTGCATTGCCCAATTCATTTTGTAACTTTTGGTTGCCAAAATGAAGTGGCGAGACGAGCGAATGGGCAAACAGTCTTACGTTGGCCGCGCTGAACGTGAACATCGGAAGGAAGACGACGGCCAGTTTGGCTTCGGGCATTTTGATGCAAACGGCAGCCAGGATGCTCATGATGGCGCCCGACTGAAAACACACACGCATCATATCACGTTTCAGATTCATCGCATCCTGCGACGCTGCATGTGCTTGTGGCGATGATGCGTCACGATGCAGGAAGTGGCTCACCGCTCCCAGAGACGGACCAAACCTCCCGGTGGCCATTTTGCAGACGTAGCTGAAGAAGGTGGAAATCACCCCTGAGCACCCCAACAAACACACAAGCACATGAGCACGAGCGCGCACGTTTGCGCGCATGGTGCGCGTGTGGCGCCATCACCTGCCGACATGTAGACGGCCACAAACTGCTCCCTTCCCAGCATGGAGACGGCGCTGCTGGAGAAGCTCCACAGGACGTACATGTTGGCGGCCATGTGGAAGAAGGACACGTGGCTGAAGGTGGACAGCACCATGGGAGAGCACAACGTCTCTGGAGTCAAACGCACACACGCGCTAAATTCACACAATTTGACTGCCATTATAATGTGCCAGTAATGAAGTTTGACTGACTGGAGGCGGGGTCTGCGGTGAAGTACTTCAACATGGGGCGTTGAAGCCACCGAACGCGCCAGCAGCAGAACACCACCACGTTCGCCGCCAGGATGGCTGAGAGACAAACGTAGGAAGAAAGAAAGAAAGAAAGAAAGAAAGAAAGAAAGATTAACATGCTTATTCTGTTTTACCAGTAACCGCTGGCATCATGTTTTGTTTTTTTTTCATTTTTAGGACAATGCACATTCATCAACATAGCATCCATGTTTGCTCTCATCTTCACCCCCCCCATCCACTCCTACCGCCTGTGTGCAAATGCTCGCCCCTCCCTCTCTGCTCAACGAGAATGAAAGAAAAATAAAACCTCTGGATCCTATTTGCAGTGATTTTCTCCTCGCCGGTGACGGACGCTTTGAGGAGCAAATGAAACCTTGACTTGTTAAAAGCGACAAATTGGAAACGAGCCTAACAGACAGGTAAGAGGATGGACGGACAGTTGAGCGAATGGACAGACAAATCAATGAAAGGACAGCCGCTTGCCAGTCAGCTCACCTGTGACCGTCCTCTCGCCCACGCTCAAATTGCTCCACCACTGGTTGACCTGAGACACAAGCAAGCGATCAGAGATCAGATCAAAGTAGGTGTGGGCGGGGCACGGACGCCAGCCAATCGGCTCACCTCCTTGCGGACGTCCCCTCGCTTCTGCGGCCGCACGCTCTCCAGCCAATCGCCTCGCAGCTCGTTAAAGTAGCTCTGCACGCGAGACTTGAGCGACTCGTACTGCCAGATGGCCGCCGTGGCGAAGGAGCAGCCTGTAAACTGACAGGAAGTCAACACGCGTGTGGCTCCGAGGCACGTTATGCGCTGTCAAGACGGCCACAGTCGCTGAAGTGCTTTCAGAGAATTATTGCAACAGCACGAAAATCAACACAAAATTGGAATGGCTTTCTGCCAAACTGCTTGTTGTGAGTGAATATGTGCCAATGGCGCCACCTACCCCCACAGTGAAGAACAGCGGTCGCACCAGCCGGCCGAAGGCTCGCGGCGAGCTCGATGACGGAGGCGGAGGTGATTCCCAGTGAGGGCTGGGCGCCCGCCGGTGCGACGCCACTTCTGACGAGTCCAAGTGTCCGAGTTCATGCTCCACTTTTTTGCTTTCGGGCTTCCTGGCGACTTTGCGGAAGCCGCAACGTTGCTGCTGGAAGGTGCAAGTCCACCTGCTAGACTCAATCAGAACGGAACTCATCATGACTGGTGGATGCTTTGAACCTGTCAAGAAATGCGCAACTCGGAAGGATGAGGTCGCATGTAAAATATCTTTTGGTTTGGTTATTTTATTGTGAAATGTGGAGAATTTGTGATGGATTGCTCCCAACATGTCCTGACTGCTGAATGACATGGACGCATTTAAAAAATGTCTCCATTCATTTCATTTCATTGAAAATCATTTTTATGGGAGAAGTAGGACTTTTGGAAAAGTGGAAAACGGTTCCCTTGGGGGGAATATTTTGAAGTTTGAAGCATTTCGATTGGTGGAAAAATGTGACAGCAGTAGAAGGTCAAATATAGGCCGAATTATTATTATTATTGTTATTATTTTGACATAAAAATGTCAAAGAAACTTTACAAAAATGGCTCTCTCACAATCTCTCCTTTGCCAGCTAGCTAGCACCCGCTTAATTAAATTACAAGGTTCTAAGATGCTAACATTGCTAACTTAGAACAGTGTCGGTCTGCTTGTGCCATGTCTCTCTCTTTTTTTCTTCTTTTTCTTTTAATTGCAACACACAATAATTACAACAATAGCCATTCTTAAGGATTACAGAGCAATAATTGAAACAATAGTTGATTATACATAACAAAGAGAAGCATAAAACACAACAAAACAAACTGCCAGGGGGTGAAGTTTACAAGAAAATATTAAAATGCTTACATAAATTGTATGTCTTAATAGCCTTTTGGTTACGAGAATATTTCATGGACTCGATGTACAGTTTGATTTCACAATGGAACTAAACAAAATAAGTTTTCCGATGTAAAAATGTACATTTATGGATGTACAATTTGGCCATAAGAATGATGAGATTAATCATATACATTTCCTTGTGTTTTAACTGACTTCTTTTAAAGTCCTAAAGACCAAACAGTGCAGCTTTCCAAAACAGTTCAAAATCTCCGTCAATCGTTTCAGCAATAAATTTACAGATGTCACTCCAAAAGCTTTGGACAAAGGGGCAGAGCCAAAATAAATGAGTCACAGTTTCGACCTCCATCTCTCACCTGCTGCCGAGAACGTCCTCGCCGGTCCGCGAGAGCAAGACAGCATAGCTCCTCCACGCCGCCATGTTGGAGCGAGCCTACTTGCGGAAGTCCGGGTTCCTTTCCGGGTCAGGGCCAAGCGGCGGCCTACCCTCAAACGGAGGCGCTTGACTGAAACGGAACAACCACAGCGACACCCTGAGGAAAACGTACAAAAAAATACACAAACAAACAAATAAATACTCAGTTACTGTGCTTCAAAAGGTTTTTCCAGATACAGTATCTTTGAGTAGCCTATTTATTTTATTGACGACTGTTTACTTGTAGTCCTGACATTGCCAAAATTGTCTCGCTACAAACAAGTAATGCACACAATTGAAGGTTTAAAAACTAACTTATATATTTCGGTCTGTTTATTTTTATCATTTAACTGAAATAAATGCGTTCTTCTAACCCCAGTGTTAGTGAGCGTACATTGCCAACACCTTCACAATAAAATATTTCCAAAGCTTGTTTTAATGTGTTTAATGAAATTAGTAGGGCGATGGCGTTATATCAATGTGGCTAAGTGACCTGTTTTAATTTGTTAGACCGCTTACATTAAAAAAAAACAAAAAAAAAACGCGAGATACACTCCCGATGAAGCTAAAGCTCTTATTGTGAAGGCGCCGTTAGCGAAAGTGCAGTCTCTATTTCCGGTTGTTGTGTTAGCTGATGTGGATGTGATTTTGGATGCGGTCCGCTGGCGTGGCTTCGTTTCGTTAACGCCCGATTCGGCTCACCGCTCCCGGGCAGCAGCAAAGTGCGAAGGACCGCTGAAAGCGCTGTGGAGGAGGAAATCATGGCCGCCCCCGCTCTCTCCAGCCGTGCCGGCTCGGTGGGAAGCCTCGGGAACAGCCCCACCATAGCCGCCGCCGGCAGGCTGCCCCACGGCAGCGGTGGCGTCGGGCCCGAGTTGGACTTCAGGTCGGCGGCCCGCATCGAGGACCTGAACCGGCTCATCCAGGAGTTCAGCAAGCACGACCAGCGCGAGTACGACGACCAGCGGGCCCTGGAGATTCACACGGCCAAGGACTTCATCTTCTCCATGCTGGGTGCGGAGCCGACAGTGCTACAGAGCCTAAACATAAATATACACAATCACAATGTAGCGCTCTAAACATAAAAATAGAAGCACATACATACATACATACATAGATACATTTGGGTTTGTGTGCTCATGAATACCCTGTAGAAGTTCATTGAAAATGTCATTTTCCAGGTTATTGAAAGGTAGATGGAAAAAAAGACATTATTTTTGGACAAAGTTTTGGAAAGGACGTGGAGATATTTTGTGGCAGATTGTTATTGCCTGTGAATAGTGAGTGTTGACTGCCTTCCCTTTGTTCAATCTTTTATTGTACTTGTGTCCCCCAGGAATGGTCCAAAAGCTGGACCAGAAGCTGCCCGTCGCCAACGAGTACCTGCTGCTGTCGGGCGGCGTGCGCGAGGGCGTGGTGGACATGGACCCGGACGACCTGAGCGTGTATGCGCGCGGCGCCGACTACGACATGGACTTCACGCTGCTGGTGCCGGCGCTCAAGCTGCACGACCGGAACCAGCCGGTCACGCTGGACATGAGGCACTCGGCGCTGGGGCACTCCTGGCTCAGCCTGCGCCTCTTCGACGAGGGAACCATCAGCAAGTGGAAGGACTGCTGCACGGTGGTGGAGCACATCAGCGGAGCCGCAAACTACTTCTTCTCGCCCACGCTGGTGGCCGATTGGTTCTACCAGGCCGTTTCGCTGGTCCTTCTGGAGGTCTGTTGTTGCCTTTTTGTAACATAACACAGCAAAGATGCATTATTTGTAGTAACTGGATAATATGGTGAAAGACTTTGAATTGGCGTCATATTGTCGCATCTTGCGCACAGAATTTTCAAACAGATTTTGTTTTTCTTATTGTTGATTGTAAATAAGTGCCGTAACAAAACATTTAGGGAGAAGCTTTGACCCTTTGAGGCACACCAGTTTTGACATTCGAGCTAGCCTGTCAAAATGAATAACAATTTTAATAATTGCGTAATCCTTTGCAAAATCCTTTCAGCATATCCGCAGTCATTGTCGACTGATTTCTGCAGTCCTTAGTGAGTGTGTTGAATCAAAATAAGTAAGTTTTTACATTAGACAACAGTGACCAAACCCCCCCTTTTTTTTTTTAAATCATTATATGAATATGAAGTCCAATTCAATAAACGCCAATCGCCGCCAGTTAAGACTAGACTAGCATTATTTTTGAAATGATTGCTGGCCGTAAGAAAAGCAGTTGAGATATGCAGCGGCAATTGTCAGCAGGCGCCGGTTTCCCCGCACAGGTGCAGAAGAAGCCGCAGCGGGGCGTCCCGCGCGTGGAGAAGGTGGAGCGCAACGGCACGGTGGTGTCGGTCATCCTGGGCGTGGGCAGCAGCCGCATGCTGTACGACGTGGTGCCCGTGGTGTCCTTCAAGGGCTGGCCGGCCGTGGCCCAGAGCTGGCTGATGGAGAACCACTTCTGGGACGGCAAGATCACCGAGGAGGAGGTGATCAGCGGCTTCTACCTGGTGCCCGCCTGCTCGCACAAGGGCCGGCGGGAGAACGAGTGGCGGCTGTCGTTCGCCCGCAGCGAGGTGCAGCTGAAGAAGTGCATCTCGCCCGGCCTCATGCAGGCCTACCAGGCGTGCAAGGCCATCATCGTCAAGCTGCTGTCGCGCCCCAAGGCCGTCAGCCCCTACCACCTGCGCAGCGTCATGCTGTGGGCCTGCGACCGGCTGCCCGCCAACTACCTGGCGCAGGACGACTTCTCCGCCCACTTCCTGCTCGGCCTCATCGACGACCTGCAGCACTGCTTGGTCAACAAGACCTGCCCCAACTACTTCATCCCGCAGTGCAACATGCTGGAGCACCTGTCGGACGCCGCCGCCGTGCTGCACGCCCGCAAGCTGTCGTCGGTGCGCTCCGACCCGGCCGAGCACCTGCGCACCACCATCGAGCACGCCAAAGCCGCCAACCGGCTGACGGTGGAGCTGCAGTGGCGCGGCAGCACCGGCAACCTGCCGTCGCCGCAGTCGGACGCCGGCGGCGAGAGCCAGCCCGACGACCGACTGGCCAAGAAGCTCCAGCAGCTGGTCACCGAGAACCCCGGCAAGTCCATCTCCGTCTTCATCAACCCGGATGACGTCACGCGGCCGCACTTCCGCATCGACGACAAGTTCTTCTAAACTCCACCCGCCGCGCTCGTTTCTGTATTTTTTATTTTTTTTATTTTTTTGTCATTTGATGTTCCTTTGCCACACTATCAATCAGGTGTTCATTTTCTAGTCTTCTTAACTTCTTGATTTCTCACATCCGCAAATCCCATCTGGATGTCTGCTCGCCTTTCAGGCTGATGAACCAAAAGAAATCCAGCTGGACATTTGACAGAAGAGGATTAGGGCAGGTGAAGAGAGGAAAAAAAAAAAAAAACAAGGTTGGCAGGATTCTCTCTTTATTCTCAGAATTCTCACTTTGAAGTCAGAATTCTGACTTTATTCTCAGAATTTTGATTTTAAAGCGAGAATAACAGTAGCACTAATAAAGTCAGATTTCTGAGATTAAAGTGCTAATTCTCACTTTATTCTCCGAATTCTGACTTTAAAGTGAGAATTCGGAGAATAAAGTGAGAATCCTGCCAAATTTTATTTTTTTTTCTCTTCACTGGCCCTAATCCTTTTCCGTAACATTTCTACCTGGAGGAATTGAGCGGGAAAAATGGACCAGAAGAAGTTGATTGGGGATTTGGAATTGTCCGCCTGCAGAAAGTGACTGTGAATTTTGCATCCGGTGACACCCGCCTGCAGACATCCGTCCGAGTGAATCCAACTGGACGAATCTTCCAAGAGAAATCCATCTTAAAAATTCGACCTGGAGACATCCACCCGGAAACATCCAAGAGAAATCGCCCTGGGCAAACCGTCCCGGAGAGTCATGCACGTGTGGGGGAAAAAAAAACAACAAAGAAAGAAAGAAAGAAAGAAAGAAATCCACCTGCAGGCATCCGCGCCGAGGAATCCAGGACATCCACTTGGCTAATTGCTGGGAAGTGACAGCACACCGGCCGGTCAGCAGAAAAATTGACGATGGCCCGTCCAGTACGTCAGCTTGTTAGCATAAGAAATGTGCTACATGTTTGGAATAATCAGCTAGAATGACTAATTGCAAGTGCGTTTTTCACTCATGATCACAATTTGATCTCGTTTTGATTGTTAGGCACCGAATGTGAAATGGATTCTTCTTTTCAAACCACAATGTGTGAATGTAATATCAGATGCTAACTTTTCAACTCCATTTGACCTCCACCTGTTGCTGCGTGACCAATTTGGAACTTGTGTTTTTCTTTTTAATTCCACGTTTGAACAGCAGACAGATTGTCACCGTGAAGCTTTTTTTTTTTCTTCTTCCTCACTGTACGATTGTCAACAAGCAGCTTTTGTTAAAAATGTAGATTGTCTGGACGGTACGGTACACAAATGTAAATAATCCTAAGAAGCCAGTAAGATGACGACTTGTGCTTATCATCTAATTGTTATTTTGCACAGAATGTAAAAAGCACCAAACGTACTCACTCCTCGATTGTAGTCACGCTAGCGAGCCACGGTGCTAAATGCGCTACTTTGTGCGAATGTGTGTTAGCATGTTTGTGTGCTAGTTTGCGAGTGAGCGTCTTGGACGGCGTACGTATGTTCATGTGTTTTCAGTTTCATCCGTGTGTGCTAGCATGAGTTTAGTGCACATGTGCCAGCGTGTGTGCTGATTTGAGTGTGTTGTGTTAGCATGTGTATGCTAGTAGCGCGCGCGTGGTCGTGTGAGTGTGTTGTTTATGTTCGGGTGTTTACTGGTATGTTTGTGTTACGATGTGTTGTGGGGGTGTGTTCGCGTGTGTGTATGCGATCGAGCTAACATTTTTAGTGCACACATGCGCGTGCGTTAGCGTGAGGAAATGCAGCCGATGCCGAGCCACGTGCGCTTGACACTCAACCGCCAACGTTCCCGCTTAGTGACACCATTTCATACGGAGAAGAACCCATTGAAAACGCTTTTGAAAATGATGCGTTTAGCGGGTTGGTGAAAATGCTGAAAAGCTTTTGCGAGTGAGACGAGGCGAGACGTCGTAAAGAGAGAGCCTCCAGCACCCCGACATGCTTTCATGCGGAACATTTCCATTGCCGTTTCCGTGTTTCTGCAGTTTGGAACAGGAATGAATTGAATTTCAATCTCAGTTCACCTTTTCCTATGTGGTGGTACCTTGACTTACGAGTGCCCCAACTTCTGAGTTTTTCCAGGTACCAGCTGTCATTTTTTGGATTTATTTATTATTTCATTGTCCTGCAGCCTAAAGTTTGAGTTGTGATTGAGCTTTAGATACGCTGTCGCTAGAGTGAACTTAAAAAAAACAAACTACCGGACGTTAAAGTACTTCAACAATATGAAGTCAAGATTCTACTGTATTCTTTCATCTGGGAACAAATATTGTCTTTAGGTCACATCGCTACCTACTAGTGGCCTGGCATGCTTATTACACTTCACGTTTTTTTTTTAAATTGTGTGTGAAACCTTTTCAAGCTGCCTCCCCTTTGTCGCGTGTATGTTAAACGCGGCAGGATTGGCCTTTATGCAAACAGCGGAGCTCAGTTTTGATTGTCCGTCCAATCCCGTTTGAAGCGCATCTCGTACCCGCTGCTCGTCAGCACTCAGGTTTGAAAATCTGCTGCATCATGACAGAATGTTCCTTTTACACAACGTGCACTAATCGCTCCGTTTTGTCTTGTTTGGTGCACCGCTGCAGCTATAAATCCCATTTTTTCTAGGTTTTATTGTCCTGAAGGACGTATGTATCTGCTGTATATTGTGGACTTTGAATTCCCTTTTGTTGAGCCTCAATGACCTCCACTTTTTTTTTCTTTCCTTTTTATTGTTCATGTATTTGAGCTCATTTGTTTTTGTTTTTCCGTTATCGCCGTCGTTCAACACAACCAGCTGGGACACGCTCGCATATCATGTATTGGATATTATTTGATTTGAGCAAAACCGCAAATTTTGGCTAAGAAATTCAAGTTTGATGTCCATCTACTGCATTTTAAGATAAAGATTGTACGGAAGTAATACATCTTATTTGTTGCAATCTAGTTCAGGGTGTGTGCTTTTTAGGATGTCAATTATTAAGTGAGATAAAAGAATCAATCAGCAAAAAAAAAAAAAAAAAAAAGTCAATTAATTTAGGGCCACTAAATTATTGCATGAAATTTGATGGACTCTTGATAATGTAAATAGTGCCTGGGCCAGATGAATAAATATATTATAATAGTTTGCCTTTCCTTGATCTCGTTGGACAAATTGAGGTTATTTATCAAATCGCAGCAGTATCAAAAGCATCATGGGAGTTGTAGTCCTTCCTGAGCTGGTTGCTTTGAACACCATTTTTCTAACTTTTTAGTGTTTGTGTTGTGAAAAGACTGAAACATTTCCATCAATAATGCAAGGGGGAAAAAAGTGAAGAAAATGTAATCACGTGGTCTTGTGAATTCCCATTCCCTTCCCCTCAAGTGCAATTAGTGAAAAAAACAAGTTTCACAAATGTATGACCCTCCTCACCACTAACACAAGCTACAAGTGCCACACAAACACACACGCTCACTTGTGGTCGCTTGCGATGTAATCCAGATGTTGTGCCCTTTTCTTGACAACATTTCAACTGTCATTTGTAGTGTTGCTGCTCTGCCATCAATTTCTTTATGCAAACGTCCACCATGGAGCTCGGCTCTCACTCCTCCACTTCACTCCACTTGACTGTACAGTAGAGTCACTATAAAGTCTTTTAACAGCAACTCGCTCGTTTGTGAAGCCTGCTTTCTTCGTCAAGTCCTTTACTGCAGTTTCATATGCGTCATTTGTTCTGCATTGGCTGCAAGCTGAAGTTTGAATGGAAAAAGATCCAGATTTTTTTCTTCTTCTTTTTTTTGCACGATTGCAATTAATAGTGAGTTTCAAACAATTCAACACACGTTTCCTTTCAGCGTTTTGGGGACATTCTTGAGATTGAACGTAAAATGTTAACATTCAACTTTGCCTGTCATGGAGAGGGGAGACATTGGCAGAGTGGTACATTGGTTGAAAAGGAGGGCGAGAGGGCTGTAGAGACACATTGGAAGCGAGGGAGGGGAGACATTTGAAAGGAGAGAGATTGGAAGACAGGAGAGTGACAGAAAATAGACTTGGGAAGGGAAGAGATGGATGGGGTGAGAGAGAGACTGGAAAAGAGAGAGAGAGAGAGACTGGAGCAAAGGAAGAGATCGAAAAAGCGAATAGGGAGAATTTGATTGGATGAGAGAAAAAAGGGGGGGGGGGGTTGGAAAAGAGAGAGATGAGGGAATAGAGGGAAGGAGTGAGAGACATTGGAAGACTGAAAGAGAGCTGCACAGGTGAACACACGAGCCTCGGCGGGAAAACAAGCCGTCTCCTCCGCCGCCTCTCGGCTGTTTTTCCCGCTCTTTAACCTCCATTTTGGCACGTTCGCTCCCCTCCGGGGCGGACATTATCGTCGGCCGGGCACGTCGAGCCACCGGCTACGCGTGTCGCCTCGCCCAGCTGAGTCAGAAAGAAGGGGAAACGAAGAAGAAGAAGAAGAAGACGACGACGAGTGGATTTCCGCCAAGACTTCAGGTCTGACTGAGTCGCCAGCCCAAGCTTAAGCCGAGCGTGAGATGGAAGGCAAAGAGAAGGCACCGGCAGGTAGGGAAGGAAGATGCGCATTACGGACGACGACGCAAGTTTGTGGTGCGGGATGGCGGGCAGGGAAGTTGGCGAACGGAGGGTGGGGACGACCGCGACGGGAGGGTGGAGGGAGGGAGGGAGGGAGTGATGCATGTTGGGTAGAAGTGGACTCCACTGCGGTATCCTCAATGCAGCTGCTCATCACCATATCCGAGGTGCGGTTGTTATTTGTTATAAGATGGGGTGAAGCCGTGCAGGTGCAGGCAGCCTGCGTGTGCTGGCTTTGTCATGGACCCAGCAGTTATAAAAATTAAAATTAAATAAAAATAAAAAACCTGATGCAGCAAAACACAGTAAGACAGGTGGGCCAAGGGGAGATAGACAGGCAAGCGCCACAGAATGAGCCATAAGCAGAAAGCCAAAGACAGTGAGACGGATAGTGAGAGACAGACAGGAGGATGGGTCGCCATTGTAAAACAAAAACGCTGACTTCCAGGAAGTTTGACACACAATTCATGTCAACAGAAAAAGGAGACGTTCATGGAGATTCGAATGAATGCAGAAAGACGGATGATAGTAGCAAGGGACAGACAGGCCCAGGGGAAGAGAGACAGACAGACAGACAGGCAAAGCAAGGCAGCTGAGACAGAATGACAGACAGACTGGAAAGATGACAGAGACGGACAAGAGAACATAGAAACATTCTAGAGACGTGAGAAGAGATTTGAAGTGAAACAGGAAGCTGGACTGACTTGTAAATCTGGCCAGAGTGTCAGAAAGGAGGTAAGACAACTCTAACTTTATGTCTCACACTTACTGACATGCTTAAAATGTGGCTAATTACTGGCTGAGTATGTGATTGAGACTAACTTCCAGTTTCATAGCATTGTCCATGTTTAGTGACGATAGGAGGGCGTGACTTTCACAAATGTATAAAAGAGAAGCTCCAAGTATTCTTTGAACAACTGTGTACACTGCTTTTGTTTGGGTGTTGTTTCTCCTTGCAAGAAAATGCACAATATTCAAGAATATCCAGATCTCCTATCATAAACGATCAGAATTATTATTATTTTTTAGCTAAATTTGAGAAAACGCAAGAGGAATTTGTCTCCATTATTTGGAGTGCAGCCACTATAACAAAATATACTTGATGTAGGATGCATCATTTTTAAACAATATCAAGTGAGCCGTGATGCAAGTGTGCAAATCATACAGTCATTAAACAATGTAACGTTGTCAATGTAAACGAAGTACAGATTCTACGGAAGTGAGTTAACTAGGTACAGAGAGAGAGAGAGAGAGAGAGAGAGAGAGACGGGTAGGCGGAGAGACAGACAGCAGGACCAGGGAAAGAGAGACAAGTAGATGGAGCGCCATTAATGAGGATTCTAACAGAAATAGACACTTATTAATGATTTATTAGGGCAAACAATGGTAACGCATGGAAGCCTGCATAAGAACCCAAACAGAGAGCATTGTGGGAAATGTGGTTGTTATTTAGCGTATTGTCAAGCCGTTAGAGCATTTCTTGAAAAAAGCTCCATGTACTCGTCCGCTCTTTATCTTCCTGAATTGGACAACTTTGGCATACTACTTGGACGACGAGCTATTTGTTGCAAGTGCGTTACGAGGAAGACAAAACGACTTTCAGAGGCTGAATTGTCGATTGAGGACAAAAGCTACATATCGACAAGATTATGAATTGAAATAAATAGCTTTCCATGTGACATGCTGATTGATTGACATGGTCAAACGAATCAGCTGAAAGGTGACATACAGGAAAGGACAGGTCATGAAGACACTTTTTTTTTTTTGCCAAGTATCCAGTCACGTTTCTTGGCCTATTTATGGATTACTATCAAATCAGATGCTGCCTGCGACATATCAACTTTCCCTTTACTGGAATTCCACTTCAGCCGACGGGAAGTGCAATAAGAAGCCACTTAGTAGCTCAACTGGAATATTATCGCCAAGGGGCAGACTGCTGATTCATTCTTATGCTTAAGTTGATGCAAAAGTGTTTGGCTGGCATGAGCACAGCCTTCGTTCACTTCACGTCCAACATGGCCGCCACAAGAACACGTGACGTGTGGGCTATCATTTTTAGCAAGGAAGGAGCATCAAATGGGAAGCAAGTTGAAGTTGAGTTTTTGGATGTAAAGTCATCGTCGGTTTGAGTCGAGTGTGGCTTTCGTTCCAGCAGACGTCAGTGCGAGCGTGTTTTTATTGATTGTGGGCTGGGATGGACGCCATGATGGAATGTTGTGACCCAGTCTGGCAGTAACCTGAGAGAGCAGCGTGTTCCTCTTCTTGTCGTGCTGTTGACACACCCAAACATGACATAAAATAGTGCTGCTGTCACTCACTATCCAATATTTTTACAATGGATTCATCTGTCGATGATTCAATCCAACAATCGGATTCATTTGAATTTTGCATTCATTTTGCATTTTTTTCTCTCATTACTGTTTATGTTTACCATTGATTGGTGTTTATTTTGTACGGTGTTCCGCTGGGGTTCCATTCCAAAAAATACCTGCAATAAATGAAATGAACTGAAAATAAATGAGACTTCTTAAAACTGTTTTGTCACCACACAGTATCTACATTTTTCTCATGGAGCCATTTACATTTTCTCACATTTCTCTCTTGTTTAAACATTGTCGAGGTTCAAACCTTCATCAATGTAATAAAATTACAGATGTTAGCGGTTTGGTCATTGTTTTCCAAAGGTCTTATTTTGATTCGACACACACAATAATCTTTCATGAAGCATTACAGAAATCAGGCAACAATTACTGTTGATATGCCGAAATCAGACAATTTTGACCATTAAAAAAACAAAAAAAGCCTCCAAACGATTACTCAATTGTTTATATAGTTGTTGATAATTTGATAATTGATTAATTTTGCCAGCCCTAATATGAAAGGGAACCGTGTAAATGCCCACACGTGACAGGTTAGTTGGGGACCTTCTTGCTGCTAATTACGACAATTGTGATGTGTGTGTGCGTGATCGTCACCTGCGAAACTTGTAATCGGTTTGTAGATGTCATTGCCAAGTGCACTCTGCTACCATCAATGACAGACTGTTGAAATAATTCCGCTAATAAGCTTTGAATGGATTTGTAGCACTCAGTCACGATGAAGATGTCACTCTGCTCTTTTTGGGGGATTCAATCGAGTCACGTAGATCGAGTTTCTTCTTCAGTGTGAAGGATTACAATGATATTGTGTTCAGAAACTGATATTTCTGTTTATGTACTTGGATTATGCTGATGCTAATATAAGTGCAGCTGAAATGCTGGCTGCTAGCATTTCTTTTTGAAATTGTCTTCATGAAAACGGGCAATCCGGCAATCTTCCGCTACCTTCCATCAACTTGAGCAAACGTGTCGTCAACGACTTCTCATTAACGTCAGCCAATTTCCAATCCCTTCCAGTCTTTCCCACTAATGTCAATCGACACCCGCGAAGGTCAATCAACTTTCAGTGCTTTCAATCAATGTTAATTTCCTTGCGTTAGTGTCCACCGCGACCTTCTATTGACTTGCACTAGATCCATTTGAGGCGTACGTGGGAAGGCCGCTTACTTCAATCGACTGCTATTAACGTCCATTGCTTGAAGTCAACTTCCACAAATTCAACAACTTCCTTTTATGCTTTGACGAGACTCAATCAGCTTCCACCAACTTCCGTTCCCTTCAACCGACTTCCTTTTGTCTTCACTCAACTTCCATTTTCAAAAGTCAACCAGGTCCTTTAATCCACTGTCTTCCATTTTCACTTCTGATCTTCAATAAGATTGATTCCATGACCTACAATTAACGTCCGCTACTTCTAATTAGCTTCTATTGCCTTCAATCAACTTCTACTCGCTTCCTATTAAATTCACCCAACGTCAGTCCACCTTCCAAGAACTTTCATTTCCGTTGGTCAGGTTCCACTACCATCCATTGAATTGCTACGAGCTTCCATTCACTTGCACTAGCTGTCATCAGCTTTGATTTTCCACTTCAGTCAGGTTCATTTCATTTGCTTCCATTTCATTAACTTTCATTAACGTTCAGCTAAACTTCCACTAGCTTCCATCGGCTTTTATGAAAATAAAACTTCAACTTTTATTTCAACTTTGAACTTTACTCACCTTACACTGTCTTCTATTAAATGTAACACTCAGTAGTCGATCTCCCATTTGCTTTTTCTTCATTGAACTAGACAAAGTGCAATTTGTGGAGAAATTGCGCGGGAATGCTGAAAGCTGAATGCTAAGATTTGAATGCATGCGGAATGCTTCTGAAGTAAATGGCGAGATAAATGATGACCTCTTGATTACTGGACAATGCGCTTTCGCAACTGTGCCACCAAGCAGTATCAGATACCTGCTAATGATGATAAGTGACATGTATGGAAGTGGGCGTGGAAAGTGATACTGAAAAAGTGAAAAAGTTCAATGTCTGTCCCATTAAAAATGAATGTGGGAAAGTTGATATTTAAGATGAAATTGTGCAAATACTGTAAGAAATGTGGAATCAGACGATATATAGATGAATTTTTGAAGCGAGTTGAAATTTGAACCGTGTAAATTGGAAGTATTATGTGGGAGTTGTTATGCGTCAAAAAATGTGGAGACTAAAAATCCCAATAAGTTTGTCGGCTATTAAAATGAAAGCAGGCCAGAGTTTTCATCTGCTTCAGCTTCCTGCCATGATGGTGCACTTTGAAATCTGCAATATCGTGAATGGAGCTGCAGGGACGACAGCGCCCCCTGACAGTGTTTGTTGAACGTTCCCCTCCCGCTATAAATAGCCGCCGCTTCCTTCACCTTCCAGTCCCAGAATAGCTGCTCTCTTTCCTGACACATCACGTTCTCCGAGCCCCAACGCACATGACGCTCTCCGCACACTCAATCCGACTTGCCTACGTGTGCGCCAGGAGATGTTGATCGAGCAGACGCCACCAAAATAGCAGCCACAAGCACAACAACAACAACATGAAAGTTGTCATATCGCGTTTTGGTCACGTGTCGGGCGCCTGCTGGTCACTTTTTTTTTTTTTTTTTTTAATGACTTCAGCGTGTCGACAGTCTGGTGGTGGCTAAAAGCGTTGCAGTGAAAAGAGCTGAGAAGTGTTTTGTCAGCCCAACATCACGAGCGGCCCGAAGCCAATTTGTCCCGTTGATCGACCGAATGAGTCCGTACTGCGGCCTCTGCCAAACGGCGAGCGAGGAGGTGCGCCGGGATGAAGGCAACGTTGTCAAAAAAGACAGCTGCAAGCCGAGTAAGTGGCCACGTCACGTCACGTCACGTCACGTCACTCACAGCAGTCAAGTCAGATTTGATGTCACGAATGTTTTTGCACAGCTTGCTGTTCAAACAAAATCCCAACAAATGACATGCTTCAATTGGAATTTGTTAGATGCTTCCTCGCCATTTTTCATGCTTGATTCCATTTCTCCTGCATGTAGTAACCCAAACACAAATGTGCATATTTCCTTTGGGAAAAGTCATCGTGAAAGTTGGAAGTGAGCCAGTTTCAGGGAAAGCTCTTATTTTCAGTCTCTGTCTCCCTCTAGTGGCGCAAATAATGTTGCATCGTCATGCTGGGATAGCCGCACAAAAGTTACGTAAGTGATGATCCATATTTCAGTGAATATGACAGCCATGCGCTGAAACGTGAGAACATTGGGATCACGCAGTGCTTCTTTTTCTTGTCCTTGTTGTTTTCACGTTCATAAATGTTGCAGTAGCGCAAGATTTGCCATCAAATATTGAAAAGACGCTCAAGATGCACTTTTGTGCTTTGTACGAGTTCACTTCACTTCAAGCTGACAACCCAATTTGCTCCCCCTAGTTACAAGGTGGGCACAAGCAAAAAGTTAGCCATGTTAAAAAGATACTAGTGTGTCTTTTGGCCTACTAGTACACAATTACTAGCCAACTCCTCTCATAACATTACTAGTCTCAATTAGTTAGCCTGCTTATCAAGATTCTACCTGTACATGGACTTTACTCTACGTTGTGTTGTGTTTTGGACAAATGGAGTCGGGTTGGTCTCCCTGAGCATTTATTTTCCACAGCGGCCTGTGGGCATGAAACAACAATGAGCACGGTTACGCTTCGACGTCCTCGCAAGCTCTCCTAAAAGTCAAAAGTGAGTCTCAGTAAAAGGCGCCAATCGTTAGCAACATTAGCTTCATTCATCAACGGATGACGGCTCAAAAAGTGTCGCATAGCGAACACAACACCAGCTCGTAAACACGCAAAACATCCTTCGCGACTGACCCAATAACATAATGCGACCCAATTAATATAACACCAAGTTTTTTTTGTTTTTTTTTATGACATTCATCGTCGCGACTAGCAGGAGAGAGCGGCGTGCGTGTGCGTGTGCGTTTACCTCGGCCACATCCGGAGCGAGAGTGACAGGCTCGCGCACGTAAGTGACGTCATCGCGCAACCGTCATCAACAGTGTGTACACTAGCTCATGTTCTCTCATGCACCAAAAGAAAAACATTCCTATTTTATCACAATTATGATGAGTGTTTTTGGTGAAATTAACAGAACACTGTAACCTGTTACAATGGCCGTGTACTAATACATGCTTAGTATGACGATTCATTGCACTAGTACCACAAATTTGTGTTACTAGTATTGTTTTCCCACTACTACTTTTCCACTTTGGACCTAACAGTATGCCATTAAACCCGAACACTAAACTACTGAATTGTACTAGTAACACTCGTAGGCCCAATTAGTAGGCTAACCCTAACTAGTCAAGTTGATGACATTCTGTACACTAGTAGGATGTTTGGGGGTACTAGTGAGACAACTGTGTGTTACTTGTGACACAAATCAAGGCACTAGTTGATATTTGCATGATACTAGTACTACTAGTGAATTGCCAGATGTTAACTAGTAGAATGCCAGTTAGAACTAGTGCAAAGTTTTCCCTCACTCGTAACATATAATTGACCTACTAGTATCCTACAAGTGTTCAGAAGTTTAGTGGATTAAAAAAAACAAGAAAACTAGTAAGACAGCTCGTGCGCTAAATAGTTTTAGTGGTGTCGTGCAAGTACTAATTTGCTAAAGTCCGTTTGTCCGCACTAGTTGCACAACATTGCCCTACTATCAGGACTGCTATAGTGAGGCAACAGCATGTTTTTAGTACTATGAGTGTCATTGTAAAATTGTACTAGTTACCATCGAGTACTTGAATTATTCTGCATCTTGCAGATGTCAACTAGTGTCCCGGTTTTATATTAGGTAGCGTGTACTTGTCTTCCTCAAGTCATCCAGTCTGCAAAACGTGTTACTAGTTTTACTAGTATGCTGAATTGTCTGACTAGTGAGCTGGATGTGGAGATGAAAACAAGAGCAAGCGATGAGCTTCCATCCAAGTTGCAATGTGAGCAGTGCACTTGCAGTTATGTTGGCGTCCAGCAGGTGGCGACGTGTCCCCACGCTGCACTGAATGTCATCACTTCTTTGGCGTCGACTGAAATGGCTTCGATTGAATCCGACTGCTTTTAAGTGACGAACATATCACTCCTTTCTTTCAAAATCACAAGGCTTTCAATTTCAACGCTGTTAATAATCAATGATTATGAAGCTGACTTTATCTTTCATCATCGTTTATTGGCACATGTGAAGGTTTCGTCTCGACCTGACGACTTGATTCTGCCCTCTAATGTTGCAAGTTTGCGTATTGATCAGGAAACGACAGATGAGATGATGCAGCAGATGCACAAAAGTCTCAGGTCGCCATGAAATGTGTCGTTTGAAAAAAGCCCGAACGATCACAAATTTGGAGCACATCCAACGATGACCTCCGCCAAGACCAAAAATATTCCAGATAGTCCAGATGAAGCAACTTTTGCCGCATTGGCTTTTTAACACGACAGATGAAATAATCGAAGTGATCATATAGACTATTTTGTGTATTTACTTCTTGACATTGTCGTTCATGATGTGTTGATGTTTCTATTTTGCAATTGACTGTCAGAAGAAGCAAAGCTGGAGATGATGTCGTCATGCTGTTAAAAGCAAAGTTGACGAGTCGCTCCCACTACGCAAATACATCATCACAATTGAAAGCGCTGACCTGTTTGTTTTTTTTTTTAATATAATGATGCTGAAGTTCTACTTAAGCGTGGCATTGTGGCGTGCGTGCGGCCGCCTCGGGCAAAGGGATTGGTCGTGCTGGATTCGTTTTTAATAGCATCAAAGTGTTGGTGCTGCTTGCTGAAATATTCAGTGGACGGCGAGCGAGTGTTTGCAGCTTGGAAGCTGCGTCTGCTTGTGTCACCACAAGATGGTGGATTGGAGCGCCTGCATCCAAACACGGCTTCGAAAACTTTTTGGCTTCAGGGGAGGAAGATTTGCAAGGGCACCTCAGCACGTCTACCAAAACATTGTTTTTTATTCATGTTTCGAGAACAAACTCTGATTTTCTGTAGAGAAAAATGTAACAAATTGTAATCTTCACCAAAACAAAAAAAGACATTTTTTTTCTTTTGCCTAATGTCCCTTTTTTGCTGAAAAACTAATACAGTCATTGCTTTGCCAATGTGAAGTTGAGGAGCTTCATTTAGACAAAAGTAGTGCTTTGTTGCCATCTTATGTCATCTTGTCTGCAAGAAAATCTAGTGAAGTGAGTTGAGTAGCTTCATTTGAATCAAAGTAGGGATTTGCAGCCCTCTAGTGGTCTAAATCTAAACTTTTCTTCTTCTTTTTTTTGTGGGGGTGGTCCTCAATTTTGCACAGACTTCCACTATTATACGCTGCCATGCCCAATCTTTACATTTCAAAGTGGACAAAAGTGTTTTTCTACCAAGTCAATTTCAAAATACAACTTTTATTCCTGTCTTTTATTTTATTTATTGACTGAAAAACAAGCCTATGTTCTCCAAAAATGACTTGAACTGTAATTGGCCAAAAGGACACGTAGGGAAGAGTAATCAGTTGGTTGCCGCTCTTGAGGTGAAGCAGCATGTGGTTCATTTTCCGTAGTTGTTTTTGATGTGGTTTCACCAATTGTAAACATGCTTGTGAACACGAGTTAGCGCAAATGTTTGCGGCACTCGCAAGAGTTGGCGACTGCAGTACTTTCCTCGTATTACATTTAGCAGAATATTTGTCGCAAGAAGACGTGAACGATTCTTGACGTTTGCTTGGAAGTGTTTTCAAAGGGCTCCGTCCCCAAACGTGACATTTCAGGACAACAAAGTTGCTTCTGCTGCATCCACTTTATTTTTCATGCTCTTACTTTCTGAATCACTCGACTGCATCAGAGTGGACTGAATTCTTTTACGTTGGCAACAAACTGGATTTCTTTCTTTTTCTTTTTTTGGTCCACGTTTGTGTCGATGGATAGAAACGATGTGATGTGGGAGCAACATGAAACATCAGGCTGACTATTTTTAGGAGCTTCTTCCACACCTCCCCCTCTCTCTCTCTCTCTCTCTCTCTCTCTCTCATTCTCTCTCTCGCCCTTCTTCTTCTTCCCCATCCGTCGGAATCCCTCCGCACTGGGCAGCGTTCTGCCGGCGATGAGGACCGGGACCGATTGAGTGTTTGTGGCGTGTCAAAGCTGCCGTATTTTGGATTTGGCTGTTTTTTGTGCCCGTCAACTTGTCGTGTTGCCGCATTGAGGTGGTTGAAGTTGAAGCCGCAAGAAAAACCTCCTGCCAGGCACGTCGACACGCTTGCTCATCAATATTGATGGAGAAAGCTAAAGCGGAGGTTCATTTATTTTTTTTATTTTTTTTGCGGTGCATCTTCTTCTTGGCGCCTCCGAGAGATGGCGGCCAAGGATGCATCGTGACTGCTAACATGGACGAAGGGAAGTTTTGACTCTTCACTCCTGCTCATCAGTCATCACAATTCTTGTTTTGCGTTTCTACATCCGTCGGACGGCATTCATTCGAGGACGGCTACCTCGGTTTTCAGCTTCTTGACGGCAGGATGCGACTTTTCAAACTTCCCTCCGACAGTGGATTAGAACACGTCGTTTGATTCCTCATCATCAAGCGGAAACCTCAATCGGGGATCCTTCAGATAATCTTGTGATGGGATAGCAGGAAAGCGTTTGTGACTAAACTCTCTCTTGGATAACAACTTTTCCACAAACAAATTGTCGGGATCAAAACCAAAGACCACAACGTAGTTTGTCGTCACGAGGATCCGTCATAGAACCTTCTCCAGGTCTCTCCGTTTGATCTTGTGACATGACAGCTAAAGCAAGAATCAAATATTATTCTGCTCTTAGCTTTCCGACTGATCCATCCAAGAAGCAACTGAATGTGAAAAATAAACCGAGCCGAGTCATCTGGATTGAAACATTTTTTCTAAGGATCCTTCAGGTGATGACTCTCTAAGAAGATAAAAGTTTTCTGAAGTTTCTGAAGCTGAACGCAGAAATGCTTATCAGCTTTTCATCAAACAAACAGAAGTCCCGAAACCAAAGTTTGTCTTCATCAAAGATCCTTCAGCTGTGGTCGAGTCTTCTCCGGGTTCCTCTGCTTGATGTCAGAAAAAAACAAACAAAACGACAGTATTCTTCATTTTGTGGCTGAAACTGTCGCAGAAGCATCTGGACGTCAACCTTTTCACAAACAAGCAGAATCGTCATCTGGTCAAGTCAAATTAGCCACCAAGGATCCTTCAAGTGTTCTTAAATCTTTTCCAGGTTCCTCTGCTTGATGTTGTGGCATGACAGCTCTTAGTGAGGACAAAAATACATCAAGATTTGTGATGTAGAAGTTTCTGGAAGTCAACCTTACAATCCAACTAACCGAATGGTCATCTGGAATGAAAGCCAAGTCCAAAAAGGTGCATTCGGCCTCAAGGAGCCGTCAGGTGTTGTAGACGCTTCCGCTCGATGTCGTGACGTGACGGCGGCGGACATTTCAGGCTGTGGGGACATGACGCCCGTCCTGGAGTGAAAACCGGAGGGGATGGCGGCAGCCATCGCCAGCTCGCTGATCCGCCAGAAGCGTCAGGCCCGCGAGTCCAACGGCGAGAAGGTCGCCACCAACAAGAGGCGCTCCAGTCCCACCAAGGACGCCGGGTCTTTTCGACACATCTTCAGCGTCTTCAGCAAAGTCCGCTTCTGCAACAGCGGCGGCAAGAAGAAACCGCTGCGACGCAAACCGGGTGAGTTGCCGGATGGCGTCAATTCGCAAAAGCTTTGGACTTACCTGAAATGTGAGCAACTTGAACACAACCATTTTCAGTGGAAGCTCAGTGGCACTTCCACACCACAAGTCTTGCGGTGGCGGATTGATAGACGGCGTATCGATGTCCCAGTGACCGCTTGATGCCTATCGAGTGCTCGCTTGTCTCTAAATGGTCTTTTGTTTGTCCACAACGGTTGAAAGAGCTCAGTACAGTACCTGATACTTTGGCCGGGATCACGCGAAAGGATCGGGTTTCATCCTTGCAGCATCCACCCTTTCATTTTCTAGATCCTTCTCTTTAGGGTCACAGGTGAGCTGGACTCTATCGCAGTTGAGTTCAGCAGTTATTCACACAGTAAACCAAATGATGCCAATAGCACCTCTACGCATGGACCCAAATTGACCTTACGGTAAACCACGCCCACATGACCTAGCAAACCAATCAAGACGCAAGACGTCATGTCAGCGCCGGTGCGTGAGTTTTGCTACGGACAAACAAAGCAATCCGGCTCCCGGTGTTGCATTGCGTGGTTATCCAAAATCAAAAAATCAATTAAAAAAATCAATAAAAATGCTGAGAGAGACATGAGAGACACTGTCCGGTTTATACCCGTCCCTAAACCCTCAAAAAAAGACGCCGAAAAATGGCCAGAAACGACGACGTCTGCACTAAGGCAATGTTCTCCATTGTTTGAGCTCAAGGCTAAAGGCTAACGATAACTCCAGGTAGCTAATCGTCCACGTGTTTGTTGACTTACTGTTCACGATAAATGCCAACAAAACATTGAAATGATGAAATTCTTACTTACCCTCCAAAAACTTTGCTTTTGCCGACAATCGGTCAAAGTGAGTGAGGCGACTCGGCCGTTGATTTCCTGACTTCTGCAGCAGCAGACAGCCGTGTGCATTCCTTTGTTTTTGGGCAAAATCGTCTGGTGAGGGAGCGACGATACTTTCGCTCCAGAAATGAAAGAGAAATGTCGGCGTCCTCAAAATGGCCGAGCGAGAAGTCACAAGGAAGATGTGACAACTTTGCCACGGGTCCCACGGGAAGGTCACTGAAGTGCTCGTTAAGATACAAGTACCAACAACTGTTTTTAATTCTGAAACATCTGTTTCCATTTGACTTTTCCAACTGTAATTGTGACGCCTGCTTTTGTCGTCACGTTTTCCTCTGGAGAAGCGTCAAGTCGGCACGTGTGACAGATTTCATGTTCCACATTTATGAGCCGCGTGTGTTTCCGCGGCGATAGCGCAAGCAGCTTCTTAAAGGGACAGCACGCAGAATGCGCTTTGCTGACTTACCAAGCAAAGTGTGACTCAACATCAGCGCTAGCAAACAAGATCAACGCAGCCGGAACCTTCTTGTCAATCACAGGGTGATTTTGTAGGATTGGCCATCTGCGGGAAAGTCAATTCCGCTTTAACAGCTGGAATAACAATTTTGCATTTTGATGGATGAAGGGGGAAAGAACAACTTGGAGCCACACAACATTGTGGAGTGACCACATGTCAAAGATCATCTTTAACACGCGCAAAGATGCCACTGGAGAGACAACCAGACTTTTGACGCGGGTCGCAAAGTGCTGCTGTTTTGGTTAGCAGCAGAGCTCCAACTTGACTTGGTGAAGAAAAGCTGGCCCAAAGTGAGTTGAGATCCAACAGTGTTGATGTTCTGTTCTGGGGTTGGATCCCAAAGCGCAGAGTTGAACACTTTAGGCGTGGAACTGACTTGACTTGACTTGAAACAAGGAGAAGGCGTCGAGGAAGAGAGAATGAGGAATAATCCGACAAACGCACACACTTCTCACTTGGGCTTATGTGGACAGTGAATCCATCTGATTGGCTGTGGCGAGACGTGTGAGTAACCCTGAAACAGGACTGACGTGGCTTCATCTGATTGGCTGCTGACTGGCTTCTAACCATAGAGAGAGATTCCAAATTCTTGACATCACACAGTTACAAGCCGAATGCATCAGTTCAGAAATCAAACAAATAAGAGACATATTTGTTGTTATTGTTTGATCTGACTAATTAGCTTCGCATTTAAAAATCTCTATGCCGGGCAACAACACAAATTTCCGAAAATATTCTAATAGCATAAATAGGCTGGACATTGTCCCAAGTCCTCTTTGATTCCCATCAATGGCCGTTAAATGGCATGAAAAAAAGTCCAACTTGGAAAATTCCTGCAATCTCGCGACCCAAAATCGTCGGATGGATCATCGTTCTTTGTGCTCCTTCCAAACGTTCGGACAGTCGTGCTCCTTTTCATGCTTGATTGAGAATCGGGAAAAAGCAGACGAAAAGTAAGACAAGGGAACAGCGAAAAGCACTGAAGAGGCCCAGTTGGGGGTGGTCGGGTGAGGGGCTAAAATGTCCGCCGACATGGCGGCGCGTGTAGCTCGCCGCGCTAACGTCAACCATAATCCTACACGTGAATTATGAATGCGCCGAAAGTGGCTTTGTAGCGCGACGGCTTTTGATTTTTTGGGTGTGTTGGCTTGCAGAGCCGCAGCTGAAGGGAATCGTGACGCGTCTCTTCAGCGAGCAGGGCTTCTTCCTGCAGATGCAACCTGACGGGACCATCAGCGGGAACAAGGACGAGAACAGCGACAACAGTGAGTCTTGCTCGCTTCAAGCTCAACAGGAACTTGTTCCTTCGCACGAGGTACCGAAACTCGCCGTCGCATGTTGCCCTTTATGCTCCCTCGGAATCGACAGGACGAGATCTGAAACGACGCATCTACACGGATCCGTTGAAAAACATACTTGGTGATTATTAACATTGATGGCAGTAAACGATTGGATTCCAAATGACGACTAAAAGCGTCCACGGCAGTCAAAGATTCTTCTCAGAAAGCAATGAGATGAAAGAAAAATCATAAATAAAAGAAATACATAGAAAATAAAGCTGTTAAATCAACTCGATATTTCATAAGATGAAGTTGAAAATGTAATGAATAAAAATACAATAAAATTGAATGATAGAGAACGGACAGATGGAAGTCTTGGATGCTTCTTTCAAATGGAGCTTCTAAACGTGGTGGGGGCTCTTATGCAATGTCTTTGGAAAATGTTGCGCTCATTTGCTGCCCTATTTCATGTTTCAACCTACTTGAAGCCACAAACAGAAAGCGTCGAAGATACTGGACGTGTTTCATCTCAATTGACATAAGAAACAAACAAAAGTGAAAAGACCAAAAGCCAGTAAAAGGGAATCGCATGTTCCAATCTGAAATCTAAATGCACGTTTCCAAAAAGAAGAGGCGAGCAAGCGAGATGAGATGTTGTTTGTTTGTTTGTTTTTTTTCTTCCCATTTCACATGTTCTTTTGTCTCCCGGAGAGGATTAACGCCACGGGATCCTTCTTCCTCCTCCTCACCCATAATGCCGCGCTCTCTTTTTTATCTTTTGTCCAAAAACTGCACACAGATGTTGATGTTTGTTGGTGGAGCCGGTTCCTCATTCCGGATCCTGTTTGGCTACTTAAAAGCAGACTTGCGTAACAATGGAGGCTTACGTGGACCCGCACCAAACGTTAGCAGTCCAATTCATTGGATTATGCCTTTGACATTTGAACGGAATTTGTATCTTTACGTCGCAAATTCTTGGGAAAAGGCCAAGAAGCCTTTTCAATGAAAATGACCGATTGCTCCCAATCCAGCAAAGAAAGATCCAAGTGATCCGCGACGCGTGATTTTGAAAGTAGTTGTGACGATGGCGTGCGTTTGCAGCTCTCTTCAACCTGATCCCGGTCGGTCTGCGGGTGGTGGCCATGCAGGGCGTCAAGGCGGGACTCTACGTGGCCATGAACGCCGAGGGCTTCCTTTACACCTCGGTGAGTGAGAACGCCGTCCGTCCGTCCGTCCGTTGGGATTAGAGGTGGGAATCTTGGGGCACCTCACGATTCGATTGCGATTATGATTCAGAGGCTACGATTCGATTATAAAACGATTATTGATTTCCCCCCCAGGCAGCAGAAAAAAAACAATGTATTTTTGTGCTTTTAATGTTTCGTACATTAGTTACAAAAATAGTACAAAAGTCCTCTCAGGCCTACATAAACTACTATTTCAGTATCAAGTTAACAGTTCAAAACAGTAAATAAAATACTCAAGTCCTCATTCTGTAACAACAGCTTTTAAGTATATTCAGTCTTCAACAGAATAAAACATAGCACTGAGCAAAAATATATTATTTTTATCCACTCAAAAGTGCATTGAGGTATAAATGAAAGACAATGTGAACTACTACTTCAATACAAATGCCTAAAAAAAAAAAAGTGCTTTCCTGCTTTTTAAGTTGTGTAAAGATGAACATGTAAACATTAAAGTTTCTCAGAGGTACAAAAAAAAAAAAAAAACCTCAAGTGCTTTTCTGCTTTTTAACTTGTGTAAACATGAACGTGTAAACATTAATGGGATCGTTCGGCTTTTTTAACATGAATCTCAATTTGATCCTCACCTCCCGTGTGTGCGATCAGCACTGACTTCTTTCTGACAGCGTTCGGTGACACCAGTTCTGGTTCGACGTTGGACGAGAAGAAAATAAAAAAAGAAAATAGTCCAGCAAGATGGCTGGGGTCTCGGAAATAAAGCGTTTTTCTTCTAAAAACTATTTGTTTTCAAAAGCGTGATACATTTCCATCACAATACTCTTTTCTGAATAAAGTCAGACGCCATTACCGCCAGCCACTACTTTTTTGTTCGTTCGTTCGTATCACTGCGCGGCGCCCTGTAGAACGCTAACCGACGCACTGCAGCCAGCTAGCTGATACTTCCGCCTGAAGTTGTTTGCCTTTTCGGAGCAGGTCTGATCTCACGAAGAGGTGGGTTGGTCAGCTCAGCCATGCTTGTTGTTGTTTTGAATCTCGAGGCGTGAGTTGTGGATGTGTACTCTCGGTCCGTCCCAAAAAGCGTCCCGAAGACCGCGCGCGCTACTGCGTTTCAGTTCCGCGTACTTTTCGCTCGTTTCGCTTCCCTTGGCATATTTATATAATCGGAATTTGGACGTTTGTGAATCGTTCTCGATTGTTGCACGGCCGAATCGTGAATAATCTAAGAATCGGAAATTTTGCACACCTCTAGTTGGGATCATTACGTGCATTCACATGACGCCTTTTACTCTGAGGACGGCCGACGATGACATCATCAATGCGAGGATGAATTTGAAATCACAACAAGCAGTTGTGAAGGTCCTGGGCAGATTCCAGCGGCATTCTCATATTCTTGGACGACAAAATCATTCACATCCACATGCAAGTATTGGAAACAACGCAGCCAAAATGGAGACCGTCATACAATTTCACACTATTTATTTAGGTCAGCGCTTCTTATAATCTTCAGCCTTTTTCCGAGTTAGTCATTCAAGAAAAACATTTGATTTGATTGTTTTCCAGTCGTCTAAAACATTGGCGGTGTGAAATGTCTCCGTCCTCCATCTTGACGTCGCGCTCGCGGCTCATGATGCCGCCTGATGCGTTCGTCGGCTGGCATGAAACTTTCAAATGTGGCCGTTTGCTGACGCAGGACGGCAAATGTTGTTTTCCAAAATCAAATGGGCTCCTTTTACGCTCATACCAGGTCATTTTTACAGCAACCGTTTTTACAGTTCACGGGCACGTGTCAATTTAGACTTGCAGTGTCGTGAAAAGAGGCAGAGAAGGGCCCCAACTAAGCTGAAGCCAGAGCGAGTGCAAAATGAGCGACTGTGAGTATTGTCGATATAAAGGCGCACTTTCTTTCAAGCTTTGTAACTTGGATGCTAATTTCTGTTAGCCCCTCTAAGTTAGCATTCGGCTAATGGACTTTTTGAGGTGAAAGGATGCGCTTTGATGTTGACCTCTTGGAATTGTGTCAGTTGAAGCGTGTTTGTGTGTTTCAGGACATCTTCACAGCCGAGTGTAAATTCAAAGAATCGGTTTTTGAGAACTACTACGTCATCTACTCGTCCACGCTGTACCGGCAGCACGAGTCGGGCCGGGCCTGGTTCCTGGGCCTCAACAAGGAGGGCGTCATCATGAAGGGCAACCGGGTCAAGAAAACCAAACCCTGCTCGCATTTTGTCCCCAGACCCATCGAAGGTATCGCTCGCAAATCCAAATTGCCACTTGAAATCAATCAATATGCCGTTGACAGCAAATGACATCGATTGATTGGCCGCAAGACGACCGGGGCCAGTGAGGAGGAAAAAAACAACAAAAAAGCTTGACAGAATTCTCACTTTATTCTTAGTGAGAATAAAATTCACAATTCTGCCAACCTGAGAATTCTGAGTCCAATCTCGGAAAACTGACTCAAGTTCACGAAAGTCACAATTCTCACGTTAAAGTTTCATCTCAGAATTGACAGAAGATATATCGCTGATTCAAAAACGGACTATTTATTCTCATTTGAAACTCACAAATCTGACTTTAAAGTCAGAAGAACAATTTGTTGAATTGAAAAGGTTTCCACTAAAGTGGAGCATTTGTCATCCGTGGTGGCGTTATGGCGTCGACTTCCTGCCATTGCTCGGACGACGTGGCGCTCGGACGACGTGGCGCTCGGGCGTCGCGCTTGCAAGTCGCCCTCCGTCTCCGCTTTCAGCCGCCTCCTCCCGTCGACGGCTCCCAAAGCGCCGTTTAAAAATATCTCCTCCTCTTCGTCCTTCAAGCTCGTCCTCGTCCGCTTCTCGCTTCGTCTCGTCCTCATCACGAGAATCGGCGCTTTCCTGTTGCTCAGACGGATGGCACGGATGTGCCGATGCCACGCGGAGTCGGATAGCGTGCCGTTGAGCTGATGTTAGCTAGCAGGTTAGCCGCCATATTTTGCTAAAGCAGCCGAGCAAACTTTTTCGTCAGAAATGCCTGAAATTTCCACTGACCGGATGAGGTTCGATTCCTTCATATTTACAAGACGCGAGCAGGCAGTCGTCGGATCGTCAACTTCGATTCATTTGATTGGACTCATACAGTTTTTTTTCTTCATTGAAATTGACAAATACAAAATGCAGTTGTTGTTGTTTTTTAGTGCAATTGTGCATGTATCTTTTTTTGAACCTTGAAAACCTTGAAAAAGTGAATGCTGGATGAGAAAAGTGTATCAACCGTCTTTTAGAGCCTTCAAACATTTCTCGTAAATGTAAAACATAAATAAACATAAACATAACCCCAGCGGAAAAGCAGGGAACACATTGTCAACACATTTCAAACATTTGAAAGCAAAGTAGACAAGAAGTAGCTTTCAAAAACTACGAAAAGAATGTCAAAGAACATTTTGAAGAAAAAAAAATGCTTCGAAAGACTTTAATCTTCATAAAAATATTAGAAGTGAAATTAAAAGCATTTAGACTTCAAACGGTCTTCAATTCTGTTGGCAGGTCATTCCATTTGCGTGCAGCATAACATCCACATGCTGATTCACCATGTTTACTTGGAACAATGGGCTCTGCTCATTGATCCAAGTAAAAAACAAAAACACAAAAAAAACTTCATTTTAAATCATTTGCTCCCAAAAACGTATAAATGCGTTCTATTTGAAATGTTTTAAGTGTCCCAAAGACGTATTTAGATGTTTTTTTGTTTTGTTTTTATGCTAGAACATGCACAAGTCTTTGATGAAGCCTCTCAAATGCAAAGAACGTTTGAAGAAATTGTAGTTATTACACAAATGGCCAGCAGGTGGCAGCAGAGCAAAGGAGATCAACCAGCGCCATGTTGGGGAAAAAAAGCTTAATTGCTCCCAATTCAAGATAATTTGTGAATAATGAAGAAACTTGGTTATATTCTAATGCTAATTGCTGCAAAACAGAAACAGATACAAATATACTTTTTTTCTTTCTTTTTTTCCCTGATGAAAGAACAGACTTGAATCTTTCTTTTGGTAGCTTCCATGTTTTGATAGCAAAATATTGTTTTGGGCTTTGCAAAATCAGTCAAAGTCCAGCAAACAGCCGAGAGGGAGCAAAAAAAAGTCAAACAGTCAAACTGGCTGACAGTCAATCAGTTGACACGAGTTCACAAATGACAAGATCAAAACATTTTTCTCATAATAGTTTACTCAAATACAGATCAACTGATTGCTTGTGTTTGTTAAAAAAAAAAAAAAAAAAACATGGGAAGAGCACCTTGAAAAAACTGCAATTTTGCAGAAAAAAACAATCCAAATCCGAGGATGACTTTTTTTTTTTTGCATCTTTTTTGACGGACGTGTTTTGTGTGCTCAGTGTGCATGTACAAGGAGCCGTCGCTGCACGAGCTGGAGGAGAAGCTGCTCAAGTCCTCGCGGAGTCCCACCATGAACGGCGACGAGCCGGCCGGGAGCCCCCGGAGGGCCGCGGAGGACGAGGACGAGGACCGGGACCGGGACCGGGACCGGGACGGGCCGCGGGAACACCACCACCACGACGACGACGACGACGACGACTGCACAGAGCGGGAGGGCTCGTAGCCTGCAGCGCCCCCCGCTGGAGAACTCCCATGTAACACTCCCCACTTGTCCGCCACCAAACCACCAACAACCCAAACGAGCAGAAAAAAGGGCAAGAATCTTCTTTCAATCTTCTTTTGGTGATGACGATTTACATTTTATGCAAAAAAAAAAGAAAGAAAAAAGCCAGGAGGCGAGCACATCTTCTCTTCATCGCGTCGGCGTCACCGTGATGACAAAGCGTTTATTTTTGGTTTGTTGTTTTGTTTTTCCCCGAGTCGGGTGAGCGCTGAGAACTCCGAAGCTTTAAGCCATGTAGAAACATCGTCGTCGTTGCCATTAGCATCGTGCGCTTCTTTATTTTTAGCGATGAAAACACTTGAGCACTTTCAGAGCAACGTAGCTTCTTCTTCTTCTTCTTGAGCGTTTTGTGTTGCCACATCACAGCCTATATTTGTGTATTTTGTTTCTGAATGGCGACGAGAGGAAGTTGTCCATTTTTTGCTTTTGATTGCATCTCTGCTGGACATGAAAATCTCCCAGGCTGTGGTTTGACTCGCTTCCTGTTTGGAAAACGTCATTCCCAAGCCACGCCCACATGTACATGCAAATAGCGTTCAATTCCGTGTATAACACGCACCTGTGTAATCCGTCCCCCCAACAATCGCCATTGAAAAACCCCCCAAAAAATCTCTTTTTTTTTTCTTTGTACTTGTACCGATTTGCGAGTATCCTTTATTATCAGAATGAATACATTTTCCGTATGTTAATCGGGCCCCCGTATAATACGCCAAAGATGTTGGATATTTTCTTTCTTTTTTTTCTTTGCCCAAAAAACAAAACAGGAAATGACAGGAAAGTCTCAGGATTTGACAGTAACTAACAAAAGTCCGCTCGCCAAATGCTAACATGGCGGCTAATGTGAAACTCAATTGACAAGCTAACAGAAACTAGCATTGAAGTTCAAGTAATGTTAAACTTTTAAACAACGTTCGTATACGCGTGAGATCGGCATCAAATTGTCTTTCCCTCGTAGGTATAGATCTTTTTTTTTTTTTTTTTTTTCCCTCCCTAATCTAAAAATCTCCTTGTACCGATGGAAGTGGCCTTAGATGGAAAATGTCGTCATTGATATACAGACAACTTCCATCTATGTCATATCAAGCATGTTTTTTTGCTCACATTTCATTCACAAAGTTTTCCCGTCTCGTTACTGCTTCCCGAATGAATGTTTTTGTTTTTTTTCCATGTACGAGGACGCTCTTTGTCCTCACTAGTAAGACAATTTAGGATATGGAATGGAATATTTTTCCATGTGCTACTAGTGCACTAAATGGAAATTGTGTGCTGCAAATAAATGCTAGATGCTCTCTTTCTTTTTTTTTCCCTCCATTTTATTTCGATCTATATATTTGCCAATTCTAGTATGTAACATGTAGTTGTACTGCTCGTGTGCAGAAATGTCAACGTCATGGGAGGGAAAAATCCAAAAACCTTCCTCGAGACAATTGTTCTGCCAGTGGATGAATTGTTTTACGAGTGAGAACAAAGATGAATACTAGTATACATGGACCCCAAGCAAGTTATCAAGGATATGGAATCAATTCATTCCCACGAAATCCATTTTTTTCACACGTCACGACACTCGAAAGGGGGCGCTCAAAAGTGCACATCAGGAAGACATGACACCTTCTTGTGTATTTGTAACCCTCTGCTGCTCCTGTGCAATGTTGGCTGATGGGAGGTCAAAATTGATTAGGAGGGATTTTTTTCTTTTTTTTCCAATTCCAATATTTGTCAGAATAAAATTCTGATTCTGAGAATTCTGGCCAATTAATCGGGCAAAATTCTTGTATTGAATAAAATCAGTTCTTTGGTTGCGTCATGCTCACAAAAATAAGGATACGAATTACAGGCAGAACATTCGACGGTTTGACAATATTTTTGCCCATCAATTTTTCTTTCACTTTATTTACATCAGAGACCAAAAATCAGCAAAACTTCTTTTTTGTTGAAATATGTGTTTGAATGTCTTTATATTATGGTGAAATGTGTTCAAATTAATGCGTAAAAAAATAAAATGTGCAGAAAAATCGTCTAATTTTACAACAGCTGATAGCGGGCGACTAATAGGTTGGCCCCGGAAAAAAATGGAAGAAATATTTTATTAAACCAGAAGAAAAGAAAAAAAATAACTCATGCTATATTTCTCATGTTAAACGGAAAACAACAAAGTTCATTTTCAGGTGCCTGAAGCAAATTTGGGCCACTCATTAAAAATAATAATAATTTGGTAATATATTGAAATTGATTACATTTCCTGTAAATTCATTTGGAGAAAAAAAATGATGTTGTGAACTTGATCTATTTATTCAATTATTTTTACGAAAAGCTTGATGTGTTTTCAATCTTAAGAACATTGTGAGCAAAATTAATTGACGTGATAAGGAAAAAAAAGCATAATTCATCATCCCAATAAAAAAATATTTTACCTCCAATTAGCCCACCTCCGTCAGACACATAACGTTTTTTTGTTTTTTTTTGGAGCAACGAGTACCAAAAACAAACAACAAAAAACACCACATAATATTTGCATGTGACACTAAACAATGTGCCATCATCATCATCATCATCATCATCATCATCATCATCATCGTCATCATCATCCACCTGACAGCTGAATTGTGACGCATGCGTGGTCGTTTGTCGTTTTGTCTGTCTTGCGCTGACGCGGGCAACCGACCAATCGCAATCCACGCCGCGCTGCCTCGGAGAAAGTCTTCCAATCAGTTTTTTTTTTTTGGCATCATTGAACAATTGTGGAACATTTGTGAACAATCTCGTTTGTTGCCCTTCTGAGGTTGCAAAATCAAAGTTGAATTTGACGTGGGGATGAAGCAGATGTCATGCAAGCATACCTGGCGTGACTTCCGGTATGATTTACAAGTTCTTCCACTTACAAGCTAGCGTGTGCTCAGCAGCATATCGGCAGTTTCTCGTTTGAATGAGAAAGATTCTCATTGGAATGAGAAAACGTTCTTGTTAGAATAAGAAAGTTTCTCATTATGACAATGAGAAAGTTTCACATAATCGCCATGATCAGAAATTCCGTAAAATGGCCGCAAGCACAAGACACAAGCTTTCCATTTCCCTGCGAGGGAACCAACGTGAAGCGATGGTGTCTGGAGATGGAAATTTCACTGGTGCCATCTAGTGGTGGAGTGTGTGAAGTTAACGTGCAAGCCATTTCCCCGCCAGCAAAGAATTGAAACTGGAAAATCTCAAATGTTGTAAATTTGATGTAATTGTTAGTTAAAGGTGACACAGTAATCACGAGAGTGTCTTACTAATATGTTGTATTCTCTATTTAGAACAAACTTGCTCACTATAAATCATTTTAGCTGTTAAAATGAGTTATTGTGGGCGGGCGGAGATGATGTCATAACCGAGTAACCAGAGGCAGCTGGTCGTGCTGTCGGCCATGTTGAACCGTTGTTGAAGGCGCCACAGCCTGAACTTGATTTTTTTTTTTTTTTTTTTGTCGTTCTTGTGTTTGCTGATGTTAACGCCTTAAACAAGACACGCTCATCATGTAGTAGAAAATATCATTGCAAATACTCAGCAGCAGGATGAAGAAAATTGAAAAATAAAATTTAAAAAGGAATGATACATGTATTTCCTGGTGTGTTTTTTTTATTATTCACAAATTTCCCATGCATAAAAAAATAAGCCAAATATTGTATTAAGATTTATTGCCACGAAATGTTACAACAAAGAAATAATCTACTAATTTCCATTCTTTTTTATGCATGAGTTTGAAAAGGCATAAAACAATAAATTCACATGTACATTAATGCAAGGTTTATTGTCATATATTTTGTTTAGATAAGCACCAAAACTAAGATGCAAAGTTACTTTATTTTCCAGATGACAGACAACATAATAAACATACAAAAGGTACCGCTTGAAAAAGTAATGCAAAACATCCCAAGTAACTTCATAAGGGTCGTTAAATACATTTTTATAAAAGATGTACCAAAACAACAGCTTGATCCATTCCAGTGTTGAAGGCATTGTACCGTCATTGCAAATTTTTACAATATTGGAGTACAGGTATATCTAGACTCCAAATACCGTTATGAGTATGACATTAACATACATGAGAATATTTGCTTCATAAAAATCATAAAACAGTGCAAATCAATGCATCAAGTCTCAGTGCGATGATGTCATTCTAGTTTATGGATGGTAGAAATGGTCACATGATCCCAGTGGTAGTGGTACATCCCATAATAGTTGAGATAAGGCAGCACACACAAGTCAAGAAACATGCAAATGAGCTGGATGGATCCGCAAATATCATGACGTCATGTGGTTTTGGCGGGAAAGCTGCCAGCCAATCACATGGCTCGCTGCCGCAGAGCCCCGCCCTCGCTGTTTGGTCTGCCGTCAGTCACATCACCGTTGCCAGGCAACAAAGGAGTCAATTCTGGAAAGAAATGATGGGATGTTGCACTTTTCAAAATAAAACTTCCTGTAAATGATGGAACCTTTCCTCTCAGTTTGAATTTCCAAAGTAAAACCTCCTCTTCGGAGTTTCAACCTTGACTCTTCTGTAACCCGATTTCAAAATAAAACTCCCTATTGAGCCTCTCAGGTCCTATAACCTTTCAAAATAAAACTTACTATTTGGTCACTCACTTTCTCTATGTTCATCTTTCCTTAAATTTGAATTTTTCAAAATAAAATTTCCTGCACCTCATCTAATGTCAGTATCCATTCTCGAGTCAGGATGAACCTTTCAAAATAAAGCTATCATCTCCCTTAGTTACCATCATTATGACCTTGTGTAACATCTGACGTTTTCAAATAAGCCGAATCTCACCTTCCATCTCAATTTCCATGCTTGGGTAACTTGGATCTTTTCAAAATAAAACTTCCCGCCCAGCCATCCTACCTTTCATCTGAGTTCCCTCGGTGGCTTGGTCCTGGTGCTTGTTGCGTGTCGTGCTGTTGTTCTTGTCCGCCCCTTCCTGGCGGATGAGCAGCTGGTCGGGTTTGGCCGCCATTTTCTTGCCGTCCACCGTGTCCATCTTGACCAGACACAACGTCTGCAGCAGACCCAAGGCGTCAAAGTCCTCGCCTGAGCATTCTCCTCCCTTCTTCAGCAACTCCAGCACCTACACACAATGAAGACGCCATGACAGAAAGGACAAACGGGACCTCATGAGGACAACGCAGGACAAGCCACGTGAAACCTGACGTCATAATCCAGACCTTGATGTACTTGTAGGACTTGAGCTCGCTGATGTTCTCCTCCAGGAAGAGCAGATAGAGCGAGAGGTCGTCCCATTGGCCGCCGGGCGTGGGCAGGACGCTCACCGTGGGCAGCGATTGGTAGGTTTCCAGGAAGTGGGCGTAGCGGTGACACAGGAGAGGGCGGAGACTGGCGTAGATCACCACGGGGATCAGCGCAGAGAAGACGATCAAGTTGACCAGGCTGGGAGGAAAACGCTTCCGGGTGACTTTCAAGTTAAAACTTCCTGTCCAGCAGCTTGCCTTTGAGTTCACTTTTCCATCCTTCTGACTTTTCAAAGTAAAACTTCCCGTACACCATCCGAGGTTCCTTCTGAGAAAAAAAGATTCCTGCCCCGTATCTTACTTTTCATCTCGACCTCACTTCTGCAGTGTTTGGCTTTTCAAAATAAAACTTCCTGTACACCATGCGAGGTTCCTTCTGAGAAAAAAAGATTCCTGCCCCGTATCTTACTTTTCATCTCGACCTCACTTCTGCAGTGTTTGGCTTTTCAAAATAAAACTTCCTGTACACCATGCGAGGTTCCTTCTGAGAAAAAAAGATTCCTGCCCCGTATCTTACTTTTCATCTCGACCTCACTTCTGTAGTGTTTGGCTTTTCCTCGCAGTTCCATTCCTTTGTCACATTTAACTTTTCAGAATAATACTTCCTGTCCAATATCTCGGCTTTCTGAGTTTCAATTTGTCTGACCTTTCAAAATAAAATGTCCTCTTGTCAAAATAAACATCCTTCTTCTCACTCGCTGGCCTTCTGCAGTGTTTGGCTTTTCAAAATAAAACTTACTGTCCAGTTTCCATCATTTTGTAACATGACCTTTTTGGTAACACTTCATGTCTCAAATTGCTCATTTTCATTCTTCTGACTTTTCAAAATAGAACGTCAGAACGCTCATTATAGCTCACATTTCATTTCGTCTTCCTTTCATTCTTTTTATTTCCTTTCATCGCATCATTCTGTACCCTTCGACCTTTCAAAATGTCCCCCCGCTTTCAAAGACCGTTGTCCCATTTTCCTTTCGACGTGCGTTTTCCGCGTCACGTGGCGTAGCGAGCGCGTAGCTACCTGAGCAGCGTGAAGACTCCCACGGCGATGAGCTTGCACTGCACCTTGTCCGGGACGGTGGAGTCGTTGGCCAGCAGGCCCACTCGCAGCGTGCAGCCAAAGTCGTCGGTGAGCGAGGCCAAGCGCAGGTAGTAGGCCAGGTAGAGGCAAGCGCACAGCAGCGTGGCCAGCGTCAGAGCGCGGCACAGCAGGTAGCGGGCCAGCAGGACGCGAGCGCAACGTTTGGTCATCAGGAACTTCTCCAGCAGCGGGTAGTTGAAGCAGCCCTCCGTCGGGTCGCCGCTACTTGACCGCAACAAAAACAGCCGACTTTGATTTTGAAAGGGGACGCGTTACAGTACCGGCCAAACTGAGCGATGCAACAATATTTTCAAGGGATACTTGACTCATTGAACAATTGTCGGCAGTCAAAAGTTCATATTTGGTCCAGAATGAATTTGATAACTTGATTATTTTTCCATGTACAATTAATACCTTTGAAAAAGTCGTTTTTCTACTTGCTGTCGACTGATGACGACATCACCTGTGCCAATCACGGCTCACCTGTTTTCTGGCTCCGGTCAGTCAACTGAGCCATGATTGGTCGTGAGCACAGATGATGTCATCATCAGTCGACAGCAAGAAAAAATGACTTTTTCAAGCTATTAATTGTACATGAAAAATAATGAAGAAACCACATGAATTATAAACAAAAGATGAACTTGTTACTGCTGAAAATGGCTCAACGAGTCAAAAATTAAATAAAATGAACAACTAAAGTAGAATAAAGACCTTTTTTTTTTAAGTAAATAGGTTTGAGGGACGCATCAACGATGGCTGCAAGCTGAAGTTTGAACGTAAACAAAAACTAAAGTCAGGTAAGATCAAGCAAACTAAATGAAATAAATTGGAAGAAGGCTCCAAATGGACTAAACGGGAGAGCGGGCGAAGGTACCTGCCGGCCCCCTGCAACGCGTTGGCGGTCATGCGCTTGGCGAGCGTGACGGCTCGGTTGTAGCAGCGGTCCAGCTCCTCCATGATGAAGCCCAAGTCCGACTGCAGCAACGGCGCCGACCAGAACCTCCAGAACAGAGCCGGACTGTACGTCAGCATGGCCACCAGCAGCAGAATGTACGGGAAGAACTGCGACGCAAACACACGCGAGCGTCAGCAGTGAGCGAGCGTGCGTGCGTGCGTGCGTGCGTGCGAGCGTGTGCGCGCGCGCGCACCTTGTGCAGCCATAGAGGCAACGTGTGCGTGTGCACCGACGCCCAGCAGAACGAGTCCACGTACGCCGCCTGCCTCCATGAGAAGTTGCTGGGAGCGAAGCAGCTGATCTGAGTTCCTGAAGTGACAGAAGAAAAAAAAACAAAAGGAAAATTCAATTCCACATCTTGCAATTGTCTTTGCTAGCCAGTTAGTTAGCATAGCAGGCGACTTCCTGCTTCCCGGAGGACGATCGCGAAGGACTGGAGCAATTTTGGTTCTGCGGCAGCACTTCTAGAACTGTGTCCTGATGAAACTAATATACAAGGTCATTCAAAAATGTCTCAGAAAGTAAATGTATGAATCGGAATGAAGGTGTTTGAAAGATCAGATTTGCCATTTTCTATCATTGTCACGTGACAGCAAAAAATGTTTTGTGACCTCCTGACCTCACAGTTTGTGATAGATTTTTTTTGTGTGTAAAAGACAAAGTCTTTGTTCCACCATTACCGACTGACCTGGAAAACTTCAAACAACAGCGATCAATTCAATTGATCCCGATGTGCTTCAACGTGTTTGGGAAGAATTCTCATCTCATATTGATGTTGTTCGTGCTGCCATATCGAGCACTTGTAACATGACTGTTAGTAGAATACTTTTATTAGAAGTGTGGTTTGTTTTTGCTGTTTTTCCTTCATATAATATTTGATCTTGAAATATGGTCATTCTTTTTAATAGAGCAAATGAATTCCTTTTGAGAAAGTTTCAGATATGTATTGTATACGGTTGTATTTTTCGTTTGGGAATAAAAGGCCCATTTAAGAAGTGTGAAGACATTTGTATTTGTTTGCTTGTTGGCAATTTATTAGCTTAATTCCTCGTCAGATGTGACGTAAGAACGGAAGACCAATTGTGATTCGAGCATTTTGTTTAATTATGTTCAATGCACCAAGAACTTCCAATAAATCCCTCTCGTAAAATGAATACATATCGTGCAGTTCCATGTCTCTGGTTGTTAGCAGGCGACTTCCTGCTTCACGCAGGACGACGTGGGGCAACAGGACGGGACAAATTCTGCTTCTGAGGAGAACCATTTCATCTTGAAAATAAAGTCAAATGAATTCATTAAAAAATAAAGACATTCATTTTCAAATATGTATACAGATGCATTTTTTGGTGATTAGCTAGCACGCTACTTTCTGGTTCACAGAGTAACAGCTGGACTGTGTCAGTTTTTATGATGCTTGACATGCATCTTAACAACAAATTCCTGTCGTTGAAGTCAGAAATAATCTTGCCAATATCATTTTTGTGGTTGTTTGCTCGTGAGCACGCAACTTCCTGCTCCGTTTGCACAGTGTTTCCTATGAAACAAGCGACAAACCAACAACCCGATCGGGGAGATCACAAACGCGGCGCTGACCAACGGATACTTCCTGCGCGAAGGCCAGCGAGATGAGGAGGAGGGGAAGGCCCACGGCCACGCACGTGACCATCTTGTCCACCGCCAGCTCGGTGCGCACGCTGCGGTATCGAGCCTGGGCGGGGTCCTTCAGGAGGAAGTCGCTGAACACGTACTCGGTGGCGACGTGGGCGATGGCCATGATCACGCTCTGGGACGCCAGATTGCGCACAAACAAACAAACAAACAAACAAACAAACAAACAAACAAACAAACATCTTGTTACATTGGATCTCAAGGAACATGGTTTTTTTCATGCCTAAAATATCACTGTACAGTACTGGACTCTATATTTGATATCAATAAATAGTTGAAAAGAGTTGAACGACACATCCCCGAAATTGGACAGATGTCAGCCATTTTGGAAGAAATAGTATTGTGGACATATTCCGAAAGCCCCTGACATCATTTTTACCGATCGACACTAAATTGGGTGGACAACAAATAGTCTCAAGGATTAGAATTAGGATTAGGAATTTGTCCAAATGAGATCCAATTAAATCCCGAGTGACACTAAATTGTAACACTTTTTGCGACTACGCCATCAAGAGTGAACGAAACACGTCATCAATTTTTATTAGGTTTCCCTGCAAAGCTTTTTGAATTTTGGGAAACATGGCAGGCGGTCCTGAGAGCATCAGCGCCAGAAACTAGACTGGAGACGTGTGCTTAATGTTGCCAAACACGCAAGCAGAACACCCAGTGTGACTCATGACTTGAGATATGAATGACACACGACAGCCATCACATGCAGCATTGTGCGTTTGTGTTTTTAAACATGATGCCAAGGAAACTTCCTTAAATTCTCTCATGATCAGTAAACTCAATACAGACATCTTTTTACAGTGAGAAACAATGGCTCCTTCAATCTATAGGATAGTGATTCATTTGGGATCAATGAAGCGTGCATAAACATTGTGTATTCAATAATAAATAAGTGCAAAGTGCAATAATAAAAATAAGTGACAACGGGGGTGACACTCCCCATTTATCATTACGCATTTGCATGAATTTGAATCGTCAACATGCTGCCTGTGTCACAAAAACATCATTCTGCACCACCCAAACGCGCTAAAAATGTTACAAAAATAAAACAGACACGAACGAGCTTGTCTGAGGCATCCGGCAGCATTACATCGCTTGTGCAGCTGTCTGCTCGCAGTTAAAAATACAAGCAAGTACAAAAAACAAAAACAAATAAAAGACAGCTTCTACATGAACAACATTCACTTTTCTTCCACAGAAGAGGCTTCCTAAATGGTCTACCTTTGCTCTTTATTTTGTTGGAGATTTTGTTTAAAAATGTGCAGTGGAACGGATATTTTTGAACACTTAATTCGCTGGCAATCACAAGCTAATTTTATGTACCTGAATGCATCACTCATGATTTACTGAAAATTGATTAGCAAAAGCGGCTAGTTTAATAAATCCAATAAAAGCGGCGAAATGGACAACTCACCTTTCCGTTCTTTACGAGCCGTTTACTACTCCAACATGACTGTGTTTACAACACGTTTGGCGTTAATGAGGGTGAGTTAAAAAAAGGAGTTACAACATGTGTCCAGCGAGACATTCAACAGTTGAAACAAAAGACAACTTTCACTGCAATACCACTTCCGGTATTTTTACGGCGACGCCTCCACGGACCAGAAGCTGCCTCGGACTTATTAAAATGTCACCTCCAGGTCCATCGGCAGTTATCTGCTCAACAACCACGGCGTTGCATTGCATTTGCGATTTAATTGGATTTCGTTGCTAGGATTTATTCGGGGTTATTAAATTGTGACTTTGCTATGGCGAAGAACAACATTGAGTACTGTTTATAGGTTATTTGAAGGAGTCTGGGAACGCAGCAACATCCAGTTAGGGCTCTAAAATGTATTGTTTTAACGACAATGAGGTTTGAATTTCCTGCTCTTGTATTTGTTTTTCACATTGTTGGTTGTGGTTTTGTGAATCTGGTTAATCTCACAGAATGATCTATCTATCTATCTATCTATCTATCTATCTATCTATCTATCTATCATTAGTTTGTATTGAGCAGTCGCCAGTTTAAATTATCGAGCACGTTTGTATAAAAAAAACAAAAACAAAATAATAATAATAAAAAAAACATGCTGTACTGCTGCTCTTGTTTTTCTATCGCGATAAATTGTAAAAAGTCCTAACAACTTGTCGGTGGTTTTACGCCCAAAAGCTTTTACCCGGAAGTTTTAGTCTATCCACAAGCGCTGGTTTGCCCGCCTTCGTCTCCCATTCATTCCGTTTCGACTCGCATCCCTCCCAGCCGCCACCGGCCCTCCCCTCCCGCTTCACTCCGCCTGGAAAGATGGCTGCTCCGGCGTTGCTCAGGAGCTCCGAGCCGGCGCTGTGCCCGAGCTTCGCGGAGGTCTGCTCGTTCATGGAGCGCTACGGGGCCGTCCTCGACCTGCCCGAGATGACGTTCCCGCAAATGGAGGGCTATCTGCGCGACAGGACGTCAGGTGAGAGGCTCATTTTTGTTCAGATTGTGACGAAGGGAAGAAGTGGCGAAAAAGCTGCGACACTCGGAGGAGGTGAAGGAGGAGGAGGAAAGGGGGGCACCCGGGCACCATCACCAAAATCATCGTGAGGAATGAGGATGGTGATGAAGATGTGTTGGCCCTGGTGAACATCATCATCGTGACTTACGATGCTGCACCACATAGCGACATTGTAGCCTCGCTTTTCATTCTTCCGCCATTTGACAAAGAAACAACCAGAAATGAGTTCCCAAGTTTGGAACCGGAGGAGCCGTCGAAGCTAACATGGAGCTCAGCTAGCGCACCCCTTAAAAAAAAAAAAAAAAAAAAAAAAACCTTCACTCTCATCCATTTGGCGTGGAAATAATAACGCCAACGAGTTCAAGTTAGTGGCACAGTGGTGTCCAGTATTATGTAGAAGTGGCGAAACGTGGTGAATGTTGTGTTTAGGAGAAGACGAGCAACAAGACTTCAAATGTGTGAATGTCAAGAGAAGCCATGATGCAGCCTGGTTAGCTCTTCCGACTCGAGTCTTGTCAGGTGTACTTTTTTTTTTTTCTTCTTCTTCTTCTTTCATTCACCAGCAACAGGAACTCAATTTTAAACTGACGTTCAACTTCAAGTTTGTTTGTTATTTTACACTAATGTAATCGTCACGGTTTAACAAAAAAAAAGGAGGTGGGATAGCTAAAAACAGAGTGGATGAGAATTGGTGGCTGTCAAATGTGCGCATGCGCAATAGAGACTTTCTCAGTTCGCTAGCTCGCGAAGTTAGCATTGATGCTGAGAGTTGATACAAGCTGAATTTATAATGTTTGTCATATTTTTGGCTCAATAAACCTTAACGAATGCCAAGTGTTCGGTTTGTACTGTATATCGCTCGAGCCTGCTTTATAAATCGAGTCGTTTAGTTTCAGTTTTAAATGTCTTGTGACGTCGTAACATCGGTTTATAGCAATACTGTTGACCCCAGTGGAGGATGTACATTCATTTATTGATATAATAAAGTATCTAGTTGGCTGTTTGGACTTATACTTACTGGTAATAATATGTTACTGTACATCAATTCAAAACTCAGTTGTTGCATTCAGGGACAGTCTGAAATCATAGCGTGTTCGTAATGTCTCTGTCTCTTTCTCTCCCTGTCGCTGTCTTTCTGTCTGTCTCCGTCTAGTTTTCTAAATACATTTTATTTGTTCGAAGGTGGTCCAAACAAGTGGACCATGTCCACATACAATTAAAGTTTCCCTTTTCTGTTCATTTTCACTTTTTTTCCAGTTCCCAAACCTCTCATAGAACTTCATGTGAAGCTGCTCCGAAAGCTTGGCAAGACCGTGACAACGGAGCGCTGGGAAAAATACCTGGCCAAAGCAAGTGAAGCACACAGTCGGTCCAAAGTTGACTTGTGATCAGGGTGAGAGGGAGATTTCAAGGAGGTAAATTTGCCGTTTGTTTTCCTGTAGAGTTGCCAGGAGCTGAACAGTGCCTGGGCATGGGAGCTGGAACAGAACGGTTACCAGGACATGTCCATGGAGTGCAAATCCAGCATCCTCAAAGTAAGACGCGTGCTGGTGGTGTCACGGTGCCACATCAATGTGTGATTTGATAAACCTGGTCGACTTATTTATTTTTTATGCCTATCTTGAAAAAGACTTAAAAAGTCCTTAAGAATGACACTTAATACTAGAATTTTCTATTCAAAGGTCTCAAAGTCCTCAGTGTAGTCCAGTTGTGTCGAAGTAGCTTGTAAAAAATGTCAATACTTTGTTTTGTTGCATGTGGATGAGGTAGATGTAAGTAGTCTGTTTTAAATAAGATGAAATCACGACAAATATTACATCTGAAGTATTCTGGCAAATTATCCTAATTTTAATAGTTTCATCCACTCAGCTGTCAGCACACACATTTAGTGATGAGTGGTTTTAAGCATTATCACATTGACTTTTTAAGTTTTGAATTTAACCCAACAGTTTTTGTGACCATGAAAATTGATTGTATTCTTCTTTTTATTTCCTCAGTATCTTTGTGAGTGCCAGTTCGATGACAACATCAAGTTCAAAGCGGTAATCAACGAGGAGGAGCCGGACAAGATGCGCCTGCAGCCCATCGGGCGGGATAAGCAAGGCCTGATGTACTGGCTACAGCTGGACCAGGAGCAAAACATCCGTCTGTACACGGAGGAGCAGGACGACCTGGACGGTTCTACCTGGAGGTGCATCGTAAGGTACTGTAACCAAACGGATGGCCTGATTTGCCAACCGAATTGTGTTTTTCTCAACTTGTGTGTCCTTCATAATGGTCCCCTCAGGACCCGCAATGACCTAGCTGATGCTCTGGAGCTCCTGAAGGCCCAAGTCTTTCCAAACCTGAACCAGGATCAAGAGCAGAAACTGCTTGAATCGGGATGCAGCAGTCCTGATCACAGAGAAGCGGGTAAGTAAATAGACAATATTTTCATAGTTTCAACAGTCCAGCTAACTCACGTCCTTAATGAGGAAAAAATGCGAATGAAGATGGATGGATTTTATTTATGTGAGTGAAAATTCCAACCACGTGAGCACAGTATTTTTTTCTTGTGTGGCATCACTGTAGATGAAGAAGACTGCAAACTTCACAAGATCTCCGAGGACTTCGCTGACAACGTGAAAGTTGAAAAAGAGGAAAAACCCCTCAAACAAGGTTACATTAACATCATACGTGTGACCTTAAAGTAGGGCTGGGTCACTCATCAATTTTATTGATTAATGTAAGCTTATTTCTTAAGACAGTTTTCATTTTAATCTTTTTTTTTTTTAGCAACTTCTCTTGTGTTGTTAGTTGCAAAAACAGTTTCTTGTCCCGTGTTTGAAACTTTTGACCCAAAGTATGTACTTCCAAGCCGCAAATATTTTGCCAAGGTCGGCTTGCCTCGGCTGTATAATTGTATATGGGGGGGGAGATTTTAGTGAAAACAAAATTCTTTGTCTTTTGTCATTTTTGGCTTCTAGCAGGAAACGAGGCGCAGATGACAAGTATCAAGCAGGAAACAAAAGAGGAGAAGACCAGCGATCGAGCGCCCACCATCGACAACCATGTGAGCACCATCACCTCTGTCATCAAATCTGAGTGCGGGGACCTGCGTGTCGGCATGATGACGCCACCCAAGCAGGAAGCGAACAAGGAAGAGGAGGCTGAGCGCGCCGTTGTCAGGAGCAGCCAGCAGGCTAAAATTCCACTGAAGAAGAGAGAGCTGAAGTTGGCCGAAAGCTACCATGGGAGTCACCAAAACAACAATAACAGCAGCAGCAGCAGCAGCAGCAGCATCATAGTGTGCAACCCTACAGTCATACAGACCAAGAACAGCTCATTAGCGCCAGCTGGTGGCCAGGCGGCATCGCTACAAAACCCTGAGCTGACAAACGGAAAGTCAACAATAGTGTCGCGTCACGTGGGGGTCATCCGTGGACCGACGTCCAACGAAGAGAACGGCTGCAAAGTGGCGGAGGAAGAGAAGAGCGTGCAGGGTTCCAACACAAGTACGGAAAGTATGGAATTCATTTGATTCATTTCCAAGTCTGGAAAATGGAAACTACAATAATTCCCCGCTGTTTAAAATTGTACATTTATCTATTTGCATTTTTTTTCCGGTGAAAAAAATACAATAATGATAACAACAATAACAGATACTCAGATGTCACAATTTATTTTCTTTCACCAAGAATTTTCAGGTTTATTTAGTTACTTGATGATTTTTTTATTTTTTTTTAAACCAACAAGTCTGGTAATTATGGTCTGGAAAATGTATGGCGATCCTTGACATTTGAAATTTGTAGGAACCCTGGAGGTGGAACGCCAGTCGGTGCTGGTGAGGAACGAGCCCCTCGTAACGGAGACGGCACACATCGACCAGGGTGCGAAAACCAGTGCTGACCAGGAAACAGATGAAAGTGTCCTTCAGGGAGAGGACGCTGACTTGGGAACACGACAACTTGATGTGGAAAAAGAAGGAAGCCAAGATGAACATCAGAAGGATGTGAGCACTTCAGCAAAAGTAGAAGCAGAGATGGCGGTAAAGGAGAAGGAGCAGGAAAGCGTCAATGGCGGCCTATTGGCGGATCAATCAAGCGAGAAGGATGCCGGGGAGAAGCCGCGGGCACGAGAGGAGGCATCCTCGGAGCTCCAGAAGGAAGGGATCCGCTTGAAGATCAAAATCCCGCCTCATCGCAGGAACAAGCTGAAGGCCAAAGAGCAGCAGAAGGAGACGCCGGAGGGGAGGTCCCTCAGGAGGTCTGCCAGGATCTGCAGGTTTGTCAGACACATCAAACGTCAACTTGCTAACAGTAGCCTGGAAAAGAGCTGGACTCATTTCACGACAATACAATTTTCTCTTCTAGTCTGTTTCCCCCCCTTTTGCTTATGGAAAAAAAAATGACAATGACATTCAAAACAAATATACCATCTACATACAGTTATATCTTTTTAGCAGTCATCTGTTGTGTCAACTTTGCAGGCCAAGCTCCAAAGTGGCCGAGAGCCCCAAAAAAAAGAAAGGCCAGCGACAGCAGACAAAAGAAGAAGAGGAAGAGTTGGAAGACGAAGATGAAGATGATGAAGAGCAGAGTGTTGCTGACAAGAAAGAAGGAAAAGCAAAAGCTGTCATCCAAATAAGGAAGCGCAGGGTATTGTAGCCACATCTACACTCTATCACTTTACCTTATTCTATGGGCAGATTAGATGAACTTGGCAACACGGACTCAAATTTGATCGGACCAAAAAAGGAAAAAAAGCTGAGAGAAAAGCTACCAAATGAAGAGAATAAATGAATGCAAGTTCACAGAAGAAATATTTGAATTTTTGTTTGTAAAAGTAGGTCGCCGCTTTTTCCCCACATGTTCAGGGTAAACGGAGACACCGACACCCCCGCTGGTCCAACATCAAGCGTCACAAACAGAACGAAGACGATCAGGATGCATCGAATAAGGCTGGAGGAGGCGAGGAGGCCAGTGAAGCAGGAAGCCACTCTGACAACTCGTGTCAGTCGGAGGACGTTCCCAAGGAGGACGCTTGCACTCACTGCGGCCTTCCCAACCACCCGGAGCTGGTGCGCAACGTTTTAGTTTTTTGTTTTGTTTTTCTGCCTGAATGATGTCGTTGCCAGGAGCTTGCGGTGGCATCAGCTTGTTTCTGCATGTCGCCATTAGATTCTGCTGTGCGACTCGTGCGACAGTGGATATCACACGGCCTGTCTACGACCGCCACTCATGCTCATCCCGGACGGCGAGTGGTTCTGCCCGCCCTGCCAGCACGTAAGGACAATTTCTACGACTGCATTTACACTGCAGGATCAAATGCACAATTCCGATTGAACACCTTTACCTGATCTTATTTCCATGTACTTTTCAAGTGACACGTATCTTTACAAACAACATGCACATTGTACATAAATTGGTGCGTATCGCAGATAGAGTGACAAAAAGAGCTGGGCGCTTGTATGTGACCAATCACGAATGGTTTTGGTAATGCTAGCTCATTAGCAATGCTGCTAATAAGCTGTGTTTTGTGTGTTCAGAAACTGCTGTGTGAGAGATTGGAGGAGCAGCTGCTGAACCTGGATAGCGCGCTGAAGAAGCGGGAGCGAGCTGAGAGGAGGTAAATACACACACACACACATTTCCTATGAGATCATTAAAAACTAGCCAAACAGCATATACACTAAAGAGTTGATGAGTTCACTCTTGAAAATCAAATGTGTCTGCGTCAGGCGGGAGCGGCTGGTGTACGTGGGGATCAGCGTGGAGAACATCATCCCTGTGAGTCAAGCGCAAAATGACGGACACCTTAAAAGTCCGCAAGAGAGACACTTGAGACTGACTTTGGTCCCCACAGGGAAACGAGGAAGACGAAAAGACCGCCAAGAAGAAAGATGCAAAGAAGAGTAAAAATCTGGGGAGGAGGTCAACCAGAGCCAGGAAGCACATCAGCTACAGGTTGGTTGGCAACTGCTTAACTGCTTGAATGGATTTTATCGGTTGTATTTGGAGCACTGGTTGAATGTGTATTAGTGTTTGAAATTGACCACTTTTGCTTCAGATTTGACGACTTTGACGAGGCCATTGACGAGGCCATTGAGGAAGATGTTGGCGACATAAACAGTGGTGAGTGGACCACATACAGATTAAAAATATATACTCACAGTGCATTAGATATCCGTTAGAGAAGGAAGCAATATTTTGAATAAATGGAAAATCTTATTTACGTTCCGCTCCACCCTCCCCTCGTAATAACTTCAAGTGTTGTCCATGTCGCATCAGGGGGAGGTAGAGACTTTGCCGCCGGCGCCGCTCTGTCCGAGCACGGCACGGCGAATCGCAGCCGGCCGATGACGCTCGCAACACGAAACAAGAAGCGGCGGCGGCTCAACGACCTGGAGAGCGACAGCACGGCAGCGGAGAGCGAGGACGACTTCATGCTCAGCAACAGGTGACATCATCATCACTGCAAGATGTTGGACATTGGGAGCAGGAGAACACTTTTTACATTTTAACCACATCAATTCATTGCTGTGGCCCCTTAATTGAAAAAAATCAAATCAATTTAGTACTTGGCCGCAGAGGTTTTCCCGCGCCTGATTTAGATTTTTCATTATCCGTAATTTTCCTCGTTCAAGCTCTGAGGATGAAGAATTCGGAGGCTCGGGGCCCGACGACGATGACGAGGAGGAGGACGAGGACGGGGCTAGCTGGGGCAGCGCGTCGCGGCCCAAACGGCCGGCAAGAGTGGCGACCAAGCACAAAGCCGGCAGGACCAAACACAGAGTCGGGAGGCCGCCAGGACGGCGGCGGCGGAGACGCTCCTCTGACGAAGAGGAGGAAGAGGGCAGCGACGAAGGCGAGTCCCAATTGAAGCGAGCGCAATGAAATTTTGCTCACGCGCTTTCCTCCGACAGACTCGGATATGTACAGCGACATGTCGGACAAAAAGCGCGGCGGGCTGAGGCGCGGCCAGCGGCAGCAGGTCAACTACCGGGAGACGTCGGAGTCGTCGGACAATTCGCGGACGTCCGCCAAAAAGAAAGAAGTGAAACCGCGCGGACGGCCGCGTAAGGAACGCTTCTCCAGTGACTACAGTGATGGTCAGTACTCGCCACAGAATCAAATTGTCAAAGTGAAGACCTCTTGGAATTTTTTTGTTAATGTTTTAGATTTTATTTATTTATTTATTTATTTATTGATTAATATATTATTTCCACATTTTCCCAACATTTTTTTTTTTGTTTCAGCTGATATTTTTCATTTCTTTTGTCTCATATTTTCCTCATTTTTTTCTAACATTTGGGCATTTTTATTTGGTTTTATTTTATTCTCACTGCTTCAATTTCTCTAACATAGTATTTTCCTTTTTTTTTTTTTTATCTCAAATTTGTCTCTTTTCCTATTATGTGTCTATTTTTGTCTGTTTTTTAGTGTAATTTTTATCTCCCTGTGTATTTGTCACATACTGGTTCTAATATTTTTTTTGATATGTGTAATTTTTCAGAATATGGTTCTGATATTTATTATGTATTCTTCCTTGTAGTATTTTGGCATTTTTGTATAACATTCTACTTCTATCCAATTTTTTTTTCCCCTCAATGTTTTTCCCATGTGGAGGAGGAATTATGTAAATCAACCACATTGTGACATCACAGTGGGGGAGAAGTTCAGAACAGCTTACTTCGAGACTCGTGTTTAGAAAGTCATATAACCAAATGATACCTTAGTTTTGTTAATGTTACACATGAGCCTCCACACGCACACAGCTATTAAAACATTAAGTATTAAGAGATTAAGAAGTAGATTTTCCATGATATACATATCTCCGGCCCGGCCGGGCATAGCCCGAAGAGGCAACGTGGGTTTCCCATTTGGCTCACCACCGGTGGGAGGGGCCAAAGGGGTCGGGTGCAGAGTGGGCTGGGTGGCAGCCAAGGGCAGACTGTTGTTTGTGCACATGCACCAAACAGCAGTTCAGAGTACCCACCCTTTTTTGGAGTTCTTGGAGGGTGTGCTGGAGCGCGCTCTCCCCGGAGACTCCCTCGTTCTGCTGGGAGACTTCAACGCTCACGTGGGCAATGACGGGGCGTGATTGGGAGGATTGGGAGTTCGCTCAACCAGTCCACGTGTGTTTTGTGGATTTGGAGAAGACGTTCGACCGTGTCCCTCGGGGAGTCCTGTGAGGGGTGCTTCGGGAGTACGGGGTACCGAGCCCCCTGATACGGGCTGTTCGGGGTTAGGGTTAGGGTCGTTCCCTGTACGACCGGTGTCCGACTTTGGTCCGCATCGCTGGCAGTAAGTCAGATTCGTTTCCAGTGAGGGTTGGACTCCGCCAAGGTTGCCCTTTGTCACCGATTCTGTTCATAACTTTTATGGACAGAATTTCTAGGCGCAGCCGAGGCGTTGAGGGTTTTGGGGGTTTGGGGGCCTCAGCATTGCATCTCTGCTTGTTGCAGATGATGTGGTGCTGTTGGCTTCACCCAGCCGTGATCTCCAACTCTCATTGGAGCGGTTCGCAGCCGAGTGTGAAGCGGTTGGGATGAAGCTCAGTACCTCCAAATCCGAAGCCATGGTCCTCAGTCGGAAAAGGGTGGCGTGCCCTCTCCGGGTCGGGGATGAGGTCCTGCCCCAAGTGGAGGAGTTCAAGTATCTTGGGGTCTTGTTCACGAGTGAGGGTAGGATGGAGCGGGAGATCGACAGTCGGATCGGTGCAGCGTCCGCAGTGATGCGGACTCTGTATCGGTCCGTTGTGCTGAAGAAAGAGCTGAGCCAAAAGGCGAAGCTCTTAATTTACCAGTCGATTTATGTTCCCGCCCTCACCTATGGTCAGGAGCTGTGGGTCGTGACCCAAACGACAAGATCCTGGATACAAGCGGCCCAAATGAGTTTCCTCCGCAGGGTGTCCGGGCTCTCCCTTACAGATAGGGTGAGAAGCTCGCTCATGCATCCGGGAGGGACGCAGAGTCGAGCCGCTGCTCCTCCGCGTCGAGAGGAGCCAGCTGAGGTGGCTCGGGCATCTGGTTCGGATGCCTCCTGGTCGCCTCCCGTGGGAGGTGTTCCGGGCATGTCCCATCGGCGGGACGACCCAGGACACGCTGGAGAGCCTCTCGGCTGGCCTGGGAACGCCTTGGGATCCCGCCGGAGGAGCTGGTTGAAGTGGCCGGGGAGAGGGAGGTCTGGGTTCCCCTCCGAAAGCTGCTGCCCCCGCGACCCGACCTTGGATAAGCGGCAGAAGATGGATGGATGGATACATATCTCCTTTAAATTGTGAAATAATATGCAAGACATCCCCTTTTAAAATCACCGCTACCTGTCTAATTCAATGAACCGTACTTGTTCTTCCAGCGTCGGCATCCTCACGGGACTCTGAAGAGGAGGAGGATGAAGATGGTCGGGGGACAAGGAAGCACCGAGGACTAAGAGATGAGGAAGATGTCAGCGCTCGCCTCTCCAAAGCCAAGCGAAGACGACGTGACCGAGAGGAGGCGGAGGAAGAAGATGGCCAGGCGAGAGGGAAACGACGTCGACGGAAATCCTCAGAAGAGGACGTGGACGAGGATGACAGGAGGGAAATCCGGAGGATGGGTAAAGAGGACGATGACCCGGAGAAGATGGGCAGAGGGAAGAGGCGGGAGATGTTGTCCCAACAGCGGCGTAAGCGTCTGGCTCAGATGCTGAAGAAGCGAAGACCCGCCACCGACGATGACGAGTCCCAAGAATCGGAGTCCTCGTCTGAAGAGGACCGACCTGTCCGCAAAAGACTCAACCGCATCGACTCGGACGAGGACGAGGAGGAAGAGGAAGGGGAGTCGGAGGAGACGAAAAACGACAGTGACGCTGGGGACAAGGTGCGAGGAGGACAAAGCAGACACGGGAGCGACAGGGGGGTCGCACGTGGCACTGCGCGCAGGGACGCTGCAGCAGCAGGCGGGCATGACAAACATAACGGCCCCTCGCACACCGACGAGGACGACGAGGACGACGACGAGAATGAAGATGCAGAGGCCAAGTCAGAATCGTTAAAGTCTGTCCACAACAGTCCACACTCGTGATCCATTCTTCGCCGGGTCTACTTTGTTGACCGGTTCTCAAACTTTTTAAGTCCAGGGGAAATATTTTCTCAGTCAAACTTAAGTTCCGTGTCCACCCCGAAATGCCAGAGGAATTAAAAAAATAATTCAATAAAATTGTAAAGTTGCGACAACAAATTCATATTTTTTTTTTTTTCGGAAAAACAGTTGAAACGTTATGAGAATTAAAAAAAAAGGCATGTTGTTGTTTCACAGGAGAAAAAATTGTAATCTTTACAAGAACAAAGATGTATTTTGACTTGTTTAAAAAGTTGTAGTCTAACGTTTAAGTCGTATTTTGTCAACATGAAGTCGGAATATTCATTTCAATGTCAACTTTTATAACAGTGGCATAGTTTAAAATTAAGAAAGAGAAGAAATATACAACTTGTGATGGTGTCTTACAGTACGGATGATGATTTAAAATAAAATGTTCCTAATATTCTTTTGATATTTTAAAGTTTAAACCAGAGAAAAACATCACAAGTGAACTTTAAAAATACAACTTTATTCCCATAATGTTAGACTTTTATGCTATTAAAAAAATACTCCTTTGTTCTTGAAAATTCTCCAATGACATTGTAACTGTGCAATGATAATAAAAATGGTAAGTGAAAAAAAATCAGACTACAGTAAGCCCCTGCTCTTGGGACACTGCCACAAATACCCCAAATCCGCAAGAGTTTGAATCTATAAGAATTTAAAAATAAATAAATAAATAAAAGCCAGTTTAATCACAAGTCAGAACTGAATTCTAAAAACAACTTCATTCTCATAATCTCATAATATGCCTTTTATTTTGGAAAAGACACCTTCTCTAAAAAAAAATGTAAAAAAAAATAGGACTACATTCTTGACAAAAAAATATGCCTTTTATTCTTGACTTTATTCCTGTATTTATGCACCTTTTGTTAAAAAAAACAAAAGGACAACGCAGGGAAGTCACATTTATGTGATGATACGTCACAAAGTTTTTAGTACTTGTAATTAGTTTATTATGTTTGTTTATTGGCGCACTGGTCCCTACACGTAGGTATTCACTTTTTTTTTTTTTTTTTTTTATGTGACCTTATTATTTAATGCAAATTATTTCATAGACCTCCCTGATAACTGTTGCTCTCGCATCCCCCTCTTTCCAAATAAATGCTCAAGTAGTGAGTGACCCTGCAGGTTGTCGTGACCATAAAAGGAATGGCGGGCGATGACATGATTATCATGGACCTGACTCTCCCCTCAAGCCTTGGGGTCCTTCTCGCAGAGCCTCCGCACTCTGGATCACGCAACTTCAAGTGACTTTTCCACACTGCTGTACATGGCGTGGGGCCCGGCCGTGCACTTTCTTTATGTTCCTTTTGTAAAAAAAAAAAAAAAATAGTAGACGTTGCGTTTTAGCCCTCTTGTAAAATACAGTGTTCTATTTTCCCAATGAAGGAGGAGGAGCGTTGCAGTTGTGAGCAGCAGACGAACAGCAAGTTTGATGTGTCGGGTTGCAGTTAAAAAGCAGAGAAGACAGATGGCCGTGACCATGTCAGGTAGAAGGAGAGCCCTCATTTTACTTTGAATTAATCGGATTGGAAAATTTCCATGATTCGATTATGATTAGGACTTGGTAGAACATTCCAAATTGGAAGCTTTGTGTGGGAATTAACTGCAAGGAAAATTGAATAAAAAGCTCGGGATGAATGATTTTTAAAAAATATTTGTGATCCCCTCAAACCCCCCGCCCCCTCAATATTTTCAAGTGATATGAAATTCTTTTTTTCAAGGTCTTCCCATGTATTTTTATTGTATTATTATTTTTTTTTACAAGCACTGAGCGCCTGGGCACTATTTAATTTGACAGCAGGTGGCAGTAGACAGCAAAATGTCAGCCTCCTGAGATGGATTAAAAACCGGTGTCTGCTTAATTCATATTCCACAAAGGCAATTAATCAGATTACCGGGTTTACACTAGTGGGGGCGCATAGAACATATTGCAAAGATTTTTTGGGGGCTTCCACTGAACCGTACTTGCTTTCCAGTTAAACTTTTTTTTTTATTTTTTTTTTTATCATCCAATCAGAGCTCAGCATGGCAGTTTTTGCTAGAGAATTCATTTTTTCTCTTGTGGACAAATCTGCCGACTCTGAATCAAGACAAAAAAAGAAAAAGAAGTGGTCATGTTTCCAAGGTGCACCTTAATGGGGACTGAAACTGACTGGACATGGATGTGTGACTGTTGTTTTGTTACTAGCGTGTCACGATAATGTCACCTCAATGTTGTCTAAGTTATTAAAAAAAAAAAAAAAAACAGCACTGCAAGCATCTCCTCAAAACATACTGCAGTTATGTTTTGTTCCCTTTATTAGTCCTTTATATGGTGAAATGTCACTTTCCCTGCAGTTAGAAATCAAGGGAGACAGGACTATCTAGTTGCTTTAATCATTTTATTTACTTACAAAAGCAGGATTTAATTTTATTAATTATTTTTGTTTAAGGTGGTGTCTTGGGGTCGGGGTCAATAGCAAACGCCTTCTAAAACGCACCCACCAGCTGCGTAGCATGCACTGCCCGAAATAAAGTTGGACGCCATAAATACCTGCGTCATTTCCGTTTGTCACCAAGAAAAAAAAGGGAAAAAAAAAGAGGTTTTATTATGTCGTCCAACTATGAAATAAACGTCAAACAAAACTAGCCGCTAAATCCATACTTTATCATGTACGAACTTTATAATAAATTCTATCTGGACGTGTTGCGCAACTCCCGCCAAGTTAAAAAATAAATAAATAAATAAACGTCCAGGAAGAACGGAGACTCATGACCGGAAATCGTTCTAAGAGGTGTCCCTTCAAAATAAAACAAAAGATTACAGTTCATAAGAGTTCACAACAAACCTACTACAACCCCATTACAAAAAGGGATCCAGATAATAGTGTAGCTTAATCGTTAATTGGCTGTTGGATGTTGTTTAATAATAAACGGGGATTTATAAAGTTTAAGGAGTTGTCAAATTTATTTTGAAGTCTCTTTAATGTTTAAAATCCGGCTGGGTGTTGGCTCACTGATTGGCTGACTGAGTTTCATGTGGCAAAACGGTCGAACGAGTGGATTTTAAATTCAAAACAGTCAACTTTTTACTTTATTCTTTTACGGCAACTTCGTGGCATCTACGAAGCTTATTCCAGGTAAGCGACTGTGACATCTGAACATTAAATTCTCGATTTAATGTTATCTTATACAGTTGTTTTTACCGCCCAGTCGACGCGTGTTGAAGCACCTAACTGTTTATTTGTGTTTATCGTTATTAATGGTACGTTATAGTCAATTTAACCACGAAACTAAATGCGTTCATTTCGTGTTAAATGAGTTTGCCACGGCGAAGCGGGTGGGAGTCTGTCGTCTATTCGGTGATGTCATCGTGTTGGAATGACGGCGACCCAACGTGCATTAAAACACGCCAGTTAATCAAACGCAACGGTAGAAAATCATTGATTGATGATCATCGTTGATGTAGATTATTTCATCCTTTAGAATGCCTAAATTGCCGCTTTTTGGCTTTAAGAACGGCCAATGTACGCTTGTCTTGTTAAAACAACATTACCCATGATGCACCTTGCCAACACCAGACAGACGTTTTTTTTTTTGGTTTTTTTTGCGGCGAAGCTCAAAACGCAGGCGGGAGAAGATGGAAGCAAGAAAATGGTGGCAACATTTAAACTTTAAACGCGGACGAGTTGTTGCTGTAATCTTTTATTTCTAACGATTTAACGTAGCTGCTTGTTACGTCGGGTGTTTTCATGAACATGTTTCGACGTTAGCTCAAAAGTCGGAGCCTCCCGAAGAGAAGCAACAGGTCGGCTTTTGAACCTTTGAAGTCTTTGCTTTTTTCCTAACGTCTCGCTTTTTAAAACGTCTGCTCACCGGATAGATAGTACGTAAGCACGTGGAGTTTATTTTTTTTCTCCCTTGTTCTTTCTATTTATATTCACATGCCTATGACGTCATTTAGGACCCGAACACGGAACGTTTGTTAAGTCTCCTGTTTTAACGATTTTTTCCCCGTCTTAATTTTGGACGTAACAAACGATTCTAGTAAACGCTGTAATCGATAAGGATGCTCAAAAAGTAACATTTGGGATATTTTTGGCGGGGCAGATGCCAAAGCTAGCCACGTTAGCATCGTGTAATAACTTGTCTTTAAATTCGTTTTTTTTTTTTTTGAAGCATAAATAACAGCACATGTGGCATAGCGACGCGTACAAGAGTGTTTTGACATTTTATTGGAACCACCATTATGTAAAAAAAAAAAGAAAAAGTGCGTTACATCTTGAAACTGACTTTAGCTTTCTTCGACTTTACGAAAGTCGAGAAAGTCAAACGTTGCCTTCCGAACGACTCCAGACTTGGAATTGATGACTGAAGACGTTTCTTATATTAGTTGATTGTAAGAAGTTCACTTAGAGAAAAAGCTCATGTCAATAGCATTATTCGAAATTATTGAATTTGTTTTGTTTTCCCTGTATGCAATTTCTTTCATTTCTTCTGATACCAAACAGGCTTAGAAACAAATTAATTTCACATTTATTTTTCCAGGAACAGGGCAGAGAGAGAGAGAGAGAAAAAAACAACAACTTGATTTGAGCCCTTTTCTTTTCCGCCCCAGGAGTGTGAAGATGATCATGAAGCCACCCAAGCGCAAGCTCCAGCCGGACTCGTCTTCTGATTGTCCGGGCGGCGCTCTGGCGTGGGAGCGTCAGCGCCAGTTTGTGTTCAGCGTCTCCCTTCACAAGTACCAGCGGGACCAGGAGCTGGCCGAGCCCAGTCTGCGGCGGTCCGTCCTCATCAGCAACACCCTGCGGCAGGTGGAAGCGTGCCGGGCGCCGTCCCTCGACCGCCCGCCGCACGAGCAGCCGATGGCCAACGACCCGCCGTCCCCCGCCAAATGCCGCCGTCTGGCGCCCGAGGACTGGAGCTCGCTGTCCGCCGACCCGGATTTCAGCGTTTCGCCCGCCGTCTCGTCCATCCTCACCGGACTGGACTCGGGCCCGGACGCGAGCGCGCCGCCGCCGTTTCCGTCCCCGCCGTTTCCGTCCCCGCGGGCGGCCCTGAGGTCGCTGGAGAACCTGCCGGCCTGTCCGGACGCCGGCGGCTTCTGGCTGAGGCACCAGATCCGAGGGGCTCGTAGCCAGGACCCGATGGAGCGGGAGGCGGCGCGCGCCGGCTACCTGAAGGACGTCGCGGCCGAGGACGCGTTCCGGGACATCGACACGGCGCAGCTGGAGAGGGACATGGGCGTTCTGGGCCTGAGGAGCGACGGGCGCCCGCCTGACGAGGACCCGGCGTGCCACGGCGCCAAGGGCCTGCCGTCCATCTCGTCTTTCGGCTCGCCGACGGCCTCCTTCAAGGACGGACTGGAGCTGGAGCACCTGATGTCCATGCTGGTGGAGTCCTGAGACGGGAAACGCAGGACGTCGGATTTGACCTATCGCTGCTGAGCAGTAAAAAAAAAGCCATTTGAGCATTCTCCATGATCCAGGTTTTGATCCTCACTCGTTCAGCCCCTGGTACAGTAACTATTAGTAATGTTTCCTTTTCCCTATACCTTTTTAACCATGCTAGTAGGACAAGTACAAAACTGTCACTACTTTGCAAGTGTGCTAATGGAGGGAGCCACACCCACACAAAAAAGGATTGCAATTGCCTGTAGGTGCCACAAGATGGCAGCAAAGCGCTTTGACCAAATGAAGCACCCTTCATACTTTTTCGACATGGCTTTGGCCAATACACAAAAACAGTGACAGAAGGTTAATTCCCCCAAAAATGTCATTTAAGGTTAACACGTAGTACTCGAGCAGTATGAGGGAGATGTCAAGTACGTATAATGTGATTGTCCGGCTAGTATGCAAAAAAAATAGTGGAATTGTTCCTAGTAAGTCTCGAGTACATGATGGAATAAATGCTCAGACGACTTCCCATAAAGCAGCGAGCCCGTGGACGATGAAGCAACTTTAATATGAATCTGTTACCGTATGAATATGAGCTGACAGCCATCAAGTGTCTTGACACGAAAGTTTATGTTGTGTGAAATCTTCTGTGAAGAAAAGTTTCACCTATTTATCATGAAGGTGTTGCCTTGTACTTTTGGCTTTTGGGCCATGTTTGGCATTCACAAGAGTTCCAGTGAAGATGCTCCGAGTTCAGTTTCCTGGTTGGAATTAATGCACTTTTCAGAATTTGTTGTGATTGTGCGTTTTTGTTATGGATTGACACCAAGTGTTTCCGTCCACGTTCCAATATGCCTCAAACAGGTCTCGCTGTCACAACTCACTACTTTGGCAGTTGTCATTTTTTTCATGCTTGTTTTAAAATGAAGGGCACAATGTCTGCTTTGTTTTAAGAGATTTGTAATTGTTTTTTCACCTTTTTTTTTTTTTTTAATTAAAATATGATATTGAAAATGTAATCTTGGGCCTTTTCCCCCCCACCACAATCACAATACTTAATTTAACATCTTTATTACCAAACAAACAATCTTCATTAAATTCAAACAAGTATTTTAGTTAAAATATGAACATTAAAGTGCATCCCAAGTGTTCACTTGTGAAAAACGTGGCCCCAAACCACCATTTTGACATCAATAATTCAAACTGCTGGAGAAGGAGCAACGAAAACAAGGCAACATGAAAAACATACTTTGGTGTTGAGGGAGCCGTCGTGAGGATGTGACGCTTCCTGTCAAAGTTCTTTGGGGAAAACTGGAAACCTCTAATCTTCCCAGAAAAAAAAAAAAAAAAAAAAAAATCAAGACTTCCTGTTGAGTCCCATTTCAGTTGCTATGGCGAGCGCACGTTGACGTGTCACCGCTCGCTGATGGAGTTGTACGAGGGCCGCTTGTGTGTGGCGGCGGACTGGCCGTTCTCCACGATGGGCTCGCGGTCGTCGTCGTGGTCGGATTCCTCGCAGCGCGGCAGCTGCAGGTAAGCGGTCAGACCGTGGAGGTCGGCCATCTTGTGGAAGGTGCGCAGCAGAAGGTACATCATCATCAAGCCCACAAACAGGTAGACTGCAAAGAAGACAATAAGCGTGAGTTTTTGTTTATTTTTATTAATAAGTTGGAATTCGTTTTTAGAGCAGGTTTGTTCATTCTTTGAAAAAGCTTCATTTTAGTTTAGTGTTAGTTTTTGTTTTGTATCTGAGTGCAACTGAAAAGTGTCAAAAATAATGTACATTTCCTCAATGACTCTTAATCTTTCCTTCTTTATGGCTTAACAGTAATACATAAAAACACACTGAAAATACTCCCCAAAAGCTCATGTATCAAGTAACCTTAGTTGGCAAAGACTTCTGTTTTCAGTACATTAAAAAGTCAACTTTCCAAAATATGTCCTTTTTCAATCTGAAAGATTGAAGTGAAATTTATGCCAAAGGTGACAATAACAAGGTCTGTTATTCCTCATCTGAAGGCCACGCGGTCACATGCATGCAAAAACTCCGCCCACATCACAGCAGCCAATCATACCGAGGGATTATGACAGAGTCAACAGCAGCTGGAGGATTAGTTCCATTTTTTTGTCCCGTTTGAAGGAATTTACAGTAACATGCTAATTAAAACACACAAATTAGCATCAAGAACGTGTGATGAAATCAACCAACGGTCCAAAAAGACATCAAATTTGCTTCTACTGTCCCTTTGTGCCCCAAACTGTCCTAAAAGATCCAAGATGTCCGTCATCATTCTTCAGCTGCCTCGATGAGTTGCGCCGAGTCACAACGGCAACTCAAAGTTTATTTTGAGACAAAAAGGCCATTCAGCAAACCCTCTGATTGCATTACAGCAGATGGACGAAGGGAAGAGAAGAGAAGAGAAGAGAAAGACGCCACCCAAGACGTTCGTTCATGTGACACGACGGCACGTGCTTCAAACAAGAGTCGCTTTAAAGTAAGAAAATGGCAGTCCAACAGCGCCAACTAGTGGCCTGGCATGCAGACAATTTTTAGGACATATAGAAATGTTTTTTTTAGTATTCTGACAAATCGTGACGAAAGTGTGTTCGAGGAGTAACAACAAACAGTTTCCTGAAAAATACGAAATTGGTTTTAACAAGATTTGTTTTCTTTTCTTTTTTGAGTCAGTCCTTCAAATCACGTTCTCAGGAGTATAAAAAGGAAAAACAAACTATCATGAAATATACCAACTCAAATGTAAAAAGACCAAAGCATTATAACCATGGATGTCTGTTCTATTGTGTGATTGGTCAGTCTGCCTTCTGAGGGTGTGGCTAAGCGTAAGGTGAATGTTAATTAGCGCCACGAGGATCTGAATTTCTTTAAAATAAACAAAAATACTAATAAGTAATAAACATGTAAACATGTGACCTGGACAGTTCTGTCAGACAACAGCAAAATGGTGTCATGACCTCATCCAACACTGAAATGAGAAAATGTCTGCCGGCGACATTTTGTTGCCAGACTACTCAGTTGGCATGCGGCAGCTCCGTGTGACGCCACGACAGACGATATTTCTCTGTGGCTGCTGGAATCATTTTGGGGTTTGACAAGTCTCATTTATGCCATTTTAGACATATTTCATTCACCTTTGTGTTTTGCTTTTTTTAAACCTCATATGACTTACTTTGCCCGTCCGTTTATCTCTTGAAATAAATGATTTCTTAAATAACAAAATATTCCATGAAAAATGTAATAACTAAGTATTAAATTGACAATTTGTCATTGAATGAAATTGTTCAATTCTAATGACGTAACAAATAGAAATAAGGATCTGACAAAAACATCAAGGGCTTGTTAGCCTGGCGAGGCGACGCGACGCGACGCGACGCGACGCGACGCGGACTCACCCATGACGGCGACCTGGTAGAGCTGTTTGAAGCGCTGGCCGGGCTTGGCGGCCGGCACCAAGTCGCCGAGGCCGATGGTGCACAGCGAGATGAAGCAGAAGTAGAAGCCGTCCAGGAAGGACCAGCCGCCCTCCACGACGCCGAACACGGCCGCCGGCGCCGCGAACAGGCACAGCAGCACCAGCGCCAGCAGCGCCAGGAAGTGCACGCCGGCCGCCGGACGGGCGTCCAGGCCGCAGCGCCGCAGTAGGCGCAGGGGGGCCGCCACCAGGGGGCGCATCAGCCTCTGCACGCACGCCGTCAGCACCAGCATGGTGAAGGGCACGCCCAGCACGGCGTACGCCACCGAGAACAGCTTGCCCGCGTCCGACAGCGGCGTCGTGTGGCCGTAACCTGAACAGCCACAAAAAAAAAAAAAAAAAAAAAGACAGCTTTTGTCCAATTCTTGGAATTTTTCTCCACGGTTTCTTTTTTTGCAATATTATTCGTTTCTTCATCCAATACGTTGATATTTGCCCTCTCATATTCAGCTATTTTTCCATGTAGCATTTTATTACCCCAACATTTTGGTATTCTCCTAAATATTTATTTCTGTACGTTTTCTACTCATTTATTTTTCATACCATTTTTTCAACATTTGTATTTTTGATCCAATATATATATATTTTTAGGGTTTTTTCGAACATTCATTCATTTTTCATCTCTTATTGATTATTGTTTCCACTGCTTTGTAACATTTATTTTTCATCTCTATTTCCCCAAATTATTGTGTTAGTGTATATTTCATCTAATATTATCTGTGTGGTTTTTTTTATTAATACTGCACATTTTTCTAGCATTTATTTTAAATTGCCCCTAAAAAAAATTAATTTTTCTTCCCCCTTTTAATTATTTTTAGTTCTTGAAATATTTGTGTATTTTTTGGTGCTGAATTCTATCATTTACATTTCATGTAATAGTTTTGAAGGATTCTAGGAATATTTTTCACAAACCACAAGTCTGAAGTTCCTGTGACACAAGATTACAATATCTTGACGAGCTCATTTTTCTCAGATCAGACGTTAAGAGGACATTTGTGAGACTTGAACGCTCCATGAGCAAGTTCATGAGTATTCAAATTAATTCATCATTCAGCAGCCCGCAGCTGGCCAAACATTTAAAATGGCAACAATAGCAGAAAAAAATGGATTTTTTTTTTTCAGAATCCCAGAAGGTTCAAATGTCCCGAGAATATTTTTTTTTGTGGCTTGTGTCAAGAAAATGTCAAATCGCATCATAGAAATTGCTGAAGATTTGACTTTAGCCCCAATAAAAGATTTGCGTCATCAGTTGAAGTCTGTCAGCAGCACGATGACGTCATCACGATCGCATCTGATCAACACGAAATAAGTCGTGAAATCATCACATGCAGCTGATTTGCCGTCGACGACACATGACGTCACATCGACTGAGAAATTTGTGCACAAAAAGGTCAAGTTTGTTTTTGTCAGCGTGCAAATGTCGCACATTTCCCGCGGAAACGATAGCTGTCATTTCCTGGAGGAACATTTGTGTTTGCAAGACACTCATTGATTCAATCTACTTTTGTCGGTTTTATATAGTTAGTAAGAGTTTGGAAGCCATGTTAGGTTTTCTTCTGATTGATTTTTCATGATCCATCAAGTCGAGTGTTGCCATCAGAATGTTCCTTTCCGTCTCGCTTGTCGCCTGCTATCAAAATAAGAGCTTTGAAAACAATGATCAAAATCATGGATTTGAAAGCTTTTCATGTTTAATTCAAGTGTCTGAAATTGCATAATTGAATGTTCCAGGTGTCCGAGGTTTGTGCTGCCTTCACAAAGCGTCTGAAATCACACAACTCCACACTTTATCCTTCCAAATCTCCCCAAGTGTTGAGTTCACTTATCACCTGTCAGATAAAATCTCCCACTCAATAGCCCAAATTAACGAAGCACTTGAAGGGCCATTGAGCCTGCAGCTTTCATTCGTTTTAGCGGTCATCAGCGTCATCAGATCCATTTTGGTTGCCTTTTATCGGTTTTCACGTGAACGCCACGAAACGAAAACACCCGCGTGGCAACATTTGGAATCTTTCGGTTGACGTCTTCGAGAAGAAGTCGAGATGAAGTTGAAAGAAAGCGGGAGGGGGAAAAAAAAAAAAAGTTTGCCGGACTCACCCACGGTGGTGACCAACGTGTTGGCGAAGAACATGGCCGAGGTCAAGTCCCAGTTGGACGCGTTCGGGTACACCGCCACGCCGTACCTGTTGGCGGCCAGCACCTGGCCCACAAAGTGCTCCAGGGCAGCGGCGGACACGCAGCTCTGGTTGAGGAAACGCCGCTTCAGGGCGTCCACGTCCCGGCGGAGCTGCTCCTCCACCGGCCGCTCCAGGCTGGAGAAGACGAGGCCGCCGAACAGGAGGTAGATGACGTAGAAGAGGACGAAACCGCTGAGCAGCAGCCACGACCTGCCGAGCGGATTCATGCCTGCTGCCGATTCCCGACCGAGACACTCCACCCAGATTCCCCGATGGGACTTTGAGGAGGCTGAGCCCCGCCTGGGACGGCCCCGACCCCGAGGGAGGAGCGAGGAGGAGCGAGGAGGAGGAGTCGGAGGAGTCGGAGGAGGAGGAGTCGGAGTCGGAGTCGGTCCCGGAGGCTCATCCTGGTATCACACGATCACGTTACGCAATCGACAAACGAAACATTTTTAGCAAGCTTGTGTCGATACCAGTATGAAAACAAACACGAACTTGTTCTTTTATATCTTTTCATCATCATGTAAGTTTTTCACGAAAGTTCACTTCATTAGGTACACCGACTTAATCATCACAAAGTCAGACAAAACCAAAATACTACTGTTTGTTCACTGTCTTCAATGTATTGACTTCATATTTTGCAGTGTTGTTTTTCCGCAAATATACAAATTCACTTCATTAGGTACACTTATCAGAATCAGGAAGTCCTATTTATCGGTTTTATTACGATTCTATGAAATATCATAAGAGAACACACAAAAGGACACCTGACCTGCTTGAAACTGAACAGGAAGTCTTCCATCTTGGATTGAAGCGCAACTATTTTGAATTTGAGGGCTGGAACTTCAACCTACGAAGGAATTTGCCCAAATGGGCACCAACCAACCAGGAAAATGCTGCACAAACAGGACACACTCAATTGTGAAAGGTTTTAGCTGATGATCATTTCAAGAATTCCCATGAAAAACGGCACGTACGACCAGAGAAAATAATCACACAAACCGTGAGCGAGATTTTGGAACAATTCAGTCCTCTTTCCTTCTCTGTGGCCGTATTATGAAAGTCCGACTAAGAAGTGACTCATTTGCTAACATGAGGACTTGTTTGCATTTGTTAGCATCAGTGCAGAACCAGTTTCCTTGCAAAGGTCTGGAGGGACAACTTGTTCCATTTTGTCCAACATTTGTTGTCTTGGATATGCTTTCTTCTTCCAACTGGGGCTCATTTGGGCCCATTTCCAAACGAGTTCATTCAAGTATACGAGGCTTCAAGACCAAACTGCTTCACTTCCTCTTCACTTTCAGGCATGCGGATTTTTCATGACAAACGCGTCCAACCAATTTCATGTGCTGAAACTGCCGTCCGGGTTCACTTTGCAAATTGCCATTCAGACAAGATGGCTGCTTCAAACCAAAATGGTTTGAAATGTCCTTTTTCCATTTCAGACATGGTTTCCAGAGACGTTTCCATGTGTTCACGTCTTTCGTTTGTGCAGCCAAATGTATTTACGTGAAACAAGTTTTTTCAAACTTCTTCTACTGACGAACGCTTCCCAAATTGCAGACTTGTTTTTCAGTTTCCGGGACGGGTCGTACGGACGTTTTGGTGACTCCATCCTATTTCACTTATTGTGTCAAAGTCGTTTGGATGGCGTTGGAGTTTGCATGTTCTCCCCGTGCCCGCGTGGCTCTTCTCCGGGTACTCCGGACTCCTCCCACATGGCAGCTCGATTGAATCGTCCCTCGGTGTGCTTGTGGTGCGGACGCTCGTTTGTCTGTGTGTGCCCTGCGATTGGCCGGCGACCAGTTGGGCCTGCAGCCCAGAGATAGGCTCCAGCACCCCCTTGTGAGGAAGAAGCGGTCAAGAAAATGGATGGCTAATTTGGAGGGCTGATTTGATGAGATTTTTCCCTTTAAAAAAGGTCATTCTTTGGACAACAAGCCCATTAGAACGCGTGCAGTCGCTCGCTTGCTTGTGACTGACGCATGACAAAAACATCAAGCAATTGATGTTTTCCACTCAAATTGTCTTTGGGATCACATGAGCGTTCGTTTGTTGGTTCACACGTCTTGTTTGCCTTTGCTGTTTTTCCTCTCCTGGCGTGTTCTTTTCATGCAACCTTGTTTTGCTTCCTTTGTAGCTTCAAGCGCTTTTCTTCATCCGCTGCTGAGCCGACTCGGCAAATTTTGCACTTAACTTTCCTCGCAGCTCAAAGGAGTCGACAAATACGACACGCTTTGACTGGAAGTGATTAGCAGAGAGACGAGAAAAAGGCGACCTTGCTCGCGCAAAGTCTGAGCGTCCGCGTGAGAGAAACAATCTGCAGACGTTTCAAACTGTTGAAGAGGTCGCAATGTGGAGCGCGTGTTGACTTTTCATGTTGTTGAATGTTTTAATGTTTGTTGTATATCGCTGCTGACTATTGTTGTTGCTGAACTACGGAGAGTGATTGTGATGACGAAAGTTGCGTCCACTTGTACAGAAAGTCGCCTTTCACATTCTTCTCACTACTCATACGCGTTATTTATCGATCTCGTTTGGAGCAAAATCAACAATATCTTGTTCATTTCATTTCGTGAAAGCAAAACAAAACATGTCAAGTCATTTTGAATAAACAACCACTGTGATATTTTTGCTTGGAAAAGTCCCATTTGAATCCCTAAAGGCAACACAAACATGTTTAAATAACCTTCTAAAATCAACGTTTTTTTTGCTGTGATAATGCTTTTTTTTTTTTTTTTTAAAGGAAACTGATTTCATTTCAGACTGTCATAAAGGGATTACGAGATAGAGACTTCACATTTCAGGTCATTTGGAGCAACCAGATATTTGACATGGAAACGTGTCCTTTCAGACTGTCCCTGAAGGCATCAGTCCTGTTTTTGTTGGCTGACGTGCGCATGCGAGCTTCTCGTCTTGTGATTGTGAGTCCACGTTGGTGATCAGAGCTCGACTGTTTGCCACTTTCAAAGCAGATGCTCCTCACTGACTTGAGTTGGATTTTTAATGTCATGTGATCAACAAGACGACGCAAAGGCACGTTGATGAGGACGCTGGATGGATTTATTGGTGATCTGGTCGAGGTTTTCCTCTTTGGAATGAAAACTGCGACGGTACCAACACATAGCGGGACAACACAAACCAACCAGTGAGCGCAATCCAGTCCACAAGGTCAACATGGCCCGTTCCCGTAGCAACACACTTTGATTGACAACATGGAAAGGACAAGAAATGGAACGCAGCCAATGGAGATTAGCTGGAACTTAAGCTAGGCTAACTTCCTGCTCGGGCCCACCTCGAAATCCCAAAATGGAAACCCATGTGAGTACTCCTTAGCGCCATCTACTGCATGTGGAGCGTTGGCGCAGGCACATCAAGCTCAACGGAATGGCACCCATTTTCTGTGTTTTCTTTGAAAACAAAATGGTGGTGAGAAAGTCTCCTTCTCGAAAATAGGAGCTGTGGAACTTTGTAGCTGAGTCCTGCGTGTGACAACAACATTCTTTGTGTGTCCAGGCCGCCGCGGGGGCAAATAAGCGTACAATGAAATATACTTTTATTCCCGTGTTCAAACAATGCAAGTTAGCAGTGAGGCCTGCAGAAAAGGAACTGAAGGAATTGATAGCGACACGTGTCACAAGTGACAACATGAGTGACAAAAAGGTTTTGGGGAGTCTTGTTTTGCAAACGAGATCAAATCAAAAGGACGAGAAAAATAACGGCTCTGCGGGACCTTGTGTCTGTTCCTACACGTGACAACAATCTGCCATATTGAACCTCCCATCTGGCCTCGAGGGAATCTTGTACTCGAGTACTCGAGTACTACTCCGTTTCTCATGAAGAAAAGAAGAAGAAAAAAAAAAAAGTCCACTTCTTGAAAAGACCGGAAAAAATAAGCTTGATAAATGACTGGCCATGTCCTACATGTGACAACAATCTCCCTTACTTTTCATATGTCTGGGCTACAGTGAAGATTCACAGTGTTCAAAAGGTGGTATTATACTCAAATAAAACTTGTATATTCATTGAACACAAACTAATACCATTTACTGAAGATTAGAAACATGGCAACTAAGCTGCAGTAATTTCTAGCAAGTAGTGGTTGTGTCCTATATGTGACGGCAATCTCCTGTATATAAGGAAGTTCTTGTAACTCGTTGAAATAACACAAAGTGCAAGATGGAAACGTAGACAAACAAAACAAGAGCAAACAAGAATTTCTGCTTCCGACAACAATCCGCCATATTCCGCATATGCCGCTTGGCTGTGATAAAACAGAATCTTGAAGAATTTCTTCATTTACAAACAAAAATCAGTGAAAAGGTGAGAAGAAACGTGGCAAGATGAAAGTGTTGACACCGCTCTCCTCCATTTTGAATCGACTTTCTGCGTTTATGTTGCTACGGCCACCACCAAGCGTGTTCAATGTCCAAACAAGGAAAGTTTCATCTATGCCGTCAGCGGGTTCAAACAGACCAAAACAAGCAAAGCAGGAAGCCGCCGTCACTCCGGGACGCGCCTGTTGTAGTCACATGACGGCCGCCGCGTTGCGAGCGTGCTGATTGGGCGCGTGCAGGCCGGGGGAGGGGCGACGAGTTGACCGCCAATCGCCGGCTCGGCTCTCCTGTGATGACGTCAGTCAAAAGTCAATTGATTAGTCAATGAACGCGATGTAGCGCCCGAAGCGGAAACATTTTGATCACATTGATGGAACGTTTCAAAAAAACTCAACAAAGATGAATCTGTTTACTTGTGGTTTTGTATCACAAGCAACGTAGCATTGGAACAAGGGTGTGTAGACTTTTTCTATCCACCCGAGATGTGTCAACTTACGCTGTGGGGCGGCTCCACGTGTAACGAACCGAGCAGAAGATCTCGCGACACGCTGACGTCAGCGCCACCTGGCTTGTATTTGTGGACGGACGTTTTGCTGACGTCCAACAGCCTGATGAGTCCGCCACACACAAAAGTATTTTGTCAGGAACACAACATGTGAGCGTCATTGAACGCCACCTAGTGGACGGGTGGCCAAAGTGTGTTTCATGATCAAGACGACTGTCAAATTTGTTGCCTTCATTTTGGCATTTCTTTACTCAAACAACAACAAACAAACAAGCAACATACTAAAACAAACATGATTTCAATATATTTATTATTGTTTTATTCATGTATCCAATTAAAAGCGGTGTTAACTAATTTATTGAAAATAAATGAATTCATTTCAATATGTAGATAATTGTAATTAATTATTAAAACAAAAAAATCTACATCAAATAAAAATAAAATAGTAGAATTTGCCATTTTTGATGAGATAATTAATTATGAATTATTAAATAATTGTATCTAAAATACATTTTTAATTATCTTATTCGACAGTGATTACCGGTATTTATAATAAAATGTATTAGAAATATTCCAATTAAAAGGTGTGAATATTTCACTTTCAACCCTAACTTGCCGGTTTTGATGGATTTATTTTTTGAAGTTGCACTTCACCACATGGCCACACGATGGCGTCATTTGCACCAACGTGGAAGTTGCGTGTGCGTGTGAACGTTTGCTCGTCTTGCCCACGTGCGTTTGACTGACCGCTGCTCCTGCCCGCCGAGGACGTCCGTCAATGTGGGAATGACGTCGGTGTGGGAATGATGGCGGTCCGCCGACGGAGGCGGCGAGGGGAAGGCAGCGGCAAAGAGAAGATCCTGCAGGAGAGAACGAGAGCAACGACGTCACTGTAACGCAAGTCTGGGTTAGAAGAGGACTTTGAATGGTCTCGTAAGTGTCCTGCCGGAGGTGTTTTGGGAATGTCCTGGATGTGTAGAATAAGGTCCTGCCGAGTGTCATGTAAAGTGTTGTTGAAGTAGACTGGGAGTGTCATGAGAATAGTCTGCAAGTGTTATGGGACTTCTCTGGCAGGGTCATGGAAGTGTACTGGGAATGTGCTGCAACTGCCCGTGGGTAGACTTGAGCAAATATGGGACATGGAAGTGGTTTTAAGTGCTATGAAAGTGGAGTGGGAGTGGCCTAAATTGTTAGAGAAGTGTCGCGGGAATGTCGTGCTGTGAAATGTTCATTTGGCATGGAAGTGGTCTGGGAATGGTCGAGATGTGTTCAAGAAGTGAAGTGGAAATTGTCATGGACTGGGAGTGTAACGGAAACGACCCGGAAGGATTTTGGGAAATCGAACCGGCCCGGGATTGGACGTTATAGAAGTGTCATGGGAGTGCCGTTCAGGGAATTGGAGTGGCAAAGTCATGGGACTGTCAAGTGTCATGTTACAAGAGTGTACTTGGAACGTCACAGGGTGGACGCATCATTTCCTCCAACCGGTATGGAAGTGGTCTGAGAATGAACCGAAAGTGTTACGGATGCAAGTGACCTGGAACTGTCGTGGTCATGGTGTTGGAAATGACCTGGAAGTGTTGTGGGACTCGTCTGCAATTGTACTGGGAAGAGCCTGGATTGTGGCCTGTGAAGGTCATGAAGGGTCATGGAAACAATCTCCTTACCAATTGGTGATGCAGCATGTCCGTCCTTTCCTCGTCGGGCCACCACTGCCCCACCGCATCCCGGCCCGCATCCCGCACGTCTCCAGGAAAGGCCGTCCACGCGTCACGTGACTCTCCAGAGACGTCGCTGCCTCCCAACGCTGTTTTAGCAAAAAGACATGACAACGTTGAAAAAGGAGTTTTGTCCATTTGCTGGTGTCCCAATAATTTGGTCCATTGTGGTCTTAAAAACAGAAGCTGATCCTTTGAAGCAAGCCTGCCTAATCCTGAGCAATCATTCCAAAAATGTTATTAGGCAAGAGTGTAATCCAACAACTCAGCTTCACGCTCTCATCTCGCTTGGAATCCTTTTCACATGTGAATATTGTGAATTTCATAGGTGAATATTAGGCGAATTGTCCAATTGGTCAAACATACGGGAAGATTTCAAATAATATGGGGTGGGCAATGTAGCGGATTAGGATTTATCGGATTTATCGGCTGGCGTACCGAATGAAGTGTCTGTTGTCTAAATGTGCTCAAAGTTTTGCCAACTCACCCGCTGAGCGCTCCCATGGCGACAGGACAGGAACGGCGACGCCCGGCCTGCACCCTTCAACTCCCTCCGCTCGCATGAAGCCTCCAAACTCATCTTCCTCTCCGTCCTCCTCTTGCTCCAGCTCGATCCCGGCTTGGCCTCCCTTTTCCACTTCTTCTGCCGCGGCGCAGGGCTGACTGGTTGCCATGGTAGCCGAGGTGGGCAGGGCGGGGGTGAGATTTTGCAGGCGGGGACTAGCGGGAGCTACCGTGCATCCCCGTGCAAACTCAGCTTCGTTCTCCTCCACAAAGTCCAGTCTGAAGTTTGTTGTTGAAGGTGACGAGGAAGAAGAAGAGTCCTTTGTTGCGGTTGTCACATTGTGCTCCGGCGCTGGCTGCGTCCCGAGGGCGCTCCCGACCTGGCAAAGCTCATCTCCTGCTCGGCCAGTGCTGCCCCCTGCGGGATAGGAGTCCTTGATGCATCGGCTTGTGGCTGTGATGTCATCAAAAGGCGTCTGGACGGCGCACTCTTCCTCATCGGATCTCTTGTTGATGTTTATGGGGTTGTTACGTTCCGAGCGGCAGTGAGAAGATTCCAGGTCCGGGTTGGGCCTCAACCAACTCGACGGATCATTCTGACAGAGTCCCTTCCTCTCCTCGTCCTCCTCTGCATTCCCTTCCCACTCCCTCTTCATTCCTGCAATCTCCCCACTCGGAGTGTCTTCTCTCCTCGCACTTTCCTCTTTGGAAACATTCTGAAGGAGTCGAGGACTCCGTCGCAGTTCTCGGCTTTCCCCCAAGAGTCCCCCAAGCTGCTCCGGATTGACTTTGTCTGGCTCTTCCTGTTTCTCGGGGACTTCCCCATCGGGAAGTCTTTTGTCTTGGCGGGCCGCATGACTGGACTTCCTCTCACTTTCTTCACTGAGCGCAATCTCAAAGCATCCAGGACTCCGGGACGGTCCTCGGCTTTTGCAATAGGCTCCCTCATCCGAAGTGGTCAGGAGGACCAGCTCCAATTTATTTCTCCTCTCTTGCTTCTCTGTGACGTCCTCATCAGCAAGTCTTTTGTCTTGGCTGGTCCCGTGACTGGACTTCCTCAGACTTTCCTTACTCTGAAGGCAATCAGGACTCTCGCCTGGTCCGCAGCTTTGCTGACAGGCTCCCTCGTCGGGACTGGTGAGGCGCTGGGGCTCCGCGTTGTGTGGCTCAATCTGCTTCTCAGCAACTTCCTCCTCGGGAAGTCTTTTGTGTCGGACGACCACGTGACTGGATTTTCTCTGGCTTTCCTCATTGGAGGGATTCTGACGGAATCCAGGACTCCCCTCGGGTTCACCTTCGGGATTGACGCGGCAGTCCGGACACACTTTATCTGGCTCCTCCTGTTTCACTTTGTCTTCCTCATCAGGAAGCGTTTCGTTGTTTTGGCTAGCAGTGTGAGTGGACTTTCTCGCGCTTTCCTCATTGGACCAGTTCTGAAGGCATTCAGGAGACCCTCGTAGTCCTCTGTGGTCTGGACAGGCATCCCCTTCGGGACCGGCTTTGCTTTGTTTTTCCCGCTTCTCGGAGCCTTCCTCATCGGGATGTCTTTTATCTCCAGCAACCGCATGTGTGGACTTTCTCCATCTGCGGGCGGAGCGCACTCGGACTCGGCTCGTCGCAGTCTGCGTTTGGACGGCGGTAACGTCCCGCCGCCCAGTACCGGGACCAGACTTCCCTCTGAGCCATCCTCCGGCCCCGCTCGTCCCGCCCGATGCGGAGTACAAGCAACTTCCTTTGTCATTCCGCAGAAAGAGGCACTGCGTCTGCGTCTTCCCGTTGCCTTCGGATGTCTTCAGAGTGGCCACCGTCACCAGGGCGCCCGCCCCGGCCTGCGGGAGGCCGTAGCCCGAACCCCATGCCCGGCTCAAGTGCACATCTGCCGGCCTGGGGCAGGAAGTCCCCCGGCCGGTGGGGGGTGTCACCGGTGCCCGTCCCCCGCTGGGCGGGGTGCCGCCTTTCTGCCGGGTCTTGGAGCACAGCGCCCAGGCCCGCAGGCCCCGGATGAGCGGCAGGTCCGCCAAGCCCAGCTCCAGCCTGCTGGGGAGTGGCTGTGTGGCCGAGGGGCACTTCAGGGCCGCCTCGTGGGCGTTGGCCTCCAGACACGGGCAGTTGTTGTTGTTGTTGTGCTGCAACATGGCGCTCCACGTGAGCCTCATCGAGAGGCGTTTGCGTCCTTTAATGTTTGCAGTGCACGTGATGGTACTCGTCGGTCGGAAGCCGTTCAAATGGTCTCTGAAGTGGGCAGCTTCGCTTGTAAAATTTCATCCAGCCAAAGTGCTGTCACAACAACAACAACAACAACAACAACAACAACAACAACGCCTCTGCGAGGCCCCCTGTGGTCATCCCGGTGACGACGCCCAGGAAACAACAGGATGTTTATCTGGATGAGCGCAAGCTTGCCCACTTTTAGGAATAACCTGGGGAGAGAAAACATCAAACGTTTTTAACGATTTCATTTCCAATTCATAAGAGTGCCACAGTACATATCAAAATAGAATCATAGTCAATCACAGTGGTTCTTCATCTCGACTGAAAAAGTCGTTTTGCTTCAAGAAAAAAAAATCCGGTTTGTGAGAAAATAGATTTTAGACAAAATGTGTATATTGTTCTGATATTTTAACATTGCATGTGACTAAAAACCATATATATAAAAATTTTCCAAAATAAAGTCCGACAATATATACCAAAGCTAAAAGATGATATTATTTAACAAAAGTATTTAATTCATTTATTTTGAGGATAAAGTCACATCATTTCAAAAATAAATTCAATTGTCTATTTAAAAAAGCATTTTCTAGAAAACAAAACCTTATTTACTACAAGAAAAAGTCAATATTCTCACGAAACTGTAGTTTTCCAACATTTTTTTCAATAAAAAAGTCCTAATCTGAGACATACAATACATGTTAATATTTAATATTTATGATTCTGAATGAATGTTTTCAATACAGTTTATTCATCAGCTAACATTTAATCAACCTTACTGCAGCATGTTTATTGCACTTATTTAATGCACACCAAATGTGGAATGTGTCTATTTTTGCCCATACGCATAGTTTCATAAGGCAGAATGTCAGAATGCTGCAACGGTTCGTTGGACTGTCGGCAACATTTCAGTGATTTTCCTCACACGCAACTGCCATACACAAACCAACACTCATCTTTTCATATTCATCGTTTTGGCAATTTGGCCAATCACGTCTCCACTTCAGAAAAAAGGTGAGCCGTAATCGGTGTTTACCTGAGCCCTGAGAAACTGTGATGTCATTTTCAGTCGACAGCAGGTGGCAAAATGGCCGCCCCTGAGATGGATACAAATGGGAGGATTTTCTCTTCAACTCATTTCCCACAAGCGCAATATAGCGTCTTTAGACTAGTATGCTGCTTTTTTTTGGGCTTACTTCCCCTATAAATAAGAAAATTGTATCATGAAATGCACGAGCTTGGTCAATCCTAAGTGAACATTCTGTTGCTCCTTATCTGTTTTGGATGTTAAGAGGTGGAATCAAGTATGTGAAGTCCACATGTGGAGTAGAAAAAACGAAAGAAAAGAAAGAAAGCAGACATGCTCAAGGATGGCCCTTGTGTGCGTGAAGACAAAGTGACGCAATCGTCGTTCGTGGGCCGTCACGCTCGTTCGTATCACGCGCGTGCACGTCACTTGCGTCATCTGAACAAGAAAAACAACATTTTAGACAAATATTTCTCACCCAATTCGATGAATCAAATGTCCACCGGCTCTCTTGTGTTCACAGGCGGAGGACGTGAAGCATCCGCATCATCGCTGTGGGCCTTGATGAGCTCGCGAATGTTGGCCCGGTCCACGCTGGCTTAAAATAGACACGACAACACCACAAAGGCGTCCTTCCTCCTCCTCTTCCTCCTCCTCCTCCTCCTCCTCCTCCGTCAGCCTCTCCCCCCCAGCGGCACCAGCACCAGTAGCAGCACCACTGCGGCCATTGCGCGTCATCTGCGACACGAACTGCATGCGAGCAGCCGCATCATCCTCATCCTCATCATCATCCTCATCCTCATCCTCATCATCATCATCATCATCATCGTCATCATCGCACTCGCCGGCCCCAGCCAGGCAGCCGACGACGGCCCACCAGCACCAGCACCAGCGAACTGCAGGCGGAGCGAAGCCGCCTGTCAGCGAAATTCATCACAAAAGTAGCAAAATGTCATGTCGTGCTTCAAATGAAATGTCTGAATGTTACGCCACCAACTAATATTTATAGGTTACGTTGCTAATGACTGATCAAAGTTGCCAAATAAATGACGTTATCATTGCGTGAAGACGTCACTGACGTCATTGTGGCACTGGTCATCATCAAAAAGGGATGTGAGAAGTTGACCTTTTTATTTTCAAGTAAAAGTCAACTTTGCTTCTATTGTTATGATATCTTATTGTTTCCTTTTTACGTTACGATGTCCTCCATTCGTCATTCGTATGTAAAACAAAGAATCACAATTACAAACAAAAACACACAAAAAATCCATCTATTCATTTACAATAAAATTTTCAATTGTTATTATCATATTATTAATTAATGAAGTTATTTATTTATTTTCATTTTAGTCATGAATTGTAGTGTGTAACAATCTGCAGTGCGGCACCGCGCCACCGGGCGGCGACTCTTTGGTTTTGTGTGCCTGTAGTGATGTGCGATACTGCAAATTTTGGTATCGATCCGATAGAATACAAGGCCAGTATCGTCGATACGAATATCGATATATTTCGAAAATTAAGTTATATACTGAATTTATTTATTTTTATAATAAAGGAAACTGTCAAATCGACTTGCTTACTCACAGTCCATTTTCAACCTTTAAGAGTTTTTTCCTTTTTAAACAAAAGATAAAATTAGAACAATGTATGTTGATAGATAGGAATGACTTTATCAATATAGTTTTTTCCAGATACATTACAACCATAACATTTCCATTTTCTTGACCGCTTATTCCTCACGAGGGTCGCGGGGGCTGCTGGCGCCTATCTCAGCTGGCTCTGGGCAGTAGGCGGGGGACACCCTGGAATGGTTGCCAACCAATCGCAGGGCACACAGAGACGAACAACCATCCACACTCACACGCACACCTCGGGACAATTGGGAGCGCCCAATGAACCTGCCATGCATGTCTTTGGAATGTGGGAGGAGACCGGAGTACCCGGAGAAGACCCACGCGGGCACGGGGAGAACATGCAAACTCCACCCAGGAAGGTCCGAGCCCGGACTCGAACCGGAGACCTCAGAACTGGGAAGCGGACGTGCTAACCACTTGACTACCGTGCACAACCATAACAAAATACCTATTTTTTTTTTTTTTTAACTTTATTCAAAAATTACACAAAGTGACCGTAAGGAAAACAAATTTAAGCACATATACTGTTCGGAAACTACAAATGCAAAAAATAAAAATTTCTGCCTTCATTGCACTTTTGTGGATTTTTTTTTCCAACCTAAAATAAGATGTTAAAAGGTTATCATGCAGCGAATATAAAACCTAAAACTGAAACTTAACTACTAGATCGATATTTTATGAACGATATTGGTATCAATCCTATCGATATTTGTATCGACCCGCTCACCACTAGTAGCTCGTTAGCTTGATTGTTTCCAGACCACACAGATCGATCGATTGCTCCGACGCCGAGTTACCAACTCGAGCGTCATTTTCACATTTGAGAAGGTATTTCATGGATACGATACACTCTCATACCAATTATGTGCTGTCAGCAAACTGAATGTGTTCTGCAATATTTGTGTACGACGAGTTTATGACAACCTGTTGCTATTTTTCTTTTATCGTTGGACAAACCTTTACGTAACCGAGCAGAGAGTCAAGTCATCATGTAGCGCTTTCATTGCTAATAGAAATATGAAAGCCTTTACATTGTAAGTTTATTGTTTTAAGTGCGTACATATGTTGTGATTTCTTTGCAAAGACTGTTATTTTAGATAAACATCCGGGTATTAATGACATCCCATATGCAAATAAATGGTGTCCATTTTGATCCAGTCGTGATATGTTTCTTTTGGGGCAGATTTGATTGGTTGGGTACTTTGAATTGTGTTGAGCCAAAGTATCTGATAGTTGTTACACTGTCTTCATGGAAATATACATGATGTGTAAATATATTATTTTATTTATGTAATATCTTCACCAACAAGCTCTCAAATGCACTTGTGTGATAACACGTTTACTGTAGCACTTAACAAATACATCCACGTTCAAACCGGAAAAGTCATCGTTTCTACACAAACACAAGAAACACAAGAAACGCTTTATCCAGCATTTGAAAATTGTCAAATAAAATGTCAATTTCACCTGCAAAACAGGCACAGCAACCAAAGTCAAAAATAGAAATGCATAATACATTCTCAAATGTCTCTCATAGGAAATGTGATGATGGGCTGTCATATTTTTCCATCAGTTTTCTATTATTACAGAATCTAATCTCTTAAAAAAACAACAGCCATTTGTACTCTTAAAAATAAACAACACACTATTGACATTGTAAATATGATGGTGAGGTGTATATTAATTATATGGACGTCCAGCCATTCATTTGTATTCTAAACTGCTTATTCCACACAAACTGCGTCCATATATGATATATGAGAAGAATAAGTCCAATTTAGCAAGATATTCCTCATTGGAGATGCATGAAAAATGTCAAATTGAACGAGAGCAGCAGCATTTTGGTCGAAATGATTGACCAATGCCCGATGTAGACAGTTATGTATCTCCACACACACACAAAAATGTTTTACAGCATGGCTGACGAGCTAAAAATACAAAATGTGTTACCATCTTCAAAGAATCCTCAAAGACACACAAACCAAAATGACAAAACGGTTCCCATTGCTACTCTGAGAGAATATTCTGGTAAGAAGAAGAAACTGCCTCCACAAGGGACAAACTTGTATGTACATCGTCTTCTGGCAGTTCTGTTAAATCGAGCGAAAACTACAATGAAATCGCGTCACAATAAATCCTCTTTGACGTAGCGGGTAAAATCTTGAAAGTAACTCAAAATACAATAACAAATGTAACAGTTGAAAAAACTGAAAATGTAAATATATATTACTCTGCTCGGTTGCATATTCATCACATGAATGCAGACACTCTCCTACTTATGAACTTTCAACTCACATTCGGACATGAGAAAACGTCCGTGTTAGTAAAAAAACAAAAACCAAATAATTTTAAAGCTGGCCAAAAATCTCTTTACAATCGCCGTTTTATTTAACCATTTCTGACTTCTGAAACATTAGTTGATGAACACCTGAGCTGTTCACGATGGGGACTAATAGTTTGAAGACTGGATTCGGGTTTGAATTTCCGCAATATGCGCATGTGACGTCATGTGCGCATTCTGTAGATCCTCCTGACTACCAGGAGGAAAAATATTGTCCAATCATGTTTATTTGGATATTCCCCAATCTTTATGAAGTAATGCAAATACTGCAAAATAATTTTTAATTATTTTTTTTTTAAAGCTATGATGTGTCCACTACAGAGGACATTTTTTAAAACTTAAATGCTAGGCTCAAATACAGTTCAAATAATTCAAACAGTACTTTAATGTGTTCTTAAGAGTTTTATAGAACACATGCTAACAACATTTAAAGCCTAAACGTGTTCAGTAAAAAGTGTTATACACTTCCTCTTCCTCTTCCCTAAAAAGTGCTTGCACTGAGGGAAGCCATTTTCTTTTACGATGCAGTCAAAGGTAGCAAAGCCACACCCCTGCACATTTGGTATCATTGGAAAGCTCGGAATGTCCTCTATAGAGCACAAAGTAGAGTTAATTCAATCGTATGCACTGGGTGGGAGATATTCACGTTTAAAAAGGTCCACTACAGAGGACAAATTTGAATTGCTGCTAGTCAGGAGGATTCGAAGAAGTTAAATTTTTCATCAGCAGGTGGCAGTAGTGATTCGGAATTGAATTTTCTGTGTTCAGTAGCTTTAAAGTGGATGTTCTATGAGGAGATTTTCATGACTATATTGACTCGGCGTTCAACAAACATAAGAGAGCAGGCGCTAAATAATGCGGAGTGACAATAGAAAAAATGGCAACAATTTACAAAGAATTGAAAATACGAACAAGCTCCGAGAACATATTTTGTTCCTAAGTTGGGGCGTGTCTGTAACCAAACTTCATTTTGCAGGCGTGTCTGGTTCCTCAGAGGTCTGACGGCGGGTGAGCGAAGACCCCCGATTCGGAGTGCCGCGTCGTCCTGGTGGTCTTGGTCACCATGGTAACTGAGCCTCCTCCCCCCGGGGAGGAAACGTCCCTTGTGGTGACGTCAGAAGAGTGCTGGCAGAAGGAGCCCGACACGTTGGCCCCGCCTCCCAGTTCCCCACGTCGCTGTGCTCGAGGAGACCCTTCTGGCGTGATCTGGAGGAAGCCTGCCAGGAGGCCGGGCCAAGAAGGACAGGCGGCGAGGAGGGAAAACAGCAGCGGAAGCGTGGAAGACAGAAGGGAAGGTTAGTCTTGATGGGACAAGATGGGACAGATAGTTCAGAAAAGAGACAAAACATCACAAATGCAAGTACAGTCAATCGATGCCATTTACTGGCGTTGGGGACCAAGCCCCGCCCCGACACAGAGCGACAATTCAGGTGCAATGGATGGCCCCCTTAGAATTTTTGACAATTGCTCATATTAATAGTTAGACCCTAAATAATGCCCCTTTGCGTCTGGCTGTTTTGCTGGATTTTGACTGATTTTGCAAGGCCCGCAGAATATTGTGTTCTGTTGCTATAAAAACATGGAACCTACCAAAATGAGAATAGTCTCTTCTTTCATTAGGAAAAAAAAAGTATATTTATATCGGTTTCCGTTTTGTAGCAGGCTTGTTTTCAACTTGGCCCTGTTTGATCTCTTATACTCTGCTGCCACCTGCTGGCCGTTGTTGTAATTACTACCATTGTTTTAGCCGTTCTCTGCAGTTGAGAGGCTGCATCAAAGCCTTCTGTCTGCTCTAGCATAAAAACAACAACAACAACAAAACATAAATATGTCTTTGGGAAACTGAAAAAGGTTTTAAAATAGAACACATTTGTACATTTTTGGGAGCAAATGAGTTTAGCAAATTTAGCAAAAAAAAACAACCAAAAAACAAGTCATGAAAATAAGTTGAGAACCAAGGTGTCTACCTGTGGAGTGAGGTTTCAGGGTGAACTTGGGAACCTTGAACCAGGGGGGAGTCTCTATCCCCTGGGGATCTCCTTTGGTGTCTCCCTCGCTCCAGGTTTGGACCTTTGTGGAACTGAACTCCATGGTGAAGGCAGCTGGTGATTCTGAACTGTCCCGATCCAGCTTTTCCGTTCTGGAGTGTTGTGAGACAACTTCCTTTGAGGACTCCTCAACGAAACCTTCAAATGAAACCTTGCTGGGTTTTATCTGGAGCCCTGTAGGAGTTTCCCCTGACCATGAAGGTTTGCCCGATCTGGTTGCCATTTCCAAGTTGGCGTCACCTGCAGCTTTCTTTCCATAAGGGGAAGTCAAGTCCACCTTTGGAAATGTGACTTTTCCGCTAGATGCAATTTCTTCATCTTTGAAGCCCTTGTGAGAACTTGAATGTCCTTCAAAGTGTAACCTTGAACTTAAACTTGGACCTTCTGTCTTGAGTGTGGCGTCAGTTGACCTTAATGGGCTGGCACACGCCGCCATTCCAGGTGTGCTAACAGATGTTTCTATGGACTTTGTTTGAAACTTGGGAATCTTCACCTTGGCGTCACCTGTATTTAAAGTCACGTCGTCTGTTTGAGGTGGATTTACTAAAACAAAAACGGCTTTCTTTACTTTGGGGCCCTCGTATTTGATCTCTGGTCCACAGATCTCCATTCTCCCTTCTGGGGAGGACAGGGAGGGTAGCGGGACACCAAACTTGGGTATTTTTATCTTCTTGCCTAATTTGTCCTCGTCTTCATCCTGTGCTGTGCCAATATCAAAGTCTATGTCTGGAATCGTGGGTATTGCACTCGATGATGATGGTAGGCCACTTTCTGCTGAACCTTGTTTGCTTTTCACACTTGCACTTGTTAACGTAACGCCTGGCATTTGGACGTTAATATTTCCCTCTTTGTGTCCGTTGTGACTTGCAGATCTCAGACCAGAGACTCCAGGACGAGTAATCTCAATGTGGTGCTCAACTTTTACACCGCCGCCATTTTTTTGGGGGGGCATTCCGATGTTGAACTTTGTTCCCTTCACTTTGGGCCCTTTGACTTTGCTGTTGGTGTCTACATCAGGTACTTCCACCTTGGTGTCTCCTTTTTGAAGTTGCAAGTCCAGGTCTAGGTCTCCTTTTGGACCTGTGATATCCAGTCTTGGCAATTTCAGTTTCAGACGTGTATGCTCTCCCTTTAAATGCAAATCACCTTTGTCTTTGGGGATGGATATGTCTGTCTTGGGCATTGTCACTTCTGGAAGGCCAGTGTCGGCATATGGTGTTTTAAATTCGCCTCGTACATCTCCATGTAAGTCCGTTTCTGGTGCCTTGGGAAGGGACACGTCTATTGACTGCATTTTGAGTTCAACTTCTGGTGGTCCGATCTTTGTGGATTTTCCTTTTGGGATGCTTCCGACTTTTCCCTTTGGTAGGGCTAAGTCCACATCAGGCATCTTGAATTTCGTTCCATCTCTCTCATAACTGGAGTCAAGTTTTAATTTTGGAAGTGGCATGGACAGGTCTACTTTGGGGACAGTCATGTCAATAACAGGCTTTTTGGGAATTTTCAGGTCTCCCTCATAGGTTCGGATGTCACACTCTGATACGTCCACCTCTGCTTTTGGGAGAAGAACTTCCATTTCCGGTGTTTTAGTGGCAGGAAGTGATAGCTCAACTGAGGGCATCTTGGCCTTGGCTTCCAGGTCACTACTTGCCTTTCCCAAATCTCCATCTTTTGAAACAAATCCTGGCATGAAGAACTTTGGGAGTTTGATAGTGACATCCGGTGCATGGAAGCGACCTTTCCCTTCCACATCAACACTGGTATCTGGCTTAGGAATGTCGATGCCCGCACTTTTCAAATTGACATCTAATTCAGGGCAAGACACACAGACATCTGCATCTGTTTTGGATATTCCAAAGGAGGGCTTTTTGAGTTTAGCTTTTTTCCCCTTGACTTTGCTGTCCAAACCCAACTCCACGGATGGTGCCCTGAGAGAAATGTCACCCTCACAGCTTTGTCCTGACACCTCCAAATGCCCACTCTTGGATTTTCCACCAAACCTGGGAAGTGTAAAACTGGGGACTTTGAGAGGAACATTAGGCAAATCAAAACTTCCCCCAGAAGAAGGCCGGCTTCCCTCTGCTTTCAGGAGCGCCACTTCCACATCATCACCTTTCGGTTTGGCGAGGCCAAAGTCAAGATCCACCTTCGGAGCTGAAATGTCAACGGTTGGAAGTTTGACTGTGCCACGTTTAAGAGAACCTGAACCTGCACCTTCTCCAGCCATTGCTGGGATGGTGACTTCTCCACCTTTTATGGCAGAACCCTCCAAACTGACATCTACTTCTGGAGATTTCATTTTTGGAAGGGAAATATCAACAGTTGGCATGGTGACTTTTCCACCTTTATTGTCTGGACCTTCAGTATCTATCCCTGGACCTTTTGTTTTCATTTTAGGAAGAGAAATATCCACAGAGGGCATATGGAACTTTCCGCCTTTGCCAACATGCCCTTCAATTCCCATTTCTCCTCCTGCTTTTCCTTTGGGAAGTGAGACATCAATGTCTGGAACTTGTATCTTTCCTCCCTTGAGTTCTGGACCTTTCAGTTTGACACCACCCTCTGGAAGTTTGACTTTGGGTAAAGAAACATCTAATGTTGGCATTGTGAACTTTCCTCCTTTGACATCAGGTCCTTCAAGCTCAACACCACCTTCAAATTTTCCTTTCGGAAGTGAGACATCGATGTCTGGCATTTCCATCTTTCCTTTAAATTGTGGACCTTTTACTTTACCACCACCCTCCGGAAGATTGACTTTGGGTAAAGAAACATCCAATGTTGGCATTTGGAACTTTCCTCCTTTGACATCAGGTCCTTCAAGTTCAACGCCACCTTCAAATTTTCCCTTTGGAAGTGAGACATCGACGTCTGGCATTTCCATCTTTCCTCCTTTGAATTCTGGACCTTTGAGTTTGACGCCACCCTTTGGAAGATTGACTTTTGGTAAAGAAACATCTAATGTTGGCATTTGGAACTTTCCTCCTTTGACATCAGAGCCTTCAATGTCAAAATCTTGTTCAACTTTTGGAAGTGAGACATCGATGTCTGGCATTTCCATCTTTCCTCCTTTGAGTTCTGGACCTTTCAGTTTACCACCACCCTCTGGAAGTTTGACTTTGGGTAAAGAAACATCCAATGTTGGCATTTTGAACTTTCCTCCTTTGACTTCAGGTCCTTCAAGTTCAAAGCCACCTTCAAATTTTCCCTTTGGAAGTGAGACATCGATGTCTGGCATTTCCATCTTTCCTCCCTTGAGTTCTGGACCTTTCATTTTGACACCACCCTCTGGAAGTTTGACTTTGGGTAAAGAAACATCTAATGTTGGCATTGTGAACTTTCCTCCTTTGACATCAGGTCCTTCAAGCTCAACACCACCTTCAAATTTTCCTTTCGGAAGTGAGACATCGATGTCTGGCATTTCCATCTTTCCTTTAAATTGTGGACCTTTTAGTTTACCACCACCCTCCGGAAGATTGACTTTGGGTAAAGAAACATCCAATATTGGCATTTTGAACTTTCCTCCTTTGACATCAGGGCCTTCAAGCTCAACACCACCTTCAAATTTTCCTTTCGGAAGTGAGACATCGATGTCTGGCATTTCCATCTTCCCTCCCTTGAGTTCTGGACCTTTCATTTTGACGCCACCCTTTGGAAGATTGACTGTTGGTAAAGAAACATCCAATGTTGGCATTTGGAACTTTCCTCCTTTGACATCAGAGCCTTCAATGTCAAAATCTTGTTCAACTTTTGGAAGTGAGACATCGATGTCTGGCATTTCCATCTTTCCTCCTTTGAGTTCTGGACCTTTCAGTTTACCACCACCCTCTGGAAGTTTGACTTTGGGTAAAGAAACATCCAATGTTGGCATTTTGAACTTTCCTCCTTTGACTTCAGGTCCTTCAAGTTCAAAGCCACCTTCAAATTTTCCCTTTGGAAGTGAGACATCGATGTCTGGCATTTCCATCTTCCCTCCCTTGAGTTCTGGACCTTTCATTTTGACACCACCCTCTGGAAGGTTGACTTTGGGTAAAGAAACATCCAATGTTGGCATTTTGAACTTTCCTCCTTTGACATCAGGTCCTTCAAGTTCAACACCACCTTCAAATTTTCCTTTGGGAAGTGAGACATCAATGTCTGGAACTTGTATCTTTCCTCCTTTGAGTTCTGGACCTTTCAGTTTGACACCACCCTCTGGAAGTTTGACTTTGGGTAAAGAAACATCCAATGTTGGCATTTTGAACTTTCCTCCTTTGACATCAGGGCCTTCAAGCTCAACACCACCTTCAAATTTTCCCTTTGGAAGTGAGACATCGATGTCTGGCATTTCCATCTTTCCTTTAAATTGTGGACCTTTTAGTTTACCACCACCCTCTGGAAGATTGACTTTTGGTAAAGAAACATCCAATGTTGGCATTGTGAACTTTCCTCCTTTGACATCAGGGCCTTCAAGCTCAACACCACCTTCAAATTTTCCTTTCGGAAGTGAGACATCGATGTCTGGCATTTCCATCTTCCCTCCTTTGAGTTCTGGACCTTTCATTTTGACACCACCTTCTGGAAGTTTGACTTTTGGTAAAGAAACATCCAATGTTGGCATTTTCAATGTCCGTCCTTTGATGTCAGGGCCTTCAATGTCAACATCTCCCTCAACTTTGGGAAGTGAGACATCGACATCTGGTATTACTATGTTTCCTCCCTTAATTTCTGGAGCTTTAATTTTGATATCACCCTCTGGAAGTCTGACCTTTGGTACGGAAACATCAAATGTTGGCATTTTGAACTTTCCTCCTTTGACCTCCGGACCTTCAATATCCAGGTTGCCTTCAACTTTTGGCATGGTGATATTTCCACGACATTTAACATCAGCACCTTCAATATTTATTTCTGGACCTTTTGGTTTCATTTTCGGAAGAGCTATATCAACAGAAGGCATGTGAAATTTTCCTCCTTTAGCAATATTACCATCAATCCCTATTTCTCCTTCTGCTTTTCCTTTAGGCAATGACACATCTATGTCTGGCATTTCTATATTCCCTCCACTGAACTCTGGGGCTTTTAATTTGACACCACCCTCTGGAAGCTTGACTTTTGGCATAGATACATCAAATGTTGGTATTTGGAATTTTCTTCCTTTTACATCTGGGCTTCCAAGATCCAGGTCTCCCTCAACTTCGGGAATTGAAACATCAACTGTTGGAATGCGGACTTTTCCACCCTTAACATCAAGACCTTCCATCTTTATCTCTGGACCTTTTGTCTTAATTTTTGGAAGAGAAATATCAACAGAAGGCATATGAAACTTGCCTCCTTTACCAACCTTCCCTTCAATCCCTATTTCTCCTTCTGCTCTTCCTTTAGGGAATGACACGTCTAAGTCTGGCATCTCAATCTTACATCCATCAAGGTCGGGACCTTTTATATTAACAACACCCTCTGGAAGGTTGACTCTTGGTATGGAAACATCCAATGTTGGCATTTTGAACTTTCCTCCTTTGACATCAGGTCCTTCAAGCTCAACACCACCTTCAAATTTTCCCTTTGGAAGTGAAACATCGATGTCTGGCATTTCCATCTTACCTCCCTTGAGTTCTGGACCTTTCATTTTGACACCACCCTCTGGAAGTTTGACTTTTGGTAAAGAAACATCCAATGTTGGCATTTTCAATGTCCGTCCTTTGATGTCAGGGCCTTCAATGTCAAGATCTCCCTCAACTTTGGGAAGTGAGACATCAATGTCTGGAACTTGTATCTTTCCTCCTTTGAGTTCTGGACCTTTGAGTTTACCACCACCCTCTGGAAGATTGACTTTGGGTAAAGAAACATCCAATGAAGGCATTTTGAACTTTCCTCCTTTGACGTCAAGGCCTTCAATATCCAGCTCACCTTCAACTTTTGGAAGGGAAACATCCACAGTTGGGATGGTGACTTTTCCACCTGTAAATTCAGGACCTTCAATATTGATCTCTGGACCTTTTGTTTTCATTTTAGGAAAAGAAAGATCAACAGAGGGCATATGAAACTTTGCTCCTTTGCCAACATGCCCTTCAATTCCTATTTTTCCTTCTGCTTTTCCTTTAGGAAATGAAATATTTAAATCTGGCTTCTCAATCTTCCGTCCTTCAAGTTCTGGACCTTTGAGTTTGACACCACCTTCTGGAAGAGTGACTTTTGGTAAAGAAACATCAATTGTTGGGATTTTGAACTTTCCTCCTTTGACATCAGGTCCTTTAAGATCCAGGTCACCTTCAACTTTTCCTCTGGAAAGTGAAATATCCACATGCGGCATTTCAACTTTTCCTTTGATATTTGGTGTTTCCAAATTGGGATCAAACTTTGGGAGGTTGGTCTTTGGTAAAGAAACATCCAATATTGGCACTTTGAACTTTCCTCCTTTGATGTCGGGGCCTTCCAGGTCAACATCTGCCTCAAATTTTCCTTTTGGAAGTGAGACGTCGATCTCTGGCATTTCCATCTTTCCTTTAAATTGTGGACCTTTTAGTTTGGCACCACCCTCTGGAAGATTGACTTTTGGCAATGAAACATCCAACTTTGGCATTTTGAACTTTCCTCCTCTGATTTTAGGGCCTTCAAAATCTCCCTCAACTTTGGGAAGTGAGACATCAATGTCTGGAATTTCAATCTTTCCTCTCTCAAGATCTGGACCTTTGACTTCAACACCACCCTCTGGAAGACTGACTTTGGGTAACGATACATCCAAAGTAGGCATTTTAAGCTTTCCTCCTTTGACGTCAGGGCCTTCAAGGTCCAGGTCACCTTCAACTTTGGGAACAGAAACATTCGCAGTTGGGATGGGGACTTTTGCACCTTTAAATTCAGGACCTTCAGTATAAACCTGTGGACCTTTTGTTTTTATTTTAGGAAGAGAAAGATCAACAGAGGGTATGTGAAACTTTCCTCCCTTGCCAGCATGTCCTTCAATTCCTATTTTTCCTTCTACCTTTCCTTTAGGGAGTGAAATATCCAAGTCCGGCATTTCAATCTTATGTCCCTCAAGCTCTGGACCTTTCATTTTGACGCCACCCTTTGGAAGATTGACTTTTGGTAAAGAAACATCTAACGTTGGCATTTGGAACTTTCCTCCTTTGACATCAGGACCTTCAATGTCAAAATCTCGTTCAACTTTTGGAAGTGAGACATCGATGTCTGGCATTTCCATCTTTCCTCCCTTGAGTTCTGGACCTTTCAGTTTACCACCACCCTCTGGAAGTTTGACTTTGGGTAAAGAAACATCCAATGTTGGCATTTTGAACTTTCCTCCTTTGACTTCAGGTCCTTCAAGTTCAAAGCCACCTTCAAATTTTCCCTTTGGAAGTGAGACATCGATGTCTGGCATTTCCATCTTCCCTCCCTTGAGTTCTGGACCTTTCATTTTGACGCCACCCTTTGGAAGATTGACTTTTGGTAAAGAAACATCTAACGTTGGCATTTGGAACTTTCCTCCTTTGACATCAGGACCTTCAATGTCAAAATCTCGTTCAACTTTTGGAAGTGAGACATCGATGTCTGGCATTTCCATCTTTCCTCCTTTGAGTTCTGGACCTTTCATTTTGACGCCACCCTTTGGAAGTTTGACTTTTGGTAAAGAAACATCTAACGTTGGCATTTGGAACTTTCCTCCTTTGACATCAGGGCCTTCTATGTCAAAATCTCGTTCAACTTTTGGAAGTGAGACATCGATGTCTGGCATTTCCATCTTTCCTCCCTTGAGTTCTGGACCTTTCAGTTTGACACCACCCTCTGGAAGTTTGACTTTGGGTAAAGAAACATCTAATGTTGGCATTGTGAACTTTCCTCCTTTGACATCAAGTCCTTCAAGCTCAACACCACCTTCAAATTTTCCTTTCGGAAGTGAGACATCGATGTCTGGCATTTCCATCTTTCCTCCTTTGAGTTCTGGACCTTTGAGTTTGACGCCACCCTTTGGAAGGTTGACTTTTGGTAAAGAAACATCTAATGTTGGCATTTGGAACTTTCCTTCTTTGACATCAAGTCCTTCAAGCTCAACACCACCTTCAAATTTTCCTTTCGGAAGTGAGACATCAACATCTGGAATTTCCATCTTTCCTTTAAATTGTGGACCTTTTAGTTTACCACCACCCTCTGGAAGATTGACTTTGGGTAAAGAAACATCCAATGTTGGCATTGCGAACTTTCCTCCTTTGACATCAGGGCCTTCAAGTTTAACACCACCGCCAAATTTTCCCTTTGGAAGTGAGACATCGATGTCTGGCATTTCCATCATCGCTCCTTTGAGTTCTGGACCTTTCATTTTGACACCACCCTCTGGAAGGTTGACTTTGGGTAAAGAAACATCCAATGTTGGCATTGTGAACTTTCCTCCTTTGACATCAGGGCCTTCAAGCTCAACACCACCTTCAAATTTTCCTTTCGGAAGTGAGACATCAACATCTGGAATTTCCATCTTTCCTTTAAATTGTGGACCTTTCATTTTGACACCACCCTCTGGAAGATTGACTTTGGGTAAAGAAACATCCAATGTTGGCATTGCGAACTTTCCTCCTTTGACATCAGGGCCTTCAAGTTTAACACCACCGCCAAATTTTCCCTTTGGAAGTGAGACATCGATGTCTGGCATTTCCATCTTCCCTCCTTTGAGTTCTGGACCTTTCATTTTGACGCCACCCTCTGGAAGATTGACTTTTGGTAAAGAAACATCCAATGTTGGCATTGTGAACTTTCCTCCTTTGACTTCAGGGCCTTGAATGTCAAGATCTCCCTCAACTTTGGGAAGTGAGACATCAATGTCTGGAACTTGTATCTTTCCTCCTTTGAGTTCTGGACCTTTGAGTTTGACGCCACCCTCTGGAAGATTGACTTTTGGTAAAGAAACATCCAATGTTGGCACTTTGAACTTTCCTCCTTTGATGTCGGGGCCTTCAAACTTAATGCCACCTTCAAGTTTTCCCTTGGGAAGCGTGACATCACTGTCTGGCATTTCCATTTTCCCTCCATTGAGGTCTGGACCTTTTAACTTGATACCACTCTCTGGGAGACTGACCTTTGGTAATGAAATCTTTACATTGGGCATATCAAGGTCCACGTCTTTGCCTTTGGGTAGCGTCAGATCCACACTGGGCAGCTTGAATTCTCCTTGAATATCTGGTCCTTTCATATGAACTTTTTGTGACTGGGATTCATTAAAATTAGGTGGGGTGAACTTCCCTTCTCCCCCAATGTAATGGCTCATGTCTACTCCTACCTCAGAAGAAGGAAGACGGAATTTCCCTCCACTTTCTGCACCATCAACATCACGATCAGACGAGCTCATCTTTGGTAAAGAGATATCAAGCGCGGGCATGGAAATTTCTGGTCCTTTAAAAGTGCCCTCCACCTCATCAGGAAGTCTCCCAACATGGACGTCCACGTCTGGCACAGAGAAGTCTCTTTCATGCTTCTTAATTGTCTTTACGTCCATGTCTGATGTTCCTTTGACTTTGGGTAAAGAGATGTCAACAGAAGGCATTTCAATAGATGGAACGTTTCCTGAGATGCCCCCTTTGGCATGTCCTTCTGGGAGAACAATACCGCTTCCTCCTTTTATTTCCACAGTTGGAACGCTGATTTCTCCTTCTGCTTTGACCTTCATTTTGTCATCACCAACTTCATCCAAGTGCCGTGACAGTCTCATTTTGGGAAATTTTAACTTTGGCATTCGCAGTTTTCCATCACCTTTCCCTGTTTCGACGTGAATCTTTCCCATTGGAACTGCGGCATCGCCTCCTCTTACTTCAATTTTCGGAGCTTTGATTTCCACCTTTCCCTTCTCGGCGGGAAAAGGTACGTCAGCTTTGCCAGAAGGGAGGTTAAACTCTACATCTGGGGTATTCGACGACGCTCCCCCCAGCTCCACATCTACATCTTTCGCAGCAGGCAAACTGAACTCCAAAGATGGCGACGGAATTCTCGCCTCCGGCTTCTTCAGTTCCATGGAAGCGGACTTGCCATCCTTACTTTTGGAAAAGTTGATTCCAAACTTGGGGCTTTTTCCTTTGACTTTCACTTTGGCTCCGTGAATCTCACCCGGGGAGACCTTCACCTTTGCGTCCACTCCTCCGCTGTCCTCTTTTCCTCCACTTGGACCTTTTGTCTTCATCTGAGGAAACCTGTGAAGACATTTGTGTTAGGATGAAAACTGCCAGTGAAAATCGAGAAGAAAAAAATCCTTGGAACATGTTAAACTTTCTGTGAACAAACCTCTCTAGTCTGTACTCATTTCTGTAATAAGTGCCAGGAGGAGTCTATTTCTGCAAACATTTTATATTCAACAATGTTAGTGGTATATTTCAATGTATATCATGTAAAGGTAGAGTTTAAAACAACAGTGATTTAGTCTTCTGGAACACTAACCGAACACTAGAACGCTCCTCCACGTAATGGATGATCTTTTTAATACATGTAACCCGTATGAAAAGTACAGTTTAACTTTACTGACTATTGATTGCCATTTTGTCTTGTTGGTGATTTATTTTATTGTAATCTCTGGAATTCTTGAATGTGAATTATATTCGAGTGACTGTTATGGTTGAAAGTATCCACTAGGTGGCACTTTATGTCAACGTAATGCAGCCAATACGCTGATATGCGCATTGCATGCTGGGATCGTTATGCTACGGGAAAGAGCTTGACGCTAGTAACTACAATACAGTCTAGAGAAAAGCAGAGAACATTTTCTTAAAAAATACTGCTGTGTTTTTGAAGTTTTTATGTCCATACGGTTGTGAAGTCGTGGATGGACAGTTCCACACTCTTCTGACTGGAGGATTGCTTTTGATTTCGATTGCTCCGGTGAGTGTAACTTTTAGCATGCCACGTTGCTAATGCTAGCGGCCATCTAACGGACAATTTCTGTCTGTTTATGATTCTAAAAGTCTTGAAACATTTTATTCGTCATTTAAAACCAATCGGAGTAAGCTATAACTGTAAGCGACATTTTGTTTCTTACACGTTTTGAGTTTGTAATGTATCTATTTCTGTATGTGTCATTTCTGGATGCCGTGTCTAATGGCAGATAGTTAGAAATGTCGAATATGTAAGGTGAATAATGTGTTTTATACACGTTCTCCTGAATTTCGTTATATTGTACATTCATTTTGGGGTGCTTACAAATTACTTCAAAGTCATGTGAATGGGAAAAAAAGTGTTTATTAGATAAATTATCCTGTAAATTGGGTAACATGTTTTATTAATACTGTTAATGACACAATGATATCTTATTAGTTATCATTTCTTTTGTGTGATTTGAAATTACACTTTGATTAAGAGAAAGAGAAATATAATACTGTACAGTAATTCACGAGTGTTTTATTAATTTCAAGATTGGTTTTGGGGATCCCCCTCTTTTAAAACGCGTCTTAAGACACATCTGTATTCTTTGGCTTTTGGCGCACCATCAGACTTGTTCTTGGTGTTTTGTGGTGTGTATGAATTTGATGTTTAGTCTACTTATTTATGCATTTATTTATTACATTTATTTATTCACTCGCCTACTTCTTATTAATTTACTGATGTAAAATGTATTTACTTATAAAAAAAACAAAAAACTTGTATACGCAGTTGAAAATGTTTGCTTTGTTCTTGTTTTGTCACCTTATTCTTGACTGACCAACCGATATTTCTGTTTATGTACAGCACTTTGTATACAGCAACGCCTGTTCTTAAACGCTTTATAAATAAAGTTGAGTTGAGTGTAAAAAAACAAGATGGGGCTTGGAAAATAATGAAAAATCAGGCCATTGTCTGAGACATTTTTGGGATTTCCTCTGAATACACCGAAACCACGCTCGCTTTGCAACTTTCTGCTGTCAATCAAACACGTCTACTACGACCTGGAAAAATGGATGCTACTCATCTAGCATCTGACTTTTACCTACACATAACCACTATACATGTTTGAGTCACAAAAATACTTTGCATCTACGCTTCAAGACCCCCGTGGCTGAAATATATGCAAACGGCTCGTCGTGGGGCTTTCCCACGGCATGACAACGAGGCGTTCTAACGTCACCCCAGATCTATGCGTCTCCAATGAAAAAACGACTTTTAGGCCATTTTTGTAGGAGGGTGACGATATGTCCTTGACCGACCTGATTTTCCTCTTTGCCTTCACTGCAGCACCCCCTTCTGCCTCCGGGTGGCCGCTCCGCCTTTGTTTGAACTTGGGGAGGCAAAATTCGACATCCACGTCGCTCATCTCCAGCCGCGGCGGCGTTCCCTCGATCACCAGCTCCTCGCGCCGCTTCTCCTTCAGCCTCTTCAGACCAAAGCGACCGCCTCGCTTCTTCTTGGCCTTGAATGGCTTCGTGGCCTTCACGCTCTGAAACAAACAAGAGGTCAGCCACCCTCCAACATTTACATACTCAAAGTGCAAGTCCCGTCTTTATGCTTGTTGTGACCATGATTGGTCGGTATTTGATTTTATTTCAATTTTAAAGTGGCGCCACTTCATTGAAAGCATCCAAACCGGGATCATCCTAACTAAAGAATTTAACAAGCAGGCACTCAGCAATGCCCGCATGATAACGATCGGTCGCCGCTGTTGAAGTCACTGGACGCACGTTAAGCTAAGTGCTAAATTGTTAGCGTCTCACCCTGAGAATGCCAAGTTAGGGACACCAGATGTGCGGAGTTAAAATATTGGCAAAATAGTCCAAATATTCAAAGTGGAATTTCTGCATAGTATAACCGTGATTGGCCGATAATCAGGTCATATCTAACAAGCCAGACAGCCAGTAAAGTGAGAACAATTAGAAAGGTTTGATTACCATTTTGGCCATCTTGGCTTTGGGAGCTTTGACGTCCACACTGGGTAGGCGGGGCCGCAAGCAGAGCTCCTCCCCATGGACCGTCCTCTTCACCAGGAAGCTGACTTTGTAGGGCTCGGCACACTGGAGGATCTTCAGAGCGTCTTCGTAGCGCACGTTGTCAAAGTAGACTTTGGCGCTTAGGAGCTGGTCACCTGGTGCGGAGAAAAGGAAGGATCAGCAATTTGGGGCTCCTGAAATGTGGCTGCAAGCCGTTCTCGGAGATTGCTGGAGAAGTTGAATGAAATGACTTTTTCTTTCTTTCTTTTTTTTTTAATGACATTTTCTTTTAAATATACAACTTTTTCCTAAATAGCCTATATGATTTTTTTTTTTGGGGGGGGGGATACACAGCTTTGTTACTATGTGCATCTTGTTTTCAGAAAACTATTCAACTCTTTTTCTGAAAACCTTCAGCTTTTTTTTTTTTTTTTTTTAAGGAAATGTACATTTTTTTTAAGAGGTGTACAACCCCCCCCAAGAAATATACAACTTTTTTTTCAGAAATCTTTTACAGGAGAATAAAACTTTTTTTGATTTTGTTTTTTAGGGGGGATTTTTTTTTTATATTTATAGCATTTTTTTCCTCAGAACTGTAAAAAAAAATAATAAATACTGAAATATACTTTTCCCCCCAAAATAATAGTATACATTTGTTTTTCCCAGAAAATGACTTTTTTTTTTTTTTTTTTTTAAACATTACTTCTCAAGAAACAATAACCCGTTATGGAACTATACTTTTTTGTTTTTTTTGCTAATAGGAATGCAATAAATATGAGCTATTAGTGGTGGTGGTATTTTTACTGGTTTGGAAGTGGCGATACACACCATCCTTGCATCCTCTCTATTTTTCCGCCCAATTCAAATCTGTAAGCCATTTATTTTTAAGAGTAATGTAAAAGATGAATTTGAAATGATCAATGTCTTTTTATGACTAAAACTGTTAATGTTGTAAAAACACGTTTTAGGGAGTATCCACTTTTCAGGTGGGTCCAACCACGTTAAATAGTGAGTGTGGACTGTCGTGGGTGGCATGCCTTGCTGCAGGCTGAGATGTTTTGCGGCCGGCGAGTCCTTGAGGACGTCTTTGATGAAGATGCCTCGCTCTCCGCCGCCCGTAACGCTGTAGCCGCTCGCTCCAGCCTCCGCCTCCGTCTCCACCACGATCTCCACCGGCGGCTCGGCAGCTGCGACTGCACTGCTCTGCTCCTCAAACGCAAATGCAAAGTTTTCAGTCTCAAGCGTTACGCTCCATGATGCTAACAATGTACAGTATATCAAACCGAATGACGAGCAGTGCTCCTTTTAAAGCACCAGGAAACCGTTCAAAAACAAATCAACTTGCTAAGAAGCTAGCATAAAGTGCAGAAGTCGGCCAAAGCATCAGAAGCAACAGCGTCATCGCCGTCAATTAGCACATCCCAGTTGTGAGGTCCGCGTTTCAAATCTCTCCTCTTGCTCACATTCAAAAACATGTTCATATGTTAGCGTTACTGAAGACTCCAAATTATCCATACGTATGAATATGAGTGTGAATTCTTGTCATTTTCCCTGCGTGAGCATTCTAAAATGCTGAGTCGACGTCATTTGATGTATTTTGAGGAGATGACTTAATTCATCAAGTTTGTCGTCCAATACGGATGGTTGTTGGTCAGATTGACGACTTACTGTCTGCTCTTTAGAAGGTTCCGGGTCCATCTCCGGTTGGGCCAGTTGGCAGGTGGACGCTCTCAGGTGACTTCTCTTTTGACTCAGCACCTTTTTCAACTCTGCATGGAGCTTCTCCTTCTGCTCCTGAACGCAACACAAATGCTTCTTTTGAGCAGGAAATATTTGATTGTTTGAAAAAACAGACTTTTTTTTTTTTTTTTTTTTCCTGCAAATATACAACTTTTGATCTGGAATTCTGCTACTTTTTCATTCTGCAATATTAAACATTTTTCAGAAATATGCAATTTGCGAAATATGCAATTTTTCTAATGTAAATATGACGTACTTATTTGAGAAACGTACAGCTTTTTTTGGGAAATATGTATCTTCACAAGTATAACAGTTTTCTCTGGAAAAGACTTTCAGAAATATATAACTTAAATATACCCCCCCCCCCAGAAATATGTGACAAATACACTTGTAAGTTTAACTTTAAGAAATGTAGACCAGATGAAATGTGCAACGTCTTTGGTCGTTTGCTGTAATCGTTCAGCTTCACGCGACTTCCATTCGGCCGCTCGCATGCATTTGTTGGCTCCAAGTCATATTTGAAAGAATTGTCTTGCTTGTACTGTGGCAGACGCAGTAAGTTGAATCTCTGGTTCTCCGGCACTTCATCGGAAATGAGCCCCATTGTTTGTTGTTGACGTCCTGGTGAAAAGCGCGCTGACGTGTCTGCTGACTTGGCACAAATGAAAGCTGTTTATGCGGCGCGAGCATTGTGGTCCGACGCAAGAGTGTCGTGATCAAGCGGAGGCTGTGCCAGCCGCCTCATCAGTCGCAGCCAACAGAACTATCTGGAGACACTTTTTTTATTTTATTTCATCAATTGTAGAAAGTCGTCCCAGAAGAATAGCAAATGTTTGAATGTGGAAGCAACTCCACACTGTCCCAACATTTTTGTCCACATACTTGATGTGAGCATGTGGAGATGTGGACGAGGCTCCAGCTCGTCTGTATTTGCGTCTCACCGCTCTCTCGGGACTCTCGTGTTCCTCTGCGGAGGTGCTGTGGTGAGGGTTGCGTTGTGGGCCAGCGGGGGGTCTGCTGGAGGGGGGAGACCGCTTCTTATCTTTCACCTGTGCAGACGAACGACAATGTGATGGGCTTCAGATTTTACAATGGGTGTCACTCCAATTGTTTTTTATTGTCTTTGTTAATGATAGAATGTTTGTATTATTCAGTCGTCGTTATTTTAGTTTGAGTCTCACCGAGGTCACTGGGGTCGGGTAAAATGACCTTCCGCCAGGTCCCTTTTGTGTCACAAAAAAAATGATTCTGCTTGTTGTCCGTTTCTTAGCCAGAATTAATATTGCTACTCACTTTTATATGTATATTTAAAAAAAAAAAAAAGTTACTATGTAGGTTGGAAAAATTGCTATGAAATGGAAGTCGAGTAAAAAAAATAAAAATGTTTTTGTCCCCACGTGTAACGCAGTAAGATGAATATTGTTTCAGAATAGCGTCTTTCGACTAGTGAGGACACATAAAACATTTTGCAAAGGAAATTTTTGACTTGACTTTCATTTTAAATCCAGCAAACAAATGACGTCCTGAGCACTGGCTATGCTTTTTGCTAGCTAGCCTTGTTGTTAATACAAGCAATGTACATCAGCAGGGACTTACTTTAAACTACAGAGGTTGCTAAAAAAAAAAAAGGGAGTGAGAAAAAATGACCTAAGCAATAAACTGAAAATGTTGCGAGTGCGTAGCCAGTCATTTGTGATGTTTGTGTTTTGCTTACAGCGTGATCTCTGCTGGCGCTGTAAACATGGTCGTCCTCGTCTTCTCTGTCAGAGTCTGCAAAGGGAACAACAGAACACATCATGGAAGCGAAAAAGGAAAAATGGCTTAGCGGTCCATATCAAACATGGACACACACAAGATGGTGGAGCAAGCACATATCGGAGTCTCCTGGAGCGCTGTTGGTCATTCGAAACAGAATCTAACAGAATCTTTAACTCGCTTACAACAACATTCAAGGCTTCATCTCATCTCACAGCAGACTGTTCATGCGCTGCTGTTTTGGTTAGCAACACTTCAATGAACTTGATTTCATCTGTCAACTTGCAATGCCATTTTTCTTCCACGGGGTGAACGCGAAGGCGTTTATCTGCCTTCAGTGGATGACGCGCCTGCCGACTTATTTGGGCGTTTATTTCAGCAAGGTGCCCTCACTCTTCAAGCGAGCGGCGCAGAATGCGAGTTGTGTCATCTTGTGGAAAGCAGACACCCGCCCACACACCCCCAACGGGCTCGCCGTTCCACACGCGCCAAAGCGAGGGCCTTCAAAAGTGATCACATGAAATAGCTGAAGGTCTGCAGAGTCGAGACATTCCCGAAATGTCGAGCGGCTGGGATGTCGAGTTCTGCGCACTCTCCACTCGACTTCATTTGTAAAGCACTTGAAAAACAAGCACCGCTGCAGACAAGAATCAAACGTATGTTAAACATAAAACAAGTTCAAAACAATAAAAACACGAGAACGCGTGCAGATTGTCATGCCGAGTTGCCAAAGTCCGTAAACTGGCTTTTATGATGAGTTCAAAAAAAAAAAAAAAAAATCAAATAAAAGATGATTGATGGGGCTTTTCTCTAATTTGCAGAGGGGGCACCAACAACAGAAAAAGTTCCAGGAGCCGGGCGGCTGATTTGAGCGTCGGGATGGAGAAGCTCGGAAAGGTAAGACAGACGAAGACCGTTTGCAGCAGAGGTCTAAAAACTCCAATCATGTGGGACTCGCTGGGGCCAAGTATTTGAAAAAAGGACGTCAAATTCAATTTTCTCAATCTTTAGTAGTAACAGATGAGAAGGGTTCTTCAGAATGTGATTTGTGATTCTGGTCCTCGCTTCTCATCTGTCTGCACTTTGCATATTCCTCAACATGTTTCGATGTAGAATGACATCTGATTTCTTGAACAGCGCAACCTTCACTGTTTTGTAGGGTTGCTCCCGTGCTCAACAACAACAAAAACATTCTGCTCAAGTCTTGAAAAAGCTTGACTGGGACTGGGTGACGGGATTTTATCCTTCCACTTGGTGTCAGTTCAGAATTACTTTCTGAGCCACAAATGGGCTACCCATTCGTGATTTCAAAAACAAACAAAAAAAACAAAACAAACGGCAACAACAATGCAAAAAAAAACAAACAACAACTTTGATGTCAAGTAGGGGGCCACAAAATATCCTGTTGGCCCGCAAATGGCCCCTGGGCCACATGATTTAGAGATACAAAAAAATAAATAATACAATCTTAAAATGAATTTTAAAATGCACAGTAGGTCAAAATTGGAATTCTATGGAATAATATGCCTTTTCTGACACAGTAAGAAGTCGAAAAGGCCAGAAAGCCGCTTTCAAATGGCGCCAATAAAAATGAAAGTCGTCAGAAAGTAAAGTACGGATTGGATGCCAGAAAAATCTTCAGTCATTGAATTTCATTTCAACTTTGTTGCCTCCCAACACTGACACACAAAACACGTCCTCTGACTTCCTGTTTGATTCATGAGATAAGAAAATAAGTGCAGACGAAACCGTCATCGCGTATGGAAAGCAAGTTTTCGTTCCGGTGCTCCGCGAATCAAAATCAGAGCATCTCGCAGGAAGTGACTCCATGTAAACAGGAAAGTGACATTTCTGAGAAAGACGTCCACCTATTTGGTTAGTAAGCAGAGTGGTACATTCACTTGTGAGTTCAATTTGTTCCCTGGCCAATCTCAACTAAATGTACTCCGACATCAAATCAATTCCATGTGACAGCGTCTGCTCATTGCTCCATTCGTGTGTCTTCATTTTGTGTTTGTGGGTTTGGCCGTTTGTCCCTTTCAGCAAACAGCTGAAAGGCCACCATGACACCCCCCAATTGACTCAATCGGCGTCATATCTGACTCACTCACAACTCAGACTTTTCCACAACACACAAACCAAAAAATGTAAAAAAAATAAATAAATCAACCAAGGGACAAAACATACAACTAAAAACTTGGTAGAGTCACATGGTATAATGGCGTGTTTACTTTTGTCTTCCTTCACTGGCATGTGCAGGGAAGTTCACCCTCCATCACATGTCAAACGTTGTTTCCTCACGGGTGGGCTCCCTCCCAAGCCCCCGATCCACTCTTGACCCGATTTCCTGCTGGAAAATGAACCCCGCCCACTACCACCGCCCAAAGACGGACGCCAGGAAACCACCATCGCCATCCGTCATGTCACTTTTTGGTCCTTGTTTACGCTGGAGCCTCAAAGAGTTGATGTGAAGTCGTTGAGCTGCATACACGACCCCGCCGGGCTCGGAACATTTTAAAGTCGAGTCCAGTTCTTGGACTCTGGGTTTTTGGAGGCTTCAGATGTCAGAAGCAGCATGACACCACATCTGATCCACCTTGAACCATGAAGGCAGGAATACAATTCCAAACATATTATGACCAAGGGTGGCAAGTAACAATACAAAAATACTTTTTGAGGCATCCGTACGTGAGTGTCCACATTTGAAGACAGCCGTCTTTAATTTTCTACATCCCACCAGGATTTCACAGCCACCCTTAACAGGTGTCTAAACCAACTGCAGCATCTTCAGCTAGCAAGTAGTTTTTCCTGGCGGTGCATTCGTGCCAGTCCTGCTGTGGCTCGTGTTGCAGCATTAATGACGACCACGCTGAGACTGGCAGCATGGAATCTGTCTGCCGTGCACCTCCATCAAGTTCACCAAAATCGCATGACACGACCTCCGCTACAACTTCAACTTGCCCATAGACTGCTCAATGGCTTTAATGGTGACTTCAAGTGCAGAAAGGCACTTAAGGTCTTCAACAGAAACCAAAGTCACAGCGCATAGAAGAATGCATGCTGACTGAGGGCGTGAGAAATAGCAGCTGATTTTTAAATTCAGACACTCTGCGCATCTCAAGGAGGAACCCGACAAAACTAAACCGGATCCAAAAAACAACCCCAATGGTCCTCAGAGATCTGCCCCAGGAGGGCATTAATGCCACTCGATGTACCACAGCACGCTAACGAAATCACTCCACCATGTTCTGACTTTTGCAGGACCAGAACGGTAAGATTACAAACCGATCAAGTGTCAGGGTTTGGATTTCAAAGTTGGACAACTTCCATGGCCATTAATCAGAATAAATCAGGAATTCAGAAAAGGGAAGCCTGGCTCTTAATACGGAAGTTAAATGTTTATTTGGAGCATAATCTTGACGAAACAACTCAATTTCATGCAGTGCAGTGGTACCTTGACTTACGAATGCCCCAGCTTGTGAGATTTTCCAGTTACGAGCTTTGTGTCGTTAGCTAAAATTTGAAGAGCAAAGAAGGCGCTGGAATGCACTCCCATGTGGGCACATCCACTTTATTTGTTCAGCACGGACAAGTTTGATGTTAGTGCTTCGATGTGACACCTTTCCATCAGTTCTCAATTTCCAATTTCCTCAATCCTCTTGGAAAGTTTCCCATTTGGAGTATTTCTCAATCTTATCATCCCATGAGAATTTACTGGGACTTTTCCATAAAGCACGTTGGCAATCCTGGTAAGGGTCCAAAAGAAGAATGTTTTGCAGATACCACCCGAGTGACAAAACATTGGAAGCGCAACAAATACAAGGAAGACGTTTTAGTACATATCTTGGGTGTCATCGTTGTGCCCTCGCCTTGCCCACATACCAGGCTGGGGCGGGTAAGGTGGGGGGGGGTCCATTTCGGTGTAGGAGGGGGCAGACGTATCCAATGACCATCATGCCGCAGCTGTCACTGCTGTGTAACGTTAAGACGAAGGCTAAACGAAGTCGATGCCATGCTAGCACCACTGACAGCTCTGCGTCACTTCACTTTACGCTGCTTTTGGACCTCCGCAAAAGCAAACAATGTGCAAAACCGACCCAGTGTGGCTTGTCTAAATACTGAAATCAGGTAGTTAGTTTGCATTTACTCCTTCGGCCAGCTCCTGTTCCAAAACACTGGAAAAGTCCCGGTGACACACACTACTCAAGTGTTTGTTGAAACAGAAATGCTTTTGTTCTGCCATGTGCAGTCATTCCGCACTGTGCAGGACAAGCAACTGTCCGCAAAACTTCCCATGACAACTACAGGACAAAAAAACAACTTATTTTTCTCTCGAGCTACTAATTGGAGCTTTCAAGAAAGCCGTCCTACCTTGTCAGGTTCTCCCTTCAGACCTTCAATCTCAGCCTCTCTCTTCTTCCCGCCCTAAAACTTGTATTGGTTGTATTTCTTCAAATGGCCCCCCCGCTCTCTGTCGATAACGTTCATCCCTCGTCACCAACCAGCCCGTGGCTCCCCTCACTGAAAGCCTCGGGCCCGACACGGGACCAAAGCATCTCTAGGAAGGACGGGGCCAACTAGCTGATTGGCCGCTGGGCAGGAAGATGCCCCCATATTAGGTCAGCGGGAGGCGGGGACTGCATTACTGATAAAGTCGGGAGGGAGAACAAGATAACAAGGTTTGGGACATGGTAAGAAGAGTGAGAGTTTCTCCTCACTCAACTGGTACTGATTTCAACAGAGCTTTTCATTTTTTGTAGCTAATGTTGTCAGACTGGTAGTTTTCGGAATATGGAGCGAAAGTTCTGCTGGGGGATGTTGTTTAGAGATTATTTTTAAAGCAAAGGTTTAAAAATAGAAAGAGCAGGATTTGGAGAAAGGGTGAAGCTTCCTCTCACTATGCTCGAGCAGCTGCGACAGCGTGTGCGTGTGCACGCGCCTCTCTATTATTAGGGTGTGTGTGTGTGTGTGTATTATTAGTGGAGTAAACAGTGAGTCGTCCAAACTGCACAAACTGAACCAGCATAAAATTCCTGCTTTGTGATGAGGTGGCTTGATGTCAAAACACAAGCCGTCTCTTCAGCTGCAACGGAGAGCGCAAAGTTGATGTTGGGTCTCCACCGTCAACATGACGCGTTCCCGCTCCATTTTGGTGACTTCATCCACAAGCGACCAATCAAATCCAGCGTCACACTGCAGCCTGACTGGGATTGGAATGTTCTTGGGATGTTGTTGTGGGCAAGTCTGGGTGATAAGAGTATTGCGATGCTGGAATTTGGTCAGGTAGCAATTGGGATGTTTTCAGAAGACTATTTGCATTTGCTGAGGTGATGTTGTGCTTCAGATATTATTTGGATGTTGACATTGGGAAGGCATCAGATTTTTGTTGCCATGTTTTCAGTTTGGTGTTGGGATAGAGATCACTTAAGTTGAAATGGTGCAGTTGAGGACTTGGATATCGTGGCCATGGGGATTTCAAGGGTGGGTGTTAGATTGGTCGCTTTTACAGGACTTTTTGAGATTTTGGTATTGGGATTTTTTCAGGATGTTGTGGGTGTGATATTTGGTTTGTGTTGAGATTTTGTAGGGACGCTATTGGCATTTTGTCAGGATGTTCTGGAGATTTTACGGGGATTGCTTTTATGTGAAGATTTTGTGGAAATGGTGATCAAATTTTGTCAGGAAGGTTAAGAGATGACATCTGTATTTAGGATTTAGCCGAGATGCTTTGGGGATGATGTTAGGTTGGTGCACGTTGTTTTTGAGATGGTGTTGGTATAGGATTAGAATGTTATAATTTGGGGATTTTGATGGGATTGCATTGGAATGTTGTGAGAATTGTGTCAATAAAGTCTTATCATTTTATTGAGATGTTTTATCATAATGAATCCTTTATTGATCACCAGAGGATAAAATCAATGTCAATCAGTGTAGTGTCTGGATTTTGTGGGGATGATGTTTCGTTTGTGTTGAGATGTTATTTGAATGAAGGGATTTTGTGAGGAGATACTGGGATTTTACCAGGATGTGCTGGAAATCTGTGGGAGATTATGTTGGGATTTAATCATGATAATATGAAGATTTTCTGAGAAGGTGTTGGGATTTTGTCAAGATATTGTAGGGGTTGCATCCAAATAGTGTCAAGATTCTCAGGGGATGATGTTGGACTGGTGTTTTGGAGATGGTGTTGGGAAAGGGTTGTCGGGAAAATAATGTTGGGATTCTGATGGGATGTTGTGGTGATGGCCTCACATGATAGTGTTAGAATGTTGTCTAGATATTTTATGATAACAAAACCCCAGAGGAAAAATCCAAGAATCAAAATACATTAGGGTAGTATTTGGATGTTGCTGACTTTGTGTTGGTCTGGTATCAGGATTGTGTTGGGATGGGGCGGTTGCCACGACTGTGTCAGCAAACATGCACTTTGGACCACAAAGCCTGGATTTGCATTTATTTGGTGATAGGTTTGGGGTATCTGGGCTTGGATGGGCTTCAAGCATTGGTGCAGCTGGGTCACTGTTGTTCAGTTTTGTAGCGGCCATGCTGGTTTACTTCCCAAAGAGAAATAGTCTAAGGATTCACGTCATCAGGCTGTTATGTGTTGCAATCAAGAATGTAGACGAGCCATCAAGCCAACAGATCATTCAACAAATGGATGTCGAGTTGAGTTGACTTGCAATTTTTACACGACCTCATAAAAGTACCCCCTTTACGTGGAAAACATGGCCACAACTTGTTAGTAAAATCAACAGATTTCAAGTGCCTTTTTCTAGTACACAGCAAACTAGTAAGAGAAGTGAGAACATGGATTCACGGTGAAGATGTCAACTAGCTGTTGTCACATTTTACATCTTAGCTTGATTGAGGCGTCCCGCTGTACTTAATAGCTGATCAGCCAAGTGACAATACGACGTCTTTGGCGGCACTCAAACTTTGGTACTTTGTGCCGATCCGGACCGAAAGTTATTCATCCTGACCTGCATCAGAGGAAGGTGTCCAGGTGACTCGGAATATTCCACGGAGACACTCACACATGGTCTGCAGGAGGACGCCACTGGAGCACACCAACACGGCACTCGAGGCTCTCGAGGCGAGGCGAGGCGGAGGCGATCCCGGCGCGGCTTTGACGCTTTGGGGCCGGCGCACCAGCGACGCTCGCTCTCAGTGTGGCTCGCGCCGGGGGATGGAAAAGATGGGAGGGGGTCCAATCCAATACCCAACTTTGCATCCTCAACCCACCGTGGCGCGCGTGGGTAGACGGAACAAAATAGGCGTGCATTAGCGGTTGAGGACAGTCAGCACTTTGCTCAGTGTCCGCGCAAAGCTCTCATTGTTGTTCGCGTTGGAGGTTTTAGCGCAGGCTGTTGTTGGTGGGCTTAGTGGGGAGCTGCGTGCTGGACGCCAGACTTGCCCCCAACGCGGAGCACAAAGCTCAGCGCCTCGATTACTGCAGCATCAGAACACCTTTTTAATCGACACATTATTCTCCATTGTTGGCCTGACGGCCGAAATACGTCCAGTTCGCTTTGGACAACAAGTAGTGAGGCAGAAAGTTTGCACTGAAATGTGGAACGATTCATTCTACAATTGTGATCCCCGGTCCCCCGAGGGTCCCAAGACATAGTTTGAGGGGAGAAGAAAACAACTTGCAACACATTGTCCCCACTCGCTCGTACCATCACCGTATTGTGAGGTTTTTTTTTCTTTTTTTTTACAATATAGTGTAGTACCACATTTTACCACAACATGCCTGGCAGCACTGAGCTCAACTGGACGAGATACGGCCTCATCAGGCGTCTTTTTTTTTGAAGAACTGTTTACCATATCTGTCAAACCGCTGCTTGTATCTCAATTTTTTTTACTCATTGTTCAAAGTAAAATAAATAAATAAATAAATGTAAATGTATAGGTGAGAAACGAATTCACTGCTTCGAGATGTCCTTGTAGTGGAGATGTTTTAGAAGGGGATGACGACACGGCTAGTTAAGTAGCATGATGAGCCTCCCGGCGTGACCAGTTAGCTTGTTTGATCTCGTGTTGTTGTGTCACATTTCTTCACTTTAGTGGCCTGCTGAAGACCAGCATGGAGACGGAAATAGACCCTCTGCTGCATTCCGACCACTCTGAGGGAGGCGGGTGGGGGTGGGGTGGGGGGTTCATGTTGGACACAACTTAGAGGAAAAGCATGTTCATTCAATAGTTTAATGTAGGTGCAGCCATATAATATTTGACATGTATGTTTTAGGATTAGAAAGATTGTTTTTTGGCATATTATTACATTTGTCGCAGAGAACCCGATCAAGTTTTCGAGTGGTACAAAATAAATAAATAAAATGGGAATCACTAAGTGATTAGCCCATTTCGGTCTTTTAAGGTTGTGAATTGGATCTTTTTGGCTGGTCTTTGTTCTGCTTGAACGTGAGCAACTTGGAATTCAACATGAATTTAGTGGCTTCGGTTCGGAGGTACAGTGATGCTGGTACCTTGAAAAACGAGGTCCGCTTGAGTTGGATCTTCCTCAGCATTGTGTTCTGAATCCTTACGAGCATGAAGAGCGCCCCCTGGTGACAGTTTAAGCCGTTAACTCCTGCACCTAAAACATTTGAAGTTGATCAATTGTGAGGACAAGTTTATTAAGACTAATAATATTACTGCCACTCCTTTATGCTTCATTCGACAACTGCAAGAAAAATCAATGACAAATGAATTCAATTAGATTCGATTAGAAGCGAGTGGTCAGTCAGTTCCTTGTAATTTATTTGAAATTGCGATCTTGTGTATTTCCACACACGCACACACAGCAGACTCCATAAAAAAAAATCATCTCAAGTTCTCCCTGAGATGAGCTATAATGGATGATGTCTTAATGCCGACATCATGATGATGTGTCAAGTCTTTAAAATGTTTTCCGTCCACCTCAGCAGCTCTTCAACGAACGTTTGTCAGGTGTGGCCTAACAGACATCTTTGATGTGGCTGCGCTGCGTGAGGGGGACGCTGTAGTCGGAGTTCCAGTCTCTCTGGAAAACGTCCCTCAGCTGCGATTGAACGCTGCGTTCCGGGGACGAGGATGCCGTCTGGTTGACCACCAGGGCAGAGCCTGCCGTGTTCACAAAGTAGTCGCCGGACCAATTGGATGTACCTGAACAAATACAAGCATTTGAACGTTTGCGTAATGACGAGCAGGAACTGGATTAGCCCCCACTTTTCTTTCCCAATTTTCTTGGCTCGTGTTTGGGCCAGTGATGTAGTGATCTATCAGCTCCACGAGAGGGAGCTCCGATTTTCCCAAGATCAATTCCGTCCTAAGTCAAGTTGACGAACGCCAGCAATCATGTCTTACCGATATATGCCACCCGGTCTGTCACCATGTACTTGTTGTGGTTGACCCTGGCGAAGGGGATGCGCTTTTGCTCGGCGCTGGCGGGAACCACGAAGAGTCTCTGTTGGTGAGAGAAGCGAGGCGGCCGTTCTTAGCCTGTGACAAACACGGTGACGACTGACCACAAACGTGGCGTCCACTGTACTCACCACTTGGATGTCCAACTTGTTGTGCGGCTCGTAGACCGACGCCAGGGACTTGAGGAAAGGGAACATGGCGGGCGGCGTATTGGACCAGCAGCTGATCAGCAGGCGCACTCGCACGTGTTTTTCGTAGGCCACCCGACGCAGCTGGGTGTCGATGTCCGCCCAATACCTGCAAGCAGGCCACATGCCGCACGTTACCTTTCGCAATCACAAGAACGCCTCTCCGAGAACGACGTCGAAGCTTAAATAACAATAATGTCATTAGTAGTCATTTTTTTTAACTTTGCTTTCAAACTATTTTTTAAACTCCAATCCAATAGCACATTTTATAAACAAAGTGCTGCACATTGAGATCCGCACACTATCGTCGACAAAAAAATGGAGTAAAACCAACTATAAAAATAAGACACTCAATAAAATACAATACATAAAATAAAAAAAAATACATTAAAAATAATAATAAAAAACAATGAAATAAAATAAAAATAAGAAATCAAATAAAAGAATAAGAAAACACAAAAAGACCCCCGAGGACCTCACAATTCACTAAACTGAACTAAAATCCAAGGAATTAAAAGACGAGAAAAGATTTCCCCCCCCACTGTTTTAAACAGATTTGTGATAAAAACTTAGCTATATTCTAATGCTAATTGCTGCAAAACGGAAACAGATAAAAATATACTTTTTTTTTTCCTGATGAAAGAAGAGATGCTAATCTGTCTTTTGGTAGCTTCTATGTTTTTATATCAATAGAAGACAATATTCTGTGGGCCTTGCAAAATCAGTCCAAATCCAGTCAAACAGCCGGGAGTGAAAATGGCTGCGAGTGAATGACTTCATTCATTTTCCATTGAAACGATCATGATTGGTTATTTGAGAATAGCACCTATTTATAAAAGTTAGCCGAGCTTCTTCTATAAGATAATATATGTCTAAAAATGCGTTTGTATTTGAAATCTGTTGCGCTTGACCTTCTGGGATGTGAGAACTCCATCGTGGGCATGTAGTTCATGACGGCGATGTAGATGAAACTGCGGGCGTCCTCCATCACGTTCAGGATGGACTCCAGGTCCGATGTCCTGCCGGCGGCGCATAAGGAAAGAGGAGAACTCTGGAGGAAGAAGAAGAAGAAGAAGAAGAAGCTGTTGACGACAACCAACGTCCCAGAGTTGAATCTGGTGGCGTGCGTTACCGTCAAGTAGACGCGGGACGGCGTGTTGTTAAGTGTCAGCTGAAGCGGCGTTTCTTTGTTGTAAAGAGTGGAGAAGCTGGACGGCCACGGTGACGGGATGGACTTGCTCTCCCCCAGGAACCAGTAGGCTTCAAAAATCTTGCCCAGGTCTGAGGCCAGGCAGCTGCAGTTGGACACCAGCACGCCCAATTCTTTTACCTGACAAGCAAACGCAACTTTTGTGGCTTTGCTTGGAAACAAAGACGCGATGATTCTGGTGTTTTGATTTCATCATCCGGTCGTGCCAAATTCCGACTTGTTCAAGCTATGAGAAATCACCAGGCCAGTTTGATAGAATTACAAAACTTTGGCTTCATTTTAAGCCCCAATTGGGTCCTCTCAGACTTTGAAGAAAAAAAACATGAAAGAATATCATGATGTCACATACCAAATTAAACTGCAGAATCGGGGCTACAAGAATATAGACGTCGTTTTCACACAGCTGAAATGCCAACTAATAGAATGATCAAATATAGAAATGGCTTCCCAGTGACTCTCCTCTTGTGCGACTTCATGCTGTGTGCCATCTTCATCTACATTTAACCACGAACATAGGTTTACATATCTGACCAAATATCACAAGTGTTCCCTTTATTATAACAAGAATTATTCAAATAGACCTTATGGTTACAGACATATATGCTCTTTTTGTTTTGGGTATGTCATTTTCAAAAAATAGCTTAGGGCATAAAGGGTTAATTAATGCGAACACAAACATTGGCACAACATATGTAGAAAGATAATATTACAATACTGACTGGCATATATTTTATATCCTGAGAATGAGTAGTATTATTTGCAGCTGACAGTTACTTGTTATGATTGTCTTCTACTGCCCCCAAGTGGCCAAGCCACACACAGCAGACGGAGCAGTAAAATGTCCAATAAATGAAATCCAAAAACTCCTTTTAATTTCTTGACACTCCTTTTCATTATGTTAAGTAGTGCATGTTTTTATAAAGCACACAATTACAGAGGGCTATTTAAAAAAATATATATAATTTTTGTGCTATTTCCATTGATATCAATGGGGAAAGATCATTTGAGGATGATAAACATTTATCTCAACACGCCACTGCATAGACTGAAAAATAAGTCAACCAACCACTGTTTGCTAATACAACCAAAAATGAAGTAAAGTCAGAAGACATTTTCAGAGCAACAGCGACACCTGGCTGCGTTGTGAATTATGACGCGTGTACCTGTGTGAGAGATCTCCAGTCCATATTTGCGCTTCCTATGTAAATGTGTTTCTTGTCCACCACCCAGAATTTGGTGTGCAGGACCCCCGAGGTCAGCTCCTGCATCTTCACCATCCTGATCGCTGCCCCTAACGCACACAAAACCGAATAAGAGGCTTCAAACATTACCTGGGCAGTTCATCCGCATTACAACACCAATCATCATCATTGTCACTTTGCTTATTTGAATGATTGACATGTCTGATATTGACGTTCTATTGCACATCTATCTACACACCTCCAATTATGTTTGCGTAACAAACTATATTTGACCCGGTCGTCACCTGAAGCATTGAGCCGTCGGAGGTCTTCGGTCGGCTGACCGCGTTGCGGCGCGCTGACGGCGATGCGGACCGACAAGGAGCCCGAAAGCTCGGCCAGGTTCTCCAGAACGTTTTCGCCCTGCGCTCGCGCACGGGAGACAATTAGACACCCCGACGGACAGGCAGGAGACGAAGCGTCCGCACCTGATCGGCGGTGGGCTCGTGGGTGCCCGTGTCTCGGTTGGTGAGCGTCCAGTAGAAGGAGGCGATGTCCACGCTGCTGCGGGCCTGCGCCATCAGCTGCAGCCACGCCTGGTAGACGGAAGCGTGAGACGGATCGCTGGAGTTGAAACGCACGCCCACGGGGATGCTCTCCACCAGGGAGATCCTGAAGACGTTTTGCAGAACAGCATTTTTTTTCAATACTCATTACATTTCTTTGTTGTTGTTGTTGTCATTTTCAGATTTCCTTGGTTTGATTGAAAGCAGCATTTTCATTTTTTGGGGGGGAAACTCAGATTATGTAACCTGGCAATACCTCTCCACAGTAATCTGGTCGGGAAAAGGCGGGACATTCTGTACAATAATTCCAGCTGATTGGACGATGCGACAAAACATGCGACGCATTTTCCGTCTTGTCGTCGCTTATTCGCAAAAGCCGTTTTCCTTTTTTCGAAACGCTTCAACCACCTCCAAGCGTAAAACTTTTTTTTTTTTTTTGGCAGATTTTGAGCCTGTTTTCGAATTTCCATTCAGTTTCTTTTTCGCGGTTCTTGAAAATTTGAATAAAAGTAGGTGGATGGAGTAGTGGCAAATTCTGAAACTTAACAGATGTTAACTCTTGTAATGTATAAAGTGGCGTTTTGAGTACACGGGGTCCATGGAATGAAGGTTCCAATGTATTGTACGTTTTGCTGTCCCAATTTCCTTGTCAACCGATGATGCCGTTTTCTTACTTGCAGGGGTCTGAGCAGGACTGGAGGCCAGTTGGCAGATCAGCGCCGGTTTTGGGCATCGGAGTGGAAGTGGCGGGCGCTAGCAGATTGTAGAGCGCCGTGGCGGCGAGAAGCAAAGAGGCGCCGGTGGCCACTGCCACCAGACAACCGGAGTACTGTCAGTTAGAGAGGCCAGAAAATGTTGTTGTGAGGTGAGGTGACTTTTGAACAGGCATCAAGTATCATATCATGTCGTACCGTTTGAGCTTTGCCGTTTGAGTCCGGCCGCCTCCGCATAATGTCTGACAACTGGGCAACAACAACAACAACAACAACACGCTGACGTTCGTAAGGAAACACAGCACAATTCAGCAAGATTCAACAAGGAGGCCACAAATGTACCTTGACCACTTTGAAGGTTCTACCCCCATCAGTAAGGCTTTTTCTTTTTTTTTTTTGTGCAGTTTAGAGCAGAGGTGGGCCAACATTTATTCTCAATGGCCCAATAGATTTAAAAATAAACAAAAAAACAGACTGGCCAGATCATTCACAGATGCTATAAAAGAAAAAAAGTTATGCATGTGTAATAATAATTCTTTCTTTTTTTCCCAATTGTATTGTTTAAACTTCATTTAATTTACCAGTGATTTGATCATTGTCTGTACAAATGATTTAATTTACAAATGTGTAATTGTATTACCGGTTCATGACATATTTATATTTAAAATAACCCAATTAACTAATTACTTAGACATAAACAAATAAAAAATAAAAATAAAAAAAATACATACGAATGTTTTCACAAACCAATTTGAGGAAAACAAACTCATGATAATGTGCAAATGTTCAGACAGGCAAAGTTTTTCATTGTCATTCCTTGTCCAAAGTTCCAAAAACATTTTCACTTTGGTTCCAGCATTTTTTTAAACATCTTTCTTTCAACTTTTACAAAAGCATTCATGAATGATTTCAATATGCAGAAGCTGTGCATATCACACTTGAGATACACGTAGTAATGAATTTCTCTCAGTACCTTCTCATATGGGACGTCAATCTTCATGTTCACAAGGGAAGTCTCACTGCTTCGTCAAATGTCTTAACGAAACATGGGGAGGGGAGAAAAACAAGTCACGTGATCTAACAAAGAATCACATGATCTCAATCACAGTCACTCACGAAGAGAAGCTTCTCGACTGGACCTCCATTCACATCACACCGCTCCTGAGTTCAATAGAAATATTAATAATTGATGTTTTCAAGTGATTATGAAGTAATCATAAGGAATGAATCGAAAGTAGAATGTGTTTTTGTCGTTCAAAAGTTGGGAAAGAGCAGCTCTTCCCCTTTTCAGTTTGACTTTATGTGACGGTAATAATCATCACATGCATGACATTAAATAGGAAAACATTTGCAGATTGTTGCATGTTTCCCAATTGTGACTAACTGCAACAATGCAGATGTACATTTGATTACTAAATCAACATAAGTCACCTTTAACTTGTTGACAGGTTAATATTATGTTATGATAATCAACAACAATCCAATCTAATGACTTAAAAATCATTTTTTGTTTTTGTTTTATCTTACATTTCCTGTTTTTGCATTTCCTTGTTGCTTTTACATGTACACTTTGCTATTAAACATGTATTCATTTTTTTTTGTTTTTAAAGTTTCACCTATTTTTGTAACTTATATAAAATGAAATTCGTTCACATCGAATAAGAGCCCTCAAAATGACAACATAACCACTACCCCCCTTTCTCCTAGGAAAAAAATAAATAAATCAATGATTCCTTTGCAGGTACAACAGAGACAAACGATTCTAATGGCTACAAAAGACCAAATCAAATCCGTTAAATTATTAAAAAACACACGACGTAATACTAAATCGGGAAGCACATTTCCATTCGATTGCTTCCATTGAGACTCGCAAATTTTGCTGAGCCAGCACAAACACGTCGAATTTAAAAAAAAAAATGATTAAAAAAAACAAAACAAAACTATTTGACGCACCTTATTTCTTCTAGCTTGTCTTTTCACTGAATTCCACGCAATAGCGTTGTTCTCCTCACATGACACAAAATGTCACGTTTTCACACGAGTTATTCTAACAAAACAAAGACAAAAAATAGGTCACAACAAACGAGGGGCGAAAAGCTTCAAACTGTGTACAGTACCAGTGACAGTCATGTGATCAGAGTAAGCCAATGAGAGGGGAAGCGAGTCATGTGACGCGCGAGGGCGAGTTGTATTTATGTGCATGGAGTTTTCAAAGATACCGCAAGGTGTCGTTGTAATCTCGTGGATGGCAGACTAAACCAGAGAGTAAAAGTGGCTCCCACAAGTTTCTCCCCACATTCCTACAAGGCAACAGACAGGTTTGTATCCGAATTTTTGAAAGAAATGTCGACCTACATATAACGTAATACATTAGAATGGCGGGGAAATGTCCCCCGAAGGCAAAGAACTAGAAAAAGTACAACATTCACATCTAGTTCAACGAATAAATCAGATATATTGTTTTTCATTGTGTTAATTAGAAGTTAGCCATACATTTATTTTACAATTACAACCATGCACAAAGCTAAATACTGGATACCGCAAGAACCTGTACAAAAACGTAAATGAAACTACTTTAAAGCTATGTACATGCACACACACAGACACACCATTTAAATTAATAAAGTGAACTATTTTAACATGTAAATATGGCCGAGAAATTAAGAAACGGTAGTATAAACAACGCACAAGAAAAACTGCCAGACGAAATGATAATTATCTTCCGTTTATCTACTCTGGCAGGACACTGAAGATGCCATTGAAGGACCGTACATAAATAAAGATACTTTTACTTCTCGAAGGAGCTTGGTGAGTACACAAAAATTATCGAGTCAAAGTATTTTTGGCGCCACGGTGTATGTTTTGTTTTTTAAGTGTGTACTAGACATTAAGTTAGCTTTGATTGAGAAGGACACCATGTTGAAAGATGTGGCGGTAGCTAGAGGTCGCCATCTTGGAAATACACTTTTAATGTTTTGTGCCTTGGTATCAATGATTAGGCTACTTGTATGTTGTTGTTTTTGAATAAATAGCACAGTGCACCACAGTCACTCAATTTGACACAAACTATAGATCATCCTTTGCAGTGTACAGTTCAGATTTGTAAATACCATCCCTATATTATAATAATTATGCACTTGTGTGTTTTGGAGAACTAAAAACAAATGATGAATTGTTAAACTAGCTAAATAGCTAGCAGGACAGCAGAGATTAGCTTGGGTGATATGATCTTATCAGGAAATCTCAGATTCAATCAAATTTTCAGTCAATATAGGAAAAAAACAAAACAAATGACAATGTTGAGCATCATAATCATCCGCTTCAAGTCTTTACCCAGCCTGAAGTCGATACAGGTAAAGAATGAGGACTTTCCGAAGCGTCCGATGAATCAACATTTTGTTGATGCAGACTTTTCCATGCTTTGTGCAAATGCCTGCTCTAAGAGTTCAGCGTTGACATCAGTGTTGTAGTAGCAGGCAGATTCTCCAAAACTGATCCTGTTTCGAGAATCTTGCCGTGGATAGCGTCAATTGTTGGAGAGTGTCAACGTCGATGAAGCTTCTCAAGCTGAACCACAGTTGGGGACAGCGTAACTTCAGCAATGTTGCTTCGCTGCTCCAGTCACTTTGCAAGGGAATCATTTTCTTATAAAAGCTGTCAGGCCTAAACTGATTGTCTGTTTTCAACATACGGTCTGCAGCCAGGGTTAAAAGTGCGGAATGTCTTTCTACGATAGGTCATTTGTTCTGTCGGGAGCTGAAACTTAACGTTTGATAAGAAAAGAAAAGAAATTCCAAGATTATCACTTAAGAAACATACAAGAAGCACAACTCGATTTAATTGAGAGTTAACATAAGCACGGTGAGGCAGTTGACTTGAGAAGGCCGTCTGTGCTATTATGTATTGTTCCAGACAATGTGTGTCATCTGTGCTTCCCAGACTCATTGAATGTTTATGGCTGCTATGAAGCCCAGTTATGGCACAGTCATAAACGGCAACTTCCACAGTCAGGCTTCCCAACCTTCACCCAAGATAGTCTTGATGATGCATTTTCTCATTTTTTTTTTTTATAACAAAGTGTTTGTATTATTTGCTGTACAATTGGGCCTATAGCTAGTTTGGTAACGCATTGAAATTGATGTTGTTTTTGTTTTTAATGGGATCATTCCAACATAAATTGATTTTTATAATTCTGCTAATTAATCATCTTGATGGTAAATTCTATCCAAGGTTGTTCTTAGTGATATAAAATGACTCATTGGTGACGTCACTGCATCAGTATTGCTTAGACAACAGACTGTCTACTTCCTGTTGCGTGTGCGTGCGTGCGTGCGTGCGTCGCTTGTGTACAAGCTGTTAATATATGAATAACTGTTTGACGTCGTGGAAGGTTTCTTTGCATCCCGGAACGCGGTAGTGCGGCATAAGCAAAATGCAGTGATGGGGGTGTCAGGCCTAGCGAGGCCAAACCACATTTACAATGTCAGTTCAAATATTGCTTCCATAAAATGTGATTCATTTATTCACAAAAGTGTATTCCTCTCGGCTGCTCTGCTTCCAGTAGCTTTATGTGGATGTTAGATGTAGTTCTTTTTTTTTTTTTTTTTTTTTTTTACATTTTTTGTCCAGTCAGATTGCAGCCTCAAATCTGCCTGTGCTCTTCACAACCAATCAGTGGTGCTGGCCTATAAAATGTCAACTTTTGCTTTAGGAAAGCTAACAAATCTTACAAACAATACAAAATGATGGCAAAAATGGGTGAATGAATATCATTGTTGCGCGCTGCCTCACCTCCTTGCTCGGTGTTGTGTCACACTTAACTCTTAAGGGAAAGTCAACCATTTACTTTACACTCTAAAAACAGGTGGGTCAAAAATCATCCAACGATGCGTCAAAAATGGAGCCATCCTCTACTTGGTTTTGAATTTGAGTCACGAAATGCGTCTCTTAGTGCAAAACAACTTATAAATATTGGTCAGATCCTCGACTTGGTCATGTTGTATAAAGCAACCCAGAAATTTGGGTCAAATTGACCCAGAAAGTGGATCGGTCCATTTTTGATCCAAAATTGGGTTAATTTTGATGAAAATGTTTTTAGGGCGTATTATTATGATGAAATAAAACTGTGAAATGGACTGGAATTATTTGAGGTATAAAAACCAGAATTGGGCAGTTGGACCTGGAATGTAAATGTCACTTTGCAAGTAATAAACCACATCAAATTGAATTTCTTCTTCTTATTATTATTATTAAAAGCCTAATGAGCATTTTCAACTAGAGTTGATCTTTGCAAATCGGTTATCTGTCAACCTTCACCTGATGCTGACCGGCCAGTTCGTTTCCCTCTGAACCCCGTCCCACCATCCGTCACCCCGTCGTACCTCCTACCATGTTGCCTCCTCCCTGGTCTCAGAGTCCAGCTCGCACACAGGTGGGCGGCGGGGGGCAGCAAGAACTGGACGAGCGTCAAAATCCATTCCTGGTCACGTGGAGTTCACGCTCCAAATTGCTCAAGGAAGTCCAGTGACACCTTAGCCCTGGAACAGGACCAACAGGAAGTGGAGCTCCCTGGCATTGAGCTGGAGGGGCGGCAGGTTTAGGTGACGGGGTTAAAGGAGCAACATAACCTCCCCCCAAAAATGGATGTTTGAAGGACCATATTTGGGCGGGATGGATTCCGAGACTGGTGCAGTTCTTTGGACTTTTGGACCACTTACGGGAAAGCGGGGATGGGCCTGAACGATTACAAAATAGAAGATCAATAAACACAGCCGAGAGTAAAGATACGCCTCTGTAGTACAAAGAACACGTACGACGCAGACCCCGTCAACCCCCCTGACAAAGTTTGGTGGAAATCTGCACTGGATTTCTTGGCCAATCTCGTGAGCAGAGTCTGTCCTGGGTTTGACCAAATAATGGAGCGACAACATTGAAGTGCTTTCCAAGATGTTCTGGGTTCCAAGTCCCCTTGTTTGGAGTTTGGATGTTCCCCCATGTTTACAAAAAAGTGGGGAGGGGCTGAAGAATCACCTTTGAACAGGGAAATCAGTTTCACACAAACAAATAATTGGAAAACAAAACTTTCCTGGTGGAGGTAGTGCATGCATTTATGACGTAAATAGATTTTGCAACCACAACAAAGTACATGAGTGTGAGTGTGCCTCATCTCTCATGTCTACATTGAAACGGTGTACAAGTGGATTTTTTTTTTCCTGTATGATGTGAGCAGGTAACTGATTCCCAAATGGTGCAAGCGGGTGCGGGTGGTCAGAGGAGGGTCCCGTCTTCAACTCTTGGGGAGTTTTAAGCCGTCAAGCTTTTACACATGCGAGGATTTCCTTTGCATTGTTGGGCTAAGACGCAAGAGTTCCAAAGCCGGCGGGGAGTCCAGCACTTAAAGGAGGAGCCACTTTAGCAAACAAGATTTGGAGTCTTGGGACGGTTTCAGGTGACAAACCTGTTGCCACCGATGTGTGTGTTTTTTTTTGTTTTTTTTTACACATTTTCATGACAACCGGGGAGTTTGTGATGTCTACACACGACTCATTCCCACGTTTGGTCATTCCGAATGAGGAAGTGAAGCTCCAGCGAGGTTAAAAGTGAGCGGGTTGTCATGGCAACCCCTTTTAGGTCACTATCAGCGGCCTTATCAGTCTCAATGTCATCAATCACCCTCGCATTCCGCCGTTTTATTCTTTTGTAATCGTGCGTGGGCGGTACATTATGGGATGTCCTGTGCTGTGATTGGCCAACGTGACTTCCTTGTGAAACGTTTGTCGTGCGCTTGCTTGTTTGAATACAGTCGCTCGGCTCTTGAGTCGTTTTCGCCCTCTGATGGGAATGTGCCGGTACTTGATATCACATCACAGTTGTTTGTTATTGTCAGTGTGACCGTTAATCATCCAGCAACTTTCCAAAAGTGTCATCATGCAGACGCATTATTGAAGTTTTTCCATCTTTTCTTTCTTTCATTGGCCGCTGACGTGAGCATGGATGCGCTAATGTGAGGCGGCAGTCTTTTACTGCCTCTAACCCCCCTTTTAAAAGTCACTCTGTCGTCCCCTCTTATCAGCGCGACATCCCGGCCGAAACCCCCCACGCCCGCTCCACCTGTAGCGCCAGGCTCGTTACTCATTAACCAGGACTTCCTTTATCAAGGCCAGACAACCGGCAGGTCACTGGCCGACGTGCAGCCGACGCTTTCGGCCGCGTCTCAAATCTTAGCTTATATTGACACCAGTTGGGAATTAGTCCTGCAACCTGAATCGTCACATACAAGATGGGAAATTTGATGTCACTTTACAGAGTTTGTCATGAAAAATGGGCAAAAATTTGAAAATCGGTTTTTTAACCGAAAGTTCTGACTTTCTGTCTTTTTTTTTTTGATAGCAAATTTCATATTGCTAAGTCAAACGGATTCAGGTAATTATTCAGTTTGATTTGTTTTACGCTGAATCGTCCACATGCAAAGACAAAAACAAATCCTTCACAATTGTTGTGCGTGTTACCCGTCTGTCTCGTTAGTGTATGTGCATTAAATTGGGTCGCAATCGGACAAAATCTTCAGGACGGGGTCTCAACAGTCCTAACCCTGGAACCCTGGAAATGGACAAAATGTCCACTTTGAACCAAAATGGCAGACTAGCAGTTGTCTGTTTAGGCAAGCCTTTTGAAACTATTTTGTGGGTCAACTCATGAACACACCGAGGGACAATTCAAAGCGCCCAATTAACCTGCCTAAAATGGTTGCTTCAAACCAAAGACTTTTTTTTTTTTTTTTTAATGAATCTACTCAGAATAGGCAGTTAGACACGCCTACCGTAGTTCATGTTGCGAAGAAAAATTGGCTTTGTGGGCTGAATTAAAAAAATAAAATAAAAAATAAATCTGGATTTTGCGATCACTGTATTTGCGCTAGCAAAAGTTTTTGAATCCTAACATGGCTGCTACAAACCAAAACGGCCATTTTCTTTTCAGGCATAGCGTCTTGAGACTTTTTTTTTGTGCATCTATTCAAGACAGGCCAAAAAATCAATCAATCAATCATTCATCAATATTGATGAAATTCCCGCACATTTCATCAATCGTCCTTCTCCCAAAACAAATCCGATATTTGCCTGTGCAAATAATCACTGCGATGCGGAATGGTCTTCCGCAGTGCGTGACGTCACATGGCGGCATACACGGGCAGCTCGTCGCCGCTGTGACCTGATGCTCGCCGGAGATAACGACCCCGCGCCCTTCTACCCCATTAGTGCCCACTCAAAGCTCTTTGATGCTAATGGCCGCCGGCTGGAGATGAGCGTCTGCAAAAATCCGCACTCTTGTGGCCCGAGAGGCTCGCCTGCTTCGTGCCTCTACACAAATATGAAAATGAAGGCAAGTTGAGTAATCATTAATGCGGCAGGTATGCATCACGTCGGCCTTATCAGCTGGCAGGCAGCCTAGATCGGCATTTTGAAAGAAAAAAAAAAAATATATATATATATATCAGCAGTGGCCTCTGATTGGTGGAATCTTGAGCTTGTAGGATCGGGTGGGCAAACGTTTGTTTGATCAAATCAAGTAGATGAGACATGAGGTTCAATTGAAATCAAATATGGAAAACATCATCAAATAGTCTGTTTTCAGTCCATTGGTTTGTAGTTTTTGTGTTTCTGTTGATATCTGCTGTAAATTCTTCATATTTCACATACACGTGCACATATACAGGAAAAAAGAAAAATGAGACCCCATTTAGGCCCTTTTTGTTGATTCACTTTTATGTTTCTGTTGGTGTCCGTCTGCAAAATCCAAATAATCTTCTAATGTCGAACACGCACGCACGCACGCACGCACGCACGCACACACCCATCTTCTCTGGATCAAGCAAGGGCGGGGTCAGTGTGAGGCTTCCAACTGATCCCATCAAACCTATCAACTGTGTGTGTTTGCACAGTAGTAAAAACCTGAAAGAATCCCCCTTTAAAAACTTCACCTCTTTCCCCTCCTTCACCGCCACGTAAGCTCCCGGGACACCCAAGTGTGAATATACGCATGGAAACACGCCGAGCGACATACACGCCTCTTAACAGTCAGAATGCAGCATCGCAAATTGACGCATACACTTCTTTTATTTGTGTGGGTGTGGGGGTGTGTTAGCTCAGTGCCAGGTGAGTCTGTGAGTAAACACAGCAAGCAGACAATAGATCCGGCCCATCTCCTCCTGTCAGTCGGCCTCTGTCGAAGCCGACCATTGTTCGGAGACTCCGTGTGTGTGCGTACGCGTGCGTGCGTGTGAGAGAACATATATTTTTATACCCCTCCGTGTGCACGCGCCGACACGCAACAGCTGTCACGCGACGACTCAAGCCGGTTTGGGGCATTTAGAAGCCACACGTGTGTCTTTTGATGGATTTATTTTCGGGGGTTTGAGCCGCCGTTTGCGAAATGAACCAGCAAAAAGCACTTCACGGTAGCGCCGCTTCGCATTCCAAGCCGACTCCAACGTGAGCTTTCGCTTACTGCCGCTATGTTTGCTCTTTTGCTTTCTCTTGTTTGTCTTTGCTAAAGCAAGGACCAGAGACGGATATTTATTGAAATACATACTACACATATTCCAATTCAAAACAGGCATGATAATGAAACACGTCTTAGCTTTCGAAGAGTTGTAGTTGGCAAGTATGAGATGTCGGAGAAATAAAGATGCTTGCCAAGCCACTACGGACCAACTTGGTTCCTTCCGTTGTTATTGTCACAACCAGCCCCTTTTTTCTGCTGAAATGTGATTGCCGTGGCCGCCAGGAACATAGCATACTTATATATTCATGTAGAATGTTTTCAAAAATGTACATTCTTCTATCCAAAGCTTTTTGGTCGTCTTTAATTGTTTGTATTGCAGTTTGAAATCGTAATCAAAGCACAGACCTGAAACTCCATTTTTTCATGTCAAATAGGGCTGGACGAGACGGCCCAAAAAAAAAAAATCTCAATTTTTTTTTCCACTCATTCAGAACGATTACAATTTTAATCTAATGAACCCAACAAACATTGATTCAAAGGTTTCATTTATTTAACAATAATTCCTGTGTAAAACGTTGAGATAACAATCTTGTACTGATTCTAAATCAGTTTGAAGATAAACTCAACATTCATAGTTTGTGTTTAATGCCTCAATTCATGAAGGAGCTGGCAGCTTTTGTAAACCACACATCTGACATTTTGCCACTTGTGCGCAGAACATAGCAACAACAGCATTTCATAATCCAGAAGGCAAAATTCCATTTCACCATTTAGAAACATTTTCAAGGATTCGATTTTTCAAATGCAGATTCATCGAATTAATTCAATGTATTGAAATGATCATTAACCTTTGATATCGCGTTCTCTTGGTATCTCTGCGAGACAAAATGGTCGCTTCAAACCAAAATGGCTGAACTTCTGATCATTTTCCTACACGGGTCCTGGAGACTTTTTTTTTTTTTTTTTTTTTGTAGCGGGCTATTATGACAGACCACCCAATTTTGTGTAAACAAGCCCAAAAGCCTCCAGATGGGAGAAATATCGCCACAGAAAAGCAACACTACATCCGAGAGACGCAAAAGTATCGATTTCGCTGCACCGATATGCATCCAAAACGTGTAAATATTCGTCATCTTTGTTGGAAGTGCAGGAGCAGAGCATCCCTGCGTCGAAGGCGGACGTCCCTGCTCCTCCCCTCTCCCCATATTGTGCAAACACGCCATGCAAACATGGCTGCGCTCGCCATATGTGCGTGCGTGACGTAGCAAAGTAGAAACTGTCGGAACCAAAGGAGAAGCAAAGGAAAAGAGTCCAAGATTGAAAGAGACAAGAGGCCTTTGTGTGTCACTTTAACCCTGTGACTTGTTCACCTGGCCAACCCCCCCACCTCCAACATGGCCTCCCTCCGCACCCCGTCCCATTCATCCCAGTGCAAACACTCGTGCCTGCCGCAGGGACAAAAGCCGCCGTGAATAATGGCAGCCCAAATGTCACCGTTTTCTTTCGTGGCCGCCGCCGCCCGGCTCGGCCGCGCCGGGGCCCAGCCCGCCCGCCGTTAAACATTAACGCGGCACCTGAAGCGGCAACAATGAACAGAAACTCAGGGCGGAGTCCAGCTTGAGCCGTAAAAAAACCAAAAAACATCCTTGTCTCCTCGTCCAACTCATGAAACGTGCAATTATACTATTAGCATGACTTTTGAATTGGAAAATAGAAGTTTTGCAAAAATTCAACCCCCGAGGCAAGATTCACTTTTCAATGGGAAACTTGCTAAATACCCACAAAATCATCTCAAAATGAAAAGAAATGGAGGAAGTCTGCCATTTTGCTTTGAAAGAACCATTTTTCCAGTTGTTTGATTTGATGACTCTTGTAGCATGTCTGAGAACGTTTTGAAAATTCAGCCCCTGAAACCCGTTTGACTTGGAAACATTCAACATTCAAAAAAAAAAAAAAGTGTCAAGAAGCCAGAAAAGCGACTGACTTTAGTCTGTTCAAATGTGATGATTTTTCAATTTTTGGACTTGGCAACATGAAACTCGTGTCAATCGTAAGTCAAAGTAGAAGAAGCCATAGCAGAAAAGGGACATTCAGGCAATCTGCCATTTTGCTTTGAAGCGGCTGGAAATGATATCCACAACAATTTGCTTTGGCCGATTCGCTTTTTTCACCTTTGCGAGTTGCTGTTAGTGGTGACAACAAAAAGTGCGAGCTTTCTGTTCTTCTTCTTCTTCTTGCTGACTTCCCTCCACAGGAGCGTGCGGCCATCAGCATCAATACGGCGCTGTGTTCCGTCCCTTTGGGGCCAACACTGCTACCTTTGTGCCAGCACCGTGCCACATGAGACTAAAATTAAACGCACGTTCATCGCAGCCTTGTGGGGCTGCCGTGTGTGCGCATGTGTGGGTAAAGTGTACAAAGTGAAGCGAGGAAAGGACATTTTGCGCTTGGGATTCGCAGACGACGTGTTCCTTTCGTTGAACGTGAAATCATCATCGTGTATTAATGCAGGCACATTTCCGTCCGCTTTCGACGGGTCGCTGTGGGCCGCGCAGGAAACTTATTACAAGTCATTTTTACTTTGACTCAAGTAGACGATAGCAGTACTTTGCCCATTTCTGTCCCTCGGCACTTATTGCTGGTTTATCTCTGCTTATTCAATTATTATTATTATTATTGCATTTATAATGAGTGTCAGTTATACATGGATGTCCTCTATAAAAGGCTTACACCCTTTATGAAATCTGCAAATATGAGTGTCGTTTTGATGTTGATTATACGCTTCATTAAAAAAAAGAAAAAGTTGTAAAACCAATTTCAGCGTTTGATGGCCTCTTTTTACAACTCTTTGAGAGAGAAAAATAATGTTGCCACTCTAGCCCAAAAGCTTTCAAGACGAGCGGGGGGGCCAACGGGTGGAGGCTGCTGGCGAAATAAGACGACTTAATTCATGCGGCGGATGTTTGTAAGGAAACGTACGGAGGACGGAGCAGGGAGCCGCACTAACTTTACCCTCGGGCTCAACTGGACCTGCTCTGTTTTGCTCTTGCGCTCAGTCAGTCCTTTCAGCCTCGTTAGCTTGTTAGCGTAGCATCTCGCCATATTTCAGTAAACGGTCACGCTCTCGTTTCTCTGTTGATTGAAAAGATTAACGCCAAATGATGATCCAGTCCGACTGCGTTGACTGCCAGAACCCGTCATCATCATCATCATCATCTTCATCCCTGTTGTCCTCTATTTCACCTGACAATATTTGTATTTCACAACCCTTATTCCTCTTAATGAATACTAGCAGTCGGAAATTAATTCCTTCCAGGGTGAAACTGGCTGTGTCGTGAGTGGTTGTTGTTGTTTTTTTAACCGTTTTTAAAGGATTAAGTTGTATTTTCAAGTAAAAAAAAAAATCATACTGTCATATTTGTTTCAGAATGAAGTCATTATTTTTTATTTTTTTGTGTGTAATTTGATCATGATTTTTCCCACAAATAAGTTTATTGTTTGTTTGTTTTTCCAGAAAAATTGTAATATTAGGAGAATAAAGTGGTCATTTGAGGAGGGAAACTGAGGGGAGGAAGAAGGATAGAAGTTTGGAAGATTCAGATATTTTTTTTCACAACATATATATGAATATATACCTAAAATCTTGTAACTTTCTGTCCTCATTATATTTTATCCAAATAAATATCTTTTTCTTGAATAAGAAACACTTTAAGATTACAACACATTACAACCATTATTATTCTGGTGTCCACTATAACAGCTAAAAACACGAGATAACCCCCAAAAAACATGTCCATGTTATTATGTGGAAGAAAAAAAAGGAGTAATTTTTGCCCAGCATAAAAAAAGCAGGTCTGAAGGGGCTAAAGTGTCGCAGAGTCGCTTCTTCAGTGTTTTCCCATGAAGTGAAATAATACAACTTTTGATCCATTTGCAGGGTGTGCTCACTTTTGCAAAATACTTTTATGAAAGTGCAAGAAAATACGTATGGTGCTGGTGTCGATGATGTTGTTGGGGTCAAGCGAGGTTTGTTTTCCTCCATGCTGCCTGCGAACCGCGCTGACCTTTTTCCTTTCAGCTCGCATCTTTCTGTTTATTTTGCTATTTCTGGCCAAAAGTGGGGAACAAGTGTAAGAGTGTGTGTGTGCGCATCTGCACTTGTACAATTGTATATCTGTGTGTGCGCGCGGAGGTCCTCTGTCGTTGTTTTCATTGACGCAGCCGAGGAAAGTCAATGTTGTCGTTTGCAGAGTTTGTGGGAATTCTCCTGCAAATTCCGTCTCGCCTGTAAAGTGTTGCTGTCAAGAGTCGAGCGTGGAAAGAAAGTCAAACATGTTGGAAAGGTGGATATTCAAGTGCTTCCTGTTCTACCTTTGGACTCATTTCAGATATTGAATGGCTTTGGCTGATATTTATATCATATTGCTGTGTTTACGTTGACGCAACTTTCTGAAATTCATGTCAACACAAGAAGCAGGAGAAAAATGGACACAAACAAACAGACAACATCAGATCCGAGTCGATGCGTTCGGGATCGTTTACTTTGGTCTGGACTGACTCAACCTCCCTCCATTGGTTTCCTAAGAATTACCCTCGACTGTAGCATATTCACATCTAATTGATCATATTTCGGTTACTTGTAATGTTGGTTTTGTACATGTAATGTAGCGTAGACGCTTGTATTGTACTATATTGACAGCACATTTCATATTTCTGTGGCCAACACGAATGTATCTTGTAGCACATGGATGTTGTTGCGTCCATCCCGTCCGTCCCTGGCAGTAACTTTCCACAAAATGTTCCCTGCGCTAACCAGTTCAACCAGTCGTGTTTGCTCATAACCAGCGGCTCTCTTGGCTTTGTCTTGTTTTCTTTCCAAGTGCTCAACGGGAACGACCCGTGTTTGTTTTTAGGATGATGGGATGGCTGCACATTTGAACATTCTTAACCGCCATACACGTGTCCAAAGAAATGGCTGCTCGACTCTTCTTCTTCTTCTTCTTTTCCTGCCCTTCTCAAAAAACATGCACGGACTTGTTTGTTTGTTTATTCATCGTTTGAGCAGAACGGACATTTTGGGCAACTCTGTCCACATGTTTTTCTTAGAAAAGTGAGAATTTCAAAGGTGATAAATGGCCAAATGGAGTGTGATGCCCATTTCATGCCAAATATGGAAGACTTCCATTGGGTTTGCAGCTCTGATTTCTTGAGACTTTTATTTTGGATTTACTCATGAGAGAATTGCCCTCCAAATTTCATGTTTGTGTCGACGCTTGGATGTCGTCCTTGGTCGACCAGTACGCTTGACTTGAACAACCTTCCCATGCTGTTTGGACTTGGTCCACATCTTGGATACAGTCGACTTACCTTCTTCAACAAGTTTGTCTCCCTTGTTGGAGCCACCATTCTTGCCAATCCACTTGGTCCAGCAGCCCTCCAAGGTGCGATAACGGACTAACGAGCGGATGTCATTTGAGGCAGGTGCCCAATTAAGGAAAGGAAATTGACTGGGTGTGTCCTTGTTTTCTGCTCAAAATGGGGTGATTCTATTTTCTTTTTTCTCCTCAAATGGAGTCATTCCATATTTATTTGCCTGCACTTGCTCTATAAAAGTCAGCACAATGTTTTTTCTTCGTTTCTTGTCGTGTTTGTGATGTTGCACTTTGGAATGACCTTCCGACTGTTTCATGCTTTTGATCTACAGAATAAAACGTCTTGAGTGCTCGTCCAAGGCTGCTGATTCCATACTTTTGGATATGGATGATGTCATCAGCAGCTAGCCGACATGGACTCAACTTTCATCGTATTACTGTAGCGTCAACTCCAAAAAATCTCAAGTCGTGCGGTGCCCCGAACGCACGCACACGCACACACACGCGCACACGCACGGGTTTGAATGCCCCGAGCGAGCGAGTGAGTCACGTTTGAGTACACACTGTCAAGGGTGAAAACCCAGGCAGGTTCCCGGAAGGGATCAAGTGCGGCTGACGTGACAACAGGATGCACGCCGGGCCGCGTTGCCTCACGCCATCGCAATGGAACCGCCAGCAAAAAATAAGAAGCCGCCACTCGCATACATGAGCAATGTCACGTTGACAACGTTGGAACATATAATGTACTTCATTTACTTTGAGACACATTCTCTTTTCTCGTTTTCACGATGTCACATTTTGAATTCCAAAACGATTGGAAAAAGAAGTCCGACAAAAGCGCTACAGCTTCCTTGATCCTGCCAATTGACATTTCATTTCAGTTCTTAGTACATCAGATCAATCACTGGGTAATAATTCATTCAAACCCAAAAAGGTGTAAATATGTTTTTTAATACGTCATCCTTGACTCCCAAAAACGTATTTATATGTTGTTTAATGCAAGACCACATGGAAGGCTTTGATGCAGCTTCTGACATGACGAGGTGGCTTACAGCAATGGTAGTTATTACAAAAAAAAAAAAAACGGCCAGCAGGTGGCAGCAGAGTATAAGAGATAGGCCAGGGCCATATTGAGACAAGCTTTTTTTTTTTTTTTTGTCAGTGTTTTCACCAGGAACGTGAATATCGATTAAACTTACCTGTATTCTAATGCTAATTGCTGCAAAACGGAAACAGATACAAATATACTTTCTCTCTAATAATTCTTTTGGTAGGTTCCATGTTTTGATAGCAATAGAACACAATATTATGTGGGACCTTGCAAAATCAGACATTTTCCAGGTCCCAGGTGGCTTGGATCCGTGCTCAACAAGCTCCTCCTATTTCCTCCATCCACATTGATGCCATCTTTATTTGGACCTTTTTCTTACCGCAGCTCTTTGAATGACGCCACTCGGCGTCCTTACGGGAAGAATCCGGCGGCCTTGTAGCAGCAACAGCAGCGTCTTCCAAAAAACGTCCGGCCAGCATCCCCCCCCAAAAAAAACCAGAGAGCGAAAAAGAGAGCCCGCCTCCCGCTCTACGACTGCAGCACTTTCTAATTTTAAACGCGCTAAAAGGGGGCTTTGTGGGGCTGAAGGGGAGATTTTGCTGCTTGCGGATGAAGGACCAAGCCGGCAGAACATGACATACAAGAGGAATATTCATACGTACGGCGAGACCGACGCCTCCCACGCAGAACGGTGGAAGAACCTGAGCGGAGCGATGACCTCCGCCAAGGCCATCAAACGGATCCGTCGGTCACGCTTCAACTTTACGCTTGTCCAAACTATGGCCCATTTGTGGCCCACATTCCAGTTCCAACTTAAAAGGCATATTTGACTCATTCAACAATTTTCAGCAGTGAAAAGTTCATATTTTGTCATATTTTGAATGAATTTGATAACTTGATTATTTTTCATGTAAGCCTCCAATGAATACCTGTAAAAAGTATTTTTCGACTTGCTGTCGACTGATGATGACATCACCTGTGCTGACGGCCAATCATGGCTCACCTGTTTTCTGGGTTTGGTCATTAAACTGAGCCATGATTGGTTGTTAGCACAGGTGATGTCATCATCAGTCGACAGCAAGTCGAAAAATGACTTTTTAAAGGTACTAATGAAAAACAATGAAGTTACCGCATTCATTATAGACAAAATATGAACTTTTTACTCTTGAAAATGGCTCAATGGTTCAAGTATTCCTTTCAAGTAACATTTGGCACAGCTTGAATCACAATATTCTTTTCATTGTCTTAACTAAAGATCTACGGTTGTCCACGCGTGTGCGTCGGCTAGCATCGGTTTTTAGCTAGCATCACGTTTACAGCCGGCGACTTGCATGACGGATGTGCGCTTCTCTCGCAAAGCACAGATGGATTCGAATGCTGGATTATGCGTGGACATGACGCGATGAGCGCAGGGCTTCCTTACCACGTGTACATTTGTGAATGAGCCGCGCTCGCTTTTGAGGATAAACAAAAGAAAACAAATTCTCCTCTCCCTGTCACCCTATTTGCTCACGAGCGCCCCCTAGCATCTGCCTAATCCGCCGAATGGCAGGAGCGCCACCACTTGAAAGGTTCTAAATCGGGTTGATGGCCACACACGAGTTTCTCTCCTTTGATGCCAATTGGTGCCAATTGGCGCCATCCCGCGATGTCGAAGAGGAATTTCTTGCAGCATAAGACGTCTTTTGTTTCACAAAGTTCTCTTGTCAATTTTGAAACTCCACATACTGTTCAGACCTTCCAAAAGTTCCATTTGCACAGACTAGAAAAACGTGAGAAAAACATCATTTCCACAATTCTATGCGGATGTTGGCTATTCTGGGGCCGGCCCACAAAAGGCGGGGCTCCGCTGCATTTAGCATCGCCGGCCAGACGGATGGGGAAGTGCAACCAAGACGTCCTGATTTGAGTCGGGGGCGCAAGGCGGCTTTTGGCCAGCGGCTGAGAGAGAGAGTGACATTCCCCGGGCCTGTGGCGGCGGCGTTCTCTCCGGCCCCCATGAAAGGTGGGATTGTCCCGAGGCTTCCCCGAGCCAGGAAAGTTGCGGGCCGAGCGAGCGAGCGAGCGAGCGAGCGAGCGGCGGCCCCAATATCTGCCAGGAAGGCCCAACGCCGCCGCTTCTGTCAGATACGCGCACGCGCTTGCTAAATGAGCTGGCAATGTGTTTATTTTGACAGGAGCTAGTGAGAATGAAAGGCGGGTTTCTTACTTGCAATATTTAGCTCAGGTAGGACCTTTCGCTCTCGTTCTGGTTCTCATTCGGGCGGAGTCAGTGTTTGACAGGGAAGGACCAAAAGACCGAGACGATGGCCTTATCTTGGAGAAGAATAAAGATGGCGGCAGGCAGGCGGCAACTATTCAAATACAACAAGGCCCGTCATGCGGCCTGGGGGGTAAACTGTTGACTCCTCCTTAACGCTTTTAATCTTCTTTGACAGTTGCAACCAACTTTCCATTATAAAGTCCCATTTTTTATTTCAATTCATTTTCTTTATTTTGACAAACTTTTATTTCATTTGAAGTTACCAAAAATCTGATTTTTTTTCAAATTAATTTCCCCAAAACTCATTTTCACGCAAAAAGTCTTTTTTTCCACTTTACCCCGCCCCCATTTGATCAAATCTGACTTCCCCAGCCCTGAATTTTTTTCCATGAATTTTTTTTTCACAAAAATAACTCCACAATTTGTTTTTATTGAATCCTTTATTCTTATTTTTTTTTCTTTGACAAAATCAACACATCTTTCTTTCAGAAAATTTTCAATCAATTTTTCCTCACAATTTTTCGAATCATTTTTAGATAAATCAGAGTTCCAGTTTTAATATTTTTTTCCCTGTTGTAAAAATCTAAAATCTGTTTTTGTTCAAACATTTTCACACAAATATAAATAATTTCCCTCCATAAAATATATATATTAAAAAAAAAGTGTTATTTTTGCACGCAAACCGGATGAATAAATGTAATTGATTGTATTTTTTTTTTGCACAGCGAACGGACGTCAATGCGAGTGAATTAGAAAAAAATCAGTGTTAGCTAGAAAATGGGTCCAACAGTTGAAAAATCAGCGAGCAACGTTCTGGTCAACTTGCTTGAATGGCTCAAAGAGCGACGAGATCGTTCTTTGGACTGCCGGCGGCGATTTCAACCAGACGGAAGACGCTGAGGAATAAAAGACGAACGTTTGTTTTGTCGCTAGCGCTCCAAACGACTGTTTTCAATGAGTGGCGGTAATGTCGTGTCCGACTCGGGACGTTTTTTGTGACACTTGTTCTATTTCCCACCTTTTAACGAAAAGGCTCACTGAAAATCGAGCTCTCTACATTCATTTGTAATGTGATGTTTGCCCTGCGGGAGGCGCTGCGGGAGCTAAGCGGTGACGCCAGCTGGAAGGTTCTGTCGATACCTTCGCATTCGATACTCTGCAGTCGCGGCTTTGGCCCGCGTTAATGTGCCAATATGCCGACTGCCGCTAAACGTGTGAGAACATTCTCTGAATTCTGAATTAGCGTGTTTTACTGTTAGCTTAGCCTGTTGCTGTGCCTTGGACGCTGCCATGTTATGCTACATAGTCAAGCAACCATTTTGCTTCACTTCTTACCGTGACTGCCACGTCGAGAAGTAAATATCGGAGAGCATCATTTTTAGCCATTATTGTAAGCTTAGTTTGTTTCCTTGCGTTAGTTCTGAGTCTCCACTTTGATCTCAGTGAACTGAGCCAGGACTCGAAGTACGCCACCAAAATTTGATAGAAAATTGGCCAAAACAAGCAGACGTGCTAACGTTAGCTCATTTGCCGTTAGCGTCGGGCTTCACGGTTTCCACTTTGCTCTGCTTTCTTATGCCTCTGTCTCCTCCAAAGAAAAGAAAAGAAAAGAAAAGAATGCGTCTGTAACATACCAAAACGTGAACCCGGAAGAAGAACGCCAGTCTTGTTTGTTTTCGTGTCTGTTTCCAAGTGTGGCATTCGATGACGCTTTCACACTTTGGTAGCAGACCAGATAACATAAACTACAGATGCTCACGGATCGCTTGCACAAATTCAAAAAATAGAGCAAGAAGTTTGAGTTTGTAGCTTGTGGTGTTTTGAGTGGGACCAGACACAAAAATGGCGTCACATCCTCCTCACGTGACGTACGTCCTCTTCACAGGGTTTTTTCTTTGTTTTTTTTGTCTCTGTGGTGTTTGAGTGTTCATTTCAAAGCTCTCATCTTAATGGCCTGGGTGGAGGCTAATCTGTTAATATGACACAGCTGCTTGCCACACTCACAGCATCTGTATGGGGGGGTTGTTAATTGTGGGGGGGGCGGGCCGATGGGAGGCGACGTACAAACAACATCAAGTCACAGAGGGGTGAAAGTCCGAATGGAATTCCCGTGAGGAGGGACGAGCGCGTCATCCACCAAAAAAAAAACCAGAAGAGAGAAAATATTGAAAGATATGGAATGATAAATTGCTGTTGCCATCTTGGAAACTGTCGTTGCACTGACCAATCAACGATAACAACATCCACAATTCTTCAGTCCTTCCTTCTGCCTCATCTCTACAGATACATTTTTTTTTTTTTATTTAGTTTCGGAACACTCTTCGGGCTCCGGTGCTTCATAATTACAACATCTGCTGGAGAGTCAGTAATAAATATTGAACAAGTAAAACAATTCAAGGAATACAACAGTTAAAACAAACAAAAAAAAACCACTTTTATGCCCATCCATGTTTTGATTTGAAAAAAGCTCCAGAAAAGCCAAAAATGAATCGTCCAAGTTGTGCACACGTTAAAATGGCCGATTATTGCGCATGGCATGCGCCAGCTGTTGACGACCGGTTCTATTGTTGTGTGTGCGGGTGTTTGTGTGTCCAGCTGTACACACACACACACACGCGCGCAGTTAATGAAGTGTGTGTGTTGTCACGCCGGTGCGACCGCCTCTGCTGCTCACTTCCTTCTGGCGCTACGCTAGCAAGCTAGCGAGTCAGCGTTGGCCTGGTGATGACGTCATCGGCAGGAACATTTTCTTGCAGTTTGACCAATTGATGCCAACGACGGTTGCTTTTCATTGGGCTTTTTAATATATAGTTAAAGCTAGTAAAAGTGTGGGTGTTGAACTGTTGTTTTACTGGGAAAAGTGTGGGTGTTTAACCCTTTCAGTGGAAAAAAAGTGTAGTCGCATGGAAAACGTGGATTGAGCACTTTCACAGGTAAAAGTGTGGGTGTTGAGACAAGTTTGGGTATTGAAGCCTTTCACTGGGAGAGTGTGGGTGTCAATGAACTCTTTCACTGGGAAAACTGCGGGTGCTGAGCCCCTTCACCAGGGAATGTGTGGATGTTGAAACTGGGAAAAATGTGGGTGTTGATGCGTCTCTAAGGAAAAGGTGCGGCTGCTGAACGTTCCTTTTTGTTCTGTTGTCAAGTGAAACAAATACTCGAGGACGCCAAATTGTCAACAAGTCACATGTTCTGCCCGTAATTCAAATCTTGACCAAAAAATACGTTTTAGGATGCGCGATAATATCGGCGGCTGATAATTATCGGCAATTATCGACCAATTTGACGTCAAGCAGATCAACCAGATAATAGAGAAATCTGCCGATAATTCTCGCCAATTTGGTTTCATACACATGAAGCAGATCATGAAGAAATAATTGTAGACATGCCACCATTGTGGCTCATATCAATCAAATTCAGCTTCATTCTGCTTTACGTACATTGAAACATTCTGCAAATCGTTCAAAGTATTTGTTGGACACAAAAATAGATTTGGATTCAAGTGCATTTTGCAAACAATTATCCACTTACTTCTTGGTTATCCACATCGGCGCTTGGAAATGATTGGCTGCTTTATCGTATCGGTTGAAGATTGCATTATCGTTGGCTGATTGGTTATCACCATTTTATTCTGGAAAATATCAAAATCTGTTTGGGCCTCAAAAAATCATGGGTGAGCAAAACCACTCCTACAATTTTTTTTTTCTTTTTTGTATTGTCCATTATTATTATTATTATGATTGTTTCTTATTTTGAATATTTATATAGTATTTTGTTTGTCAATGAATCGGTCTATCACATGATCGATTGGTCAGAAGTTGTTTAATTCCACACTTGTAATGCAGTAATCATTGTCAAAATGTCAACTTTTCTCCCATAATGCTCTTTTCTGCGCGTATCGTCTTCATACGATTCCCAGATGGAAAGCGGTGATGGGCGTGGCCCCTTCAACGTGCACACCTGTGATGAGCGATAAGATAATTGATGCCTTTGCCAGTGTGTGCGTGTTTGTGTACTTTTCCTCGCACGGCATAAAATACAGCCTGTGGCCACTTCATTAGGTACACCCTGGCCTCCGCCAACCTGACTGTTTGAAACAAACATGGAGCATGTCGATGACATCGGCATGTCAAAATGTGCACCATCCATTTTTTGTGTTTTTTTTTTTTTGGAACCAGCTGATGACGTGTCGGTCGACACGTCGTCAGCTGATGTTGAGCTGCCGTCATATTAAACAATCAGAGTTTGTCTGTGCTGCTGTCAAACAACACAAATTATCTGATTTGCAGCAAATATTTGCAGCAAAGCAATCTGTGTTGTCGGCATATTTGCAAAGTCGCACTTGTCAAGTGAGCTTGATTCCGTTTCTGGGCGCTTCTCTTAGTTTTCATGAGTTTGAGCTATTTCCCAAATGCTTCATTTTAGTATCAATCCGTTTTTCATGTGTTTTACTTGTACGCAATATTTGACAAACAGCTTGGAAGCGACGTCGCCTTTTGGTGCTTTTCTATTGGCTGCTGCCAGATGACGTCACTTCTGCGTGACATACTTTCAAAGGTCATTATTCCGCTTCTTTGAAAAATAAATCACACTTCAATCACCCCCAAAGGCTCATGCGTGAAATTCATTGCCAAAGACTAAAAACCATCATTAGACTTAGTTTTGTCAACATAAAATGTTGTTCCAGTTAGTGTTTGTTTTTAAAAAGCATTTTCGTTTGGATTTTATTTTGCGAAGGAAATGGTTTTTGGAATTTTCGTTTCAGTCTTTTCGGTGAACTCGAATCCTTTTGGTAGCGGCGGGAGAGTGCGGCGGCTTCTAAAAACCGTCTTGTCCTGTGCGAAAGCCACCAAAATTGGGTGGAAAGACGAGTCCGGTCTGGAGCGATTCTGTCGGCTTCCGTTGAACGCACTCGTCAATGTCGCAACTATTTGATGATGTCACAGCGCGAAAGGCACAAAAGTGCAGTCCAAGGACGAGTTGGGTCTGAAATGTTGCGTTGACGCCCGTTTTGCAACCTGATTGCATAAAACACGTTGCCACCCAAAGCGCAAAGTTGCCAAACGATTGCTTGTGTTAGTTGACGTGTAGCTGGTGGTAGTTGCGACATTTTTAGTGGTCGTCGTTGCTTGAGCGGCTCTCAAATCCTCTTTTTTTGTTGTTTTTTTTTTTCCCACGCGGGTCCTGAGGATATTTGCCGTCACATCTCCTGCCTGACGCACGAGCAAACATCCCCAAGACAGCGACGGAACGTGCGCAGCAGGTCGGCGCCAGGACGCGAGGAACCCGTTTGAACAAAATGCTCCAAAACGCCAAAATGGCATCGGCTCATTTCGGGATGCGCTCACACGTCGACATTTTTGAAATATTTGGAATGATGGAAGACAATCACAAGAAGGAGTCATGCTGTATATATTGTTGAAGATTTTGTCGTGAACTCACACATGGCAAACAGAAAACAGAATTTGACACAAACGATGACTTTTCTCTTCTTCCGTATGGTAACAAGTGATCGTGTATTTAGCATGATGCTACATGCTACATGCTACGTGTCGAGCATGTGCGGATGAAGCGATCGTGCATGCAAGCGATTCAGGTGTGCCGTCCGTCAGAAGAGAGCAGACGAAAAGCGTAGAACGATTGTGGGACGGCGGCAAACAGGAAGTTGACGCGCCGACTCGCATGTGGCAAAATGTGCAAACCGTGACGGAAAAATGCTCGTTTTCAAGCAAAACCTTGTGATGAGGTCGATGTTGAACGTTTCAAGCAGCTTCACTTTTGTGCTTCAACTATACTGTGCACACGCACACACCTTTAGTGTGTAACGCAATCACTGTGGCGTGCGTGCGTGTCTTTTTTTTTCTTTTTTTTTTTTATCAGGCCTCTCTTTGGCCGACAGGACAAAGTCCAAACGATTATCTGAACATTCTAACTCACCGTGTGTGTGCATGTTCTTTTTTTTTTTTTTTAATTTAGGGTTGAAATGTTGTTGAAATGAATCTTGCTAATTAGTGTTGCTAAACTACGCACATGTTGGCTAATGGGACAAATGTTGGATTACTGACATTATTTGTCATTATTGTCCATTCATTAGTCACCAAATAATGATTAACTGTGTCCGCTTTTCTATTTTCATCCAAGTGAGCCAGCTTGCAGGATTCCACGCTCAAAAAAACCTCCACTGATGCGGAGACCAAACAACATTTCCAAATTGGAGTTGGTTGGTTGCAAAGAATCGACTCGAGCAGGTTTTCGTCCGTCGATCCAGATTCTTCTCATATTGTGTTTGAAATGTATTTTTTACAAGGCTTTGCGTCATAGAGCACTCGCAGGAAAATGTGGACATCCGTCAACCATGGGGACAGACGGACGTGCGCTTGTTATGTCGTTGTTACAGTTTCATACACAATTTCGACTTTAGTTTCGAAATTGCTTGCTAGCTTGCTGAGCAACTCAACCAAAGAAGACTTTACTGCTTGCTTGCTTGGATGTTTGTGGTCCCATTTGAAAATGTTGTGTTTAAACGCATCGGTGTGTGTGCTTTGCTTCTTTGGATGGTTAAAGCCGAATGATTTGAGTTGCTGGTTACTTGAAGTTGAAAGTTGCACATTGAAATGCAGCCTGTCCCAACTGTGGACATGCGTCTGCCTTTATTCATTTCCCTGACGAAGGAGAGCGAACAGAACTGGAAGTGCTGCTTTCCTCCTCCATCGTTCACTCGTTCACTCGTTCACTCCCCACAGGCAATAAGGCGAGTAAACAGAGCATCCAGCTAACAGGATCCAGGATGCGGCGCTTCATTTGCATCCCAGCGCCTGAACACACACGCACGTTTCTCCTTTTCATTGTTAACACTTTCTTGACAAACTTCTTGACTCGTTTCTTTCTTTCTTTCTTTCGTTCTCTCCCCTTTTTTTGTCTATTGTTGTTGTTGTTGTTTCTTATTTTGTGGTTGTAGTTGTGTATTTGTGGACACGAGTTGTCTGTTGCGCCCCGAGGGTGAAAATATTCAACAAGATGACGAGATCGTCGCTGGTGCACTTTCCCTCTTCAGTGCATATGCAAAACTTCATCTTTTGCCTCAGGCCAAAAAAGTAGAAACGGAACGTTGATCCCTGACGAGCTGACGTGCTTTTGTGTTTGTTTTCCCCAAAACAACCTCGTGACTTGAACTGAAAGTGCAATTTTGCGATTGTCCGCCTCAAATGATCTTTTCCTCCTCCCCAAAAAACGACAATATTGTTCTTTAGATTTCAAACACACAGTCATGACATCCAATCAAATATTGAATTTGAATTCAACAGACATTGTGCTGCTCCTTGTCGTGTGCTCGGCCTGGTCAGGCGAGAGCAATCGAATATCCGAGCAGCAAACGTCGCTCCTCAAAATGTGCCTGTGAGCCGTCGACATCCGTTTTCTTGAGCGCTTCTTCCTCACAAGGGCCGTCGACATGTTTGTGGAATATTTTGTATTGCTCAACGGCTCCGAAGAGTTCGATGCGATTTGTGATCCCTTCTGTGCTCTTCCAATTGTCTGCCTCTTCTTCCGACGTCCATTTTGATCGACTTGCTGTACTTGAGTGGAAATCAAAAGTGTACACGATTCAATGGCCACATTTTGTGAAGAAACAAAAATTAATTCAATACAACGTTGAAAGAAAATGAAATGTTTTGCTGTTGAATCACGACAAAAGGTGCAATCGACGCTTTTTGTCAAAACATTTTTTGGGGAAAAAAGAAGCTATTTTAACAGTCAAAAAGTATTTGCACACAAAAAGGCGACACGTCGAATCAAGATGCATCGAGTCACAGGCGCAAAATATTTGGATGCAAACCCAAAGTTTTCTCCCCGTCTTTGATATCGGACGTGCTCTCGTACCCGCCGGATGGCCGTCGCTGCGCACGTTGAGGAGAGGAACCGCAGCAACGCGTCTTTGTTGACTCGGCGGCGGGGTCGCGGCGGGGTCAGGATCGGCGTGCCGACGGACGGCCTCGCCCAGATCGCTCTTTGAGGCTCTCAGCGTGAGGCGGCCATGTTTAGTCTGCCGCACGTTCGCCCGTGAAGCGTCTCAACATGAAAACGGGACATCCGACCGCCTCGCCGCGCTTCAAAATCTCATCGTGCTGCTTTAGGACGCAAATATTTCAGCATGAAATTGAAATACTTGGATTGATTTGTATCTGATTGTTGTTGTTCTAGTTTGGAATGAAAATGTGACATCTGATCCAATTCCGCAAAAATGTCATTCCGCCACAACTTGGACCTGCTTTCAGCAGCCGGCAAATTTTGTCAGTCCAGCATGATGCCAGATTCACAAACACGCCCAACTAGACTCGCACCTGCTCGGAAACAATATTTACACGTGTGCACGGCCTGCAAAAATGGAACCCGATATGAAAAAGATATTTTGCTTTCTAAGTCATTCAGCTGCAATATTATGCCGCTACAAAAGAAAAGAAAAGAAAAGAAAAACACAACAAAGCCGTTGCCCATTTGAGCCGTTTTTTTATTATTATTAAGAAACATGAATGATGCCATCACATTGACAAGAAGAAGAAACAATATATTATAAGGACACACAGTTAAAAACAAAAGTAGTTTGTGAAAAGAAGAAGCAAGCACGTATCTTAAATATGACATTTTCTCTGAGCGTTTTTCATCCTTCACTTTATTGATAAGCGATCAGTGGAGAGAGGAAAAGTCACTTTTGGACCGCAATGTGACACTTTTGCTTCAACTGGGAGCCAACACAAAACCGCCCCCCCCCCCCCCCCCCATCAGGATTGTAACGCACACACGCACATACACACACTATCAGCCCACCTGGCTAGTAGGAAATCCATAGTGCAAAGCACTGTATGTAAATTGCCCATAGTGCCCCCCCCCCTTTTAGTGACTTGCTTCACGCACGCACGCACGACCGCTCAATAAATGTTGTGGTCCGAGCCAGCTCGCTCTTAACCGGTAACAAGGCGAAAAGAAATGCGCAACTTTGTTGTTTTAAAGTCGACCGCAGTTTACGTTGCTTCCTTCCCCCAAACGTTTGACACGACAACATTTTCTTCCTTCACATTCCTCATTCCAGAATATTCCCACCCCAGAACATTTTGCCTGTCCCATAATGTTGCTTAGGCCCAAATAGTTCCAAGTTCTAATCAGGAACGGCACTTTTGCAGGACATCCGCATATTCCAAAGAGATTTCTCTTCTCAAACGTTCGTCATTCCACAATATTCCTATTCTGGAACACAACCATCCGAAGAAATTACTCGTACCAGAATGCGCTCGCGTTCCGGAACGTTTCTATTGCCAAATATTCCTTCGTATTTCAGAGCACTTCAAATTTTTCCATCCCAGAACATTCCCGTCCCCTTACATTTCCTTATTCTAGAACATTCCCAAATTCCAGTCCACTTATTCCCAAAGAATTCTTATCCCAGGACACTAAAATTCCAGAACATTCCAATGACACAACTTTTCCATGCCCCATAACATTCCTTCTTCCAGAATATTCATTTATTCCAGAACAAATTCCAGAACGTTCCTATTCTGAAAACTTCCCTGCATGCCAGAACACCCGCATATCCCATAACATCATATTCCATCCTTCCCTTATTCCAGAATAAAGCCAAAAGGGTGGCAAATGCAATGAACGTTTTTTTTGTAACATGAAGCGTGAAAACGTAACAACTGAAGCACACGTTTGCGTTTGTAACGGTTTGGACAAAGCAGAATATAAGATATATTAAATTTCATTCCCTTCATAAATAAATGCAAGTTCCCCTTTTATGCACTCACGCACGCACATTGCCGCTATTTACACTTTGTACATCGTCGTTATCATCTTCATCAAAGCGTGTAACCAGAAAGTCTCCATAGGGGGAAAGGAAAACGTGCGCTCCTTCAAAAGCATCGGCGCATTTATTCCAGATCCTTGAGAGTCCGTGCACTAGTATGCCGCACTAGTAGCCTTGGCACAAGATATGGAATAAATACTCAAAATGCTAAATACTCGTTTATTCCACACCCTCGCTAAGGAGTCGAAGGTCAACCTGTACAAATGTGATTCGAGTAGTAGAGGAAGGATTAAAAGAAAACCCGAGTGATGCCAAAGAACGTACTAGTACACAGACATGAAAATGGACGTCAAGGAGACGCGATACGGGCTCGGACGGCTTTTGCGTGGCAGTTGGCCATTTTGGGAAAGCATCCATCTTGTGTTCGATTAGGATGCGTTGAGCACGGAGCGGCTGTAGAGAGTCTGGTAGTAGGCACCAGAGTCCACGGCCGCCGGTCCGGGACTGTCGTAGATCTGCTTGGCGGCCACGGGCGAGCCGCTGGAGGCGTAGCCGTTGTACGCCATCACCTGGTCCTGGTAAGACTTGAGGTCCATCTTCTGCTCGTTGGACATGAGGTTGGTGATGGAGAAGGGGTGGTTGAAGTTGTAGTGGGGGTCCAGGGACTTGAGGGCGTCGCTCTGCAGGTCCATGTGCTGCCCCATGGTGCCGGGGAGGAGGTGGGCGGACTGGGAGTGGAAGATGGCGGCGGAGGAGGTGGGCGGGGGAGGCGGGGCGGCTGGCGGTGGCGGGCAGTCGAGTGGCACGAGCGCGGCGGTCCGGCGGGCCAGCGACTGGTCGTCGGACGAACCCGGGTGGGAGTTGTCCGAGTGGGCCGAGTCTGCTTCGTCCGAGCCGCCGCCTGCCGGGCTGCGCTCGCCCAAGGCCTCGCCCCCCTTGCCGCCCTCCTTCCCCGCCTTCCTGGACAGCTTATCGTCGATTTTGAAGCGTTTCTGGCGCCGGAGGTAGCAGCCGTTCTCAAACATGTTGCCCGACTGCGGGTGCAGAGTCCAGTAGGAGCCTTTTCCCGGTTTGTCGGGCGAGCGGGCCACCTTGACGAAGCAGTCGTTGAAGGACAGCGAGTGGCGGATGGAGTTCTGCCAACGCTGCTGGTTCTCCCGGTAGTATGGGAACAAGTCCATGATCCACTGGTAGATCTCGTTGAGCGTGAGCATCTTGCTGCCGCTCTGCTGGATGGCCATCGTGATGAGCGAAATGTACGAGTAGGGCGGCTTGGCGTGGGTCAGCGAGCGGCGGTACGGCTTGGGCGGGATCTCCTTGGGCCCGGCGCGGCTCAGGGAGGCGCCCGAGGGGTACCCCAGCTGGCTCATGGACTGGCCCATGTTGCCGTAGTGGGACAGGGAGCCCGGCGGGGCGCCGGGGCCCAGCTGGGTGAGCGAGCCCGAGCCCAGGGAGGGCGCTACCGGCGACAGCGGCATGTGGGCCGGACCCGAGCCCATGGAAGCCAGCGGGGATGTGCTGAGGCCCGAGCCGGCGTAGGCCATGTTCAGGCCGCCGCCGCCCGCCGGGTTGAGGTTGACGTAACTGTTGATGGGCCCCATGGAGCTCACGGAGGCCAGGGCCGAGTTGATGCTGCTGGGCGAGGAAAACATCTGGAAGGCAAAAACAACAGCGCTCCGTTAACCGCTCTGACATCCGTTTGCGCTTTTCCTCATGACGGACGCAAGCGCGCTCCAGCCGATGCCGGCTGGCTTCTTGACGCCAATCGGGGCACGTGCAAGCAAACAAGCAATTAAGACGGCTTTTGAAATGTACTGGACTGGTCACCAGCCCGTTTCTCGGCACAGAAAGACAATCGACTGGTCATCAGAACATCTCCTGATATGCTGATCAAACACTAGCTAAAAGAATGACAATTTATTAAACTACTTGATCTCTTTACATTTGATTTTGTTATGTTTCATGTTTTTATGTTTACATTGAATAACATGCTGCTACATTATTAACGCATTTGCTGCCCAAAGTTTATAAATCGGTTTTATTTTCAATGTTTGAAGTGCCCCTAAGATGTACAAAATGTTTGTTTTTTTGAGGATATTTTATGCTCGAGCATACAAAAGGCTTTGATGCAGCCTCTCAACTGCAAAGAACGGTTGCAGAAATGGTAGTTATTACACAAACGGAAAGCAGGTGGCAGCAGAGTATAAGAGATCAACCAGGGCCATGTTGCAACAAGCTCTTTTCCCCACTGTTTTCACCAGGAATTGTGAAAACTGATGAAAGTTAACTATATTCTAATGCTAATAATGCTAACAGAAAGAAATCTACTTTTTTTTCCGGATGAAAGAAGTGACTTGAATCTTTCTTTTGGTACGTTCCATGTTTTTAATAGAGCACAATATTGTGTGGGCCTTGCAAAATCAGCCAAAATCCAGTAAAACAGCCGGGAACGAAAGTGGGTTGCTTCAGTGAAAATAGCGGCGAGTGAATGAGTTAAGACTGTTTATGTGGGGGGGGGGGCTACCCTTCGACCCCCCCTTGCGTACCACTGTATTAAACCTTCTAGCTGCTAAAATAAAAGAAAAAAATGCATTTGATGTTTTGTGATCACTGCAATATTCGTGTGTTGGATATGTGCCTTCAATGAAGGGGGCGTGGTCTTGTAGGCGACGGCGTCAGGTTCAGCAGTTCTTGTTTTCTATTTTGCTTTCTTTGATTTCCCCAACTCCAATTCAGCCAATTCAAATGAAATATTTTATCAATTGAACGTGTGTCAAGTTGGAGTTCTTGTTGTTGTAAGTTGGGTCTTTTGGTGAGTGGCTGAATTCTCCTTCTTCTGCTTTTGCTTCTTGTCAATGCACAATGAAGCTCTCAGTGCGGCTGAATTCACACTCACTCGTCAACGTCAAAGTGCGTAAAAGCGCGTCACGCAGACTCTTTTCTTCCTTTTTCCTCACCGTGCACGGGAAAAAAAGCACTTTTTCCAAATGGGATTTGCAAAAAAAGAAAAGAAATGTGGCGATGAAATAATCGCTTCAAGGTGAGGAAATTTGAGCCTTCGGGTTAACTATTAGCAAGGTGGTAATTTCATCAGCAGTTGATGACATTAACATTAATTTCATTATCACCTCAACGTGAAGCTCTTATGCATCGGAAATGCGTTTTTGGGGTTCTGGAAATCCAACGGCGGTGACGTCACCAAATGTCCATTGGACTTCAAACAATTCTAATGTTTAATTTGTCTTTTGAAAAAAAAAATCATATCAAACACAGACTCAATTGCTCTTTTTGACGGATGAAATATTATTTGTCTTTTTGAGGGCCTGTAAAGTGAACGCATTTATTGGAGGTTCTTTCGACCTTTAAAAGATGTCAAGTCAAATGTATTCATCACAAAAAAAAGATATTGTGTAATGTTTGGCCAGTGAAATATATATTACGTATTTTATGTTTTTTGCCTTTATAGTATAAAAAAAAATACACATTTAATTGTGTGTTATGTATTTTTTTCCCTTTCTGCATATAAATACGCATTTTTATTTTTAGCCTGTGAATATGCACATTTAATTATTTTATTTGGCATGTAATGTTTCTGTTGTTTTCTGCTTTTATAACCGTATTTTAAATGGTTGAATGTGTTGTTTTGGTTTATAAAATATATGTTGAATTGAGCCTTTTTTTTTTGAATGATCTCTTTTTAGCCTTTATAATAAAATAATTTGGCTCTTATCTTGCTTTCGTAAATTTGACTACATTTTCTGATAATGAATCTATTTATTACATAAATTAGATAAGATAATATGATTTATTTATTTTTTTCCCTTAAAAAACGTAGCCTGGAATTTGCTTGACTGCGTGGAGAATAATAACAAATGTGTATGGAACCTCTCGCTGTTTCTTTTGCATTTGCGTCTTTGTTACCTCGCTGGCCTCGCTGTAGAAATTATTCCACTCAGGTAGGTCGTGCGCTTCCATCTTCACACAGCTCAACATCCCCACAAAGAAACACTTTGAGGAACCGGACGAGCTACTCGCGCCTTCGCACTTTTTCCTCCTTTGCACTTTTTCCCCTTCTTGAAAAACAAAAAACAAAAACAAAAGCAATTACAATCCTCGGTGGCACGTAAAAAAAAAAAGCTCCGTTGTGGTGAAAAGTTGTCAAGTCAGTGAACGTTCATTGGTCCATTGTTTGCCAGCTGCTTGCAGACGTGGAGGCCCGTTAACGTAACGTGACGTGACGTAACGTGACGTGACGTGACGCGAGGGCCGAGAAGGACGCAGCGCGTGTCAGGCGGACGTGAAGCGAGCGCAGGACGGATTGTGGGGACTGCCCGTGGCACCCTTTTATAAGATGCAGCCCGGACCCCGCCCACGCCCAAAGCCCCGCCCCCTTCCCAACTCCCTGCACATTTCAATATGGAGCCATCAGGAAGGAGTCTCGCGCCAAAAAGGCCAATGTGGCCCCCTGGCGTGCTGTTTATTGGCCCGGTCGGACCGGCGGCCACCCCGGCTGCGTCGAGACCCCCAAATGCCCCCCAGACTCCAAACAGAAACCACATTAACAGTTCAGATGGCACATTTACGCGCATGACATCTGAAATGAAGATAAAAAGTGAAGGGGGCGGGGCTCTGTCAGTTGGCAGCCGGAATTTTATTATTATTCTTTTTTTTAGGTCAGCTTGGAATTGTTTTCATTTCTCTTTTCTTTTTTTTAGGCCAGGTTGTAATTCATTCCCGCGGCTGGCACCTCCATGGAACCTTCAACACATTTCTTTCTTCTTTTTTTTTATGTTGTAAATTCTCCTTATAAGCGCCAGAAAATCAACAAAAGTCAGTCATGCGCGTGAATATGATTCACATTTTTGATGACGTTGACATGACTCAAATCTTAATGAACATAAAACACGCTACAGACCAATTCATGCATCGACAAACACAACCTAATAATAATAATAATAAAACCCAAAGTATTTCAAATAAAAATAAAATATAAGTGAGTGGTTTATTTCAAACTGCACATGAAAAAATTAACAATTTCGAAAAATGCAACAATTCCAATGCCGACTAAAAGCAATAAAATATATTTTTTTATTGTTTTGGGCCTGCATATATACACATGTAATGATGTTTAATTTTGTTTTGTTTTGTCTTGCTTTATATATAGTTAACTTTTTTTTCACATTTGTTTTGTTATTTTGGGTCTGTAAATATATCATTTAACAACTTTGAAATTGTTGTTTTGCTTCTTTTTAGCCTGCAACATCTGTATTGAATTATTTTTGTATTCTTTTTGCGATTTGGGGGGAAAAAAATATTCAATTGTTTTCTGTTCACTTTTGGCCTTTGAATTGAATTTCTTTTCTGATGCATATGTTGCAGTACAAATGGAATATAAATTGAAGACTGCCGCTTATCAAGGATAATCAATCAATCAATCAATCACTTCTTTCTCCCAGCATAATTCTGTCAATGCTCCGTAATATAATATCGTCGAATGTAACGTGACGTGGTCTGGTGACTTGTAACTTGTAACTTGTAACTTGTAACGTGAATGCGCATGCAGGGCCGGAATACACAAGACGGCCTGCATGCCGGCAGGCGTGTGCATGTCAATGGCTGCCAGTTGAAATGCTCAATGCTCATGTAATGAGGTCGGCGGCGGGGATTAATGTGGGGGGTCACACGCGCACACCTGCATCGAGGATCAGGGATGTGCATAATGATGTCTTTCTTTTTTTTAAAGCTGACTTCACGTAAGCCACATGGGGTCTCCCAGGCGGAGGAACGAACCCGCGCCAACCGGCACAAAAGGCACATAGTGCCGGCGTGGGTCTTCTCCGGGTACTCCGTCCGGTCTCCTCCCACGTTCCAAAAACATGCAAGGCAGGTTCATTGGGCGCTCCGAATTGTCCCGTCGGTGTGCTTTGTTTGTTCGTCTCTGTGTGCCCTGTGATTGGCTGGCACCAGTTCAGGGTGTCCTCCGCCTACTGCCCAGAGCCAGCTGAGATAGGCGCCAGCAGCCCCCGCGACCCTTGTGAGGAATAAGCGGTCAAGAAAATGGATGGATTAAATAGAAACGGGAAAAGACAAAAAATACAAACCTGTAAAAGAATAAAAGAAGTAACAAAAAATATGTAAAAAGAAAAAAAGATCGAATTTCAAAAGGTCCTCTGCGGTGAATGTAGTTTTGGCGCCCTCTTGTGGTCACGTACGTCAACAGGCCAAATTGAACTGCCACTCTCCGACTGTCAGTTATCGACAGCACGTCACAAAATGGCGAGAACGCACGTAAATGTAGTACAAAATACGTGGCAGCAAAACGGATGAGTACGTTTATTATAAAGAAGTTAAAAAACAAAAAACACCAAGACAAGCGTGACTTTTTCATCTGTTTTATTGCCACTGGGTGGTTTTGTACAAGAAGCGGCAGTCAAAAGACGAGAGAGCAGATTGGTCGTCGCCATGGCGACGCCGCGAGGAGGCGGGACACTTCTGCACAAGGCACTTAACTTGTCTTACACCGTTAGCATTAGCATATAGCCGTATAGATTGTATACACATACATTGGCTTTGGTTTGGTTCATCTGTGTGAAGAACATTCAAAGAACTTTCTGGTTCTGAGAAAAACACACACACAAAAAGCTCCAAAAACACTACAAAAGGACTTTCATTGGAAAAGAAACAAAACAAAACTAGTTTTCAAAACAAACTTGTCAGGTCTTATGAAATGACGTGTAACCGTTTTCAGTGACAGCTTGTAAAATGGAGGATTGCAATTGAAACAACCAAAAACTTTCAACATGGAGAAACACATTTGTCTTGACTGGCAGGCAGGTCACATGACACAGGTCATTTTGCATGTGTGTGCGCGCACGTGTATGTCAGTCCATTGGATCTTTGATTGTGTTCTTGTTTTTATATGTTACTGTGGCACTCGCCTTGTCATCCCTTTTTCTTTTTTGGCATTTCTTTGAAAGGACATTTTGATTGGTCATGGTGCCAAGGGGCTTCCTGGAAGTGAGTTGAGGGGCTTCATTGAAGTGCTTTGCATCTTCCAGGCAATTCGAAACCTTTTTGGGAGGGCATCAACTAATTGCAGGTGGGACGCTCATCAGCCAATTGTGGGGACGCGATTCTCATCTTTCGAACTTTGTGTGGCACATTTGTTGACATTCATTTTTTATTCGGGGGACATTTTTCCTTGTGGCATTGTGGCTGATCCAATCTGGAAAATGTTGTCGTGCTGTTCTACATTTGTGGCAACACCCTCGACATTCAACATAAGGAAACCGTGTTTGTGTTTTTTCACGTCTTTCAATCTTTGTGTGGCACCAAAATTGAGTAACTGTTCTTGTATTGTTCGTGTGGCACGACAATTTTCGTACTACACACATTTTGACTGATCCACACAAGAAAAACGTTCTTGTCGTTCTGCCACACAAACACAATTATGTGCTCATCCTATGTGTACGCTTCATAAACACATACCAAGAGATTATAAAGAGTAGTAAAAACGTGTGTCCCGCCTGCCTGCCTTTGTTCCAGGTTGCCACGGAAACCGCCATCACGTCTCCCGCTCCTTCTTGACGGCGACATCGCCGTTGGCGCCGCCGCCGGGCCCCCCGGGTCCATTGGCCCCCGCTCCGGGTGGGGCGGCCGACGGGGCGCCCGCCACGCCCGTGCCCAAGATGGTGGACACCTCACCCTGCATGAAGGCCCAGGGGGGGCTGTTGACCGACGTGTCCAGCGGGCAGCGCTCGCCGCTGGGGCAGTAAACGTCGCCGTCACCCCGCCGGCTCTGGATGTACACTCTGGTGCACGGGAAGCAGAACCTGTCCGTATATACAAGCACACATTATAGCTCGACGTAATACTCTTGCGGGCCTCATTACAATACACGAATCGATACGCAGGCGTCAGAACTGATATTGCTGATTAATTCTAAATCGGCAGTTAACGATGTGTTGCTTGCGCAGGAACAGAAGACTCTTGCAAGTGAAGGAGGAGACACGATCTCTTTACAGCTTGCATTGTACTACTTATTTAAAAAAAAAAAAAAACTCACAGCCATCTTTGAAGTTAATTGCCTTCAATTAGTGCACATGTAGGCAAAGAAAGAGACATGAGTGCCTTCGTTTGCATTGTACTTAGTATATATATATAAAAAGAAAATGTGTATGGGTGAGAAGTCTGTTTTAGAAATAGCTCACTAGTGATGGGACACTGTGTCTTGCTACGAAAAATTAAAACAGAAAGAAAATCAACATTTATTTACTTATAAAGTTAACACAGTACATGTTCCTTAACTCTTTGACTGCCAAAGACGTTTCATGCGTTTCGGTGAGTCTGTGAAAGCTTGAGTGCATACTTAGACCAGGCATGCAACCAGAAGAGCTGCTGACAAAACACATTTTTGCATCATGATACGTTTCATACATATATATATATATAATATATATATATGAATATGAATAAATCAACATTATCAACAACACTGTTGAACTTTTTCACTGAACTTAATCTAAGTTTCTGTGAATAAAAAGAAGAGGAGGAGGAGGAGGGTACCGACCTGTGTCCCGGCACAGACGGACACTGAACAAAGTGCGTGTCCTCCAGCCTCTCGTGGCACAGCGTGCACGACAAAGTGCTTCCGCTCAGGCTGCTGCTGCTGCTCGCCGAGGTGGAGCCCAACTCGGACGCCCCGCTGTGGGGCAGCGCGGCCGAGGAGGGGGTGGCGGCCTCGGACGAGCTGCCCGACGACAGCGGCTCCCCTCCGGCGCGGGCGGCGAGGGCCCGCGGCTGCCTGGCCGGCGACGACGCGGGCTTGGGGCTCGTCTGACTGACCGCGGCCGAGGCCGATGACGATGACGAGGGCGGGCCGGCGCTCTTGCCGGGGCCGGCGTGGCCCTGGGGCTGCGACTTGGGCTGGGACGAGCTGAGCTCGCGCTCGAGCTCCGGCGTGATGAAGGGCCCGATGCCCATGCTGATGCCCAGCTGGCGGCGGTTCATCTCGGCCAGCACCGGCGCCGGGAAGATCATCGGGCCGCTCATGGGGGCCGTGCGAGCGGTCAGGCCGGCCGGCATGCCCGCCAGCAAGCCGTGGGGGATCCCCGCTATGCTCTGAGTCACTAGATTCGGGGGTATGGCCGCCCCGATCATGGGTCTCCGGCCGCCGCTGGGACTGTGGCGGTTCACCTCTGGCGGCGGCTGCCCGTCGCGGTGCAGCCCGTTGGGCGGCACGCGAGCGGCGGCCACGCCGCCGCGGTCGAAGCGCTCGCCGTGCGGCCGAGCGCCGTCCGTCGCCGGCGCGGCGTGTTTGTGGGGCGAGGGTCCCGGTCCCGGTCCCGGCCCCGGCCCCGGTCCCGGCGAGCGAACATTTCCGTCCTGCATGCCGTGGCTGCGCTTCAGCTGCCGCGCGCTCGCGATCAGGAACTCGATCTGGTTGGCGCCCTCGTAGTTGACGCAGCCGCGGCACACCACCTCGCTGAAGTCCCACACGACCGTCCACGGCATCTTGGGCAGGTCGCACAGGTAACACCACTGGCGCCGCGACGACGAGGAAGGCGACGACATGACGGCCGGAGCCGGACTGCGAGCCAGCTAGCCGGCTAACCCGAGCTAGCACACCTCAGCTAACTTAAGCTATTTCTCTTAAAAGTGGCGTCAAGAGCGCTATTCGCTAACTAGCTTCACCTTCGGCTTCCTCAGGCCCGTTTGGGAGCAACCGCGAACACACCAACAATAGAAAGCGATTCAAAACTTTGGTGATTTTGGCGACGTCCCCCACAAATTCTGCTCATTTGTTTACCCACTTTGGCCTGCTCAGCCCCTGACTGCTGTCAACCCGCTCTCGCAAACAACGGTGGAGCGTTACTTAACTAGTTCAAGTGCATTATGGGCGATGTAGTTTGTTTTGTCGGACTTGGTCTAGTCATACCAATGCACCACGTATGCTCGTTGGACTACAAACAGAGTTGCCACAGCGAGCGACGCGACCAAGTGCTGTCATCCGTTCCCGCGATATTTTCGTGGCAGTTAACCCCCTTCGCGAAAACCCGCTGTAACCTTATGTAACCTGACGCTTGGAATTCTGGGTCATGTAGTTTATTTGTAGAACTCTGTCAAAACAAACCAACACACTGCGTCTGGTTGTTGAACTACAAACAAGGCCGACGCAGGAAGTACGCTACCCAAATCTCACTGTTCATTCGTGGTCATACGCACACGTGGATTTTACCTTTTCAAACAAAACGTTTAACGTACAGTTTTGAACGACTTTTAGGTAATCTTTCAACAATATTAAAATGCCTCGAGATGTTTCGTCCTCATCGAGCGAGGACGAAGCGGAAAGCTCCCTCGCGGAAACGTCGTTAAGGCCAAAGGAAATCGGTAAGTTGATCAACTTGATTATGTTTCTATCTCGAATGTAAAAACGATATGAATATATCTACTTTACTGTATTTGTTCCCGCATGCTGTTTTGGCAGAGAAGAGCAGCAAGTTTCAGTGTCCCGATGACTTTGTGTGCTTCAGCCACAAGCCTTGCAGGAGCACGTTGACTGAGAGCCTGAAGAGCAGCAAGAGCGAACTGTGGCTTATTAAAGCGCCTGCCAGCTTTGATCCACGATGGTCTGTCATTCATTTTTGGCCTACTTTGAACTCACGTTTAGGTCTAATTAAAGCTTCAAGAAAGCCTTTGTCACTGGTCCGCCATGATATCATATCTGACGTTTGGTGGCTTTGGTGGAAACGAGACACTCTCAGGACTTAAAGTGAAAGTGTTCTGGACATGCCTTTTGCCCCCTTCAAGATATTCAACACAACCGAACCGTCATATAATATTCGTCAATGGGTTTAGCTAGAATGCTCGGCAAAATAACACAAACTGACAGGACATCACACATGGACAAAGATTTGCACACTATCAATTTATGCCATTCATTCATTCATTCATTCAAATGACTGTTTGACTTGACTAAGGCTCGACCCCCCATGTTGACTACTATGAAGCATAACTGGTGTTTTTTTTGCCTTCACAGTTTGCGCGGCGCAAGCGTGAATCTTTCCGGCTTTCAAACGCTGCAACTTTGTTCTGCCGCGGGCGACGGGCGCAGCCAGCGGGTCTACAACATCTTGGCGTCCAATCACGGCATCGCCGACCTCCGCTTGCTCACCACTGATTCGTCGTCCCCGGCGTTGGGGCCCGCCTTCTCTGGCCTACTGAGCGTGGGCGAGAGTTACGGCGGCGTCTGCATGCGGCCCCGCGTCGTCCGCTCGGCCTCCGCGCCCGCCATCCCGCCCGGTCTCAAACAGAGATTCCAGCCCTTCGGAAGCAAGACGCCCACCGCCATCACCGCCACCACGGAGGCGACGCAGGACGAGGACGGGACGAGGAAAAAGAAAAAAAAGAAAGACAAGCATATTAAAAGAGAGGAGGAGGAAGTGACGATCAAACAGGAAGTTGGGCAACCCGTGCAGGAGTGTAGCAGGAAGAAGAGGAAAAAGGACAGGGAGGAGGCGGCCATTGTGGAAGTGAAACAGGAAGTGATGAGTGAAGTGGACGTGGACACTCCGCACAAAGATGTCAACTTGGCAAAGAAGAAGAAAAAGAAGAAGAAAAGCAAAACAGATGAGTAAATGTCATCAAATCACACTGAACTTTTTTTTTTTTTTTTTTTTTTTTTTTTGGATGAGCCCAAAACAAACGAACATTTTCCATCGTCTTGTCCTCATAAACAAGCATTTTTGGAATGTGGGAGAGAAAAAATAACATTCAAGCTCGACACAGGAATTGAACCCAGAACCTCTTGACCGTGAGGCACACGTGCTATATGGTAATCAGCGGTTCCAAAATGAAATGTGATAGTAGTAATAATAATAATAAAAAAGTTTGTCATATTAGCACGTCTGTGTCCTTTCTGTTAGTTCTAAATATTTGTTAAAATTATGAAACTAATATCACATTCGCAGTCAGTGTTTCCATGACTTTTGTCCTTCCAAGTTTTATTCATATACACACACACACACATATATATATATATATACAGGACTGTCTCAGAAAATGAGAATATTGTGATAAAGTCCATTATTTTCTGTAATGCAATTAAATAAGCAAAAATTCATACATTCTGCATTCATTTCAAATCAACTGAAATATTGCAAGCCTTTTATTGTTTTAATATTGCTGATTATGGCATTTAATTTGCCTTGGTCTGAGGAAATATTCCAATATTTTGAGATAGGATATTTTCTTAAGCCGTAAATCATAATCATAATATCTATAAAAACATTGGTTAACAACATTGTTTTAACGGATTTAGGACAATTTTGATGTGCAGTATAATATTGGTTTTGCTCAGTCAGACGAACTTTTTGAACTTTGGCCACATCTGTTTTTGCTATTCTGTATTTAAGTACTTTTATCAATGTCTTAATGTTTATAAAATTTGATAAACTGGAAAAGAGTCTTAAAAGAATAAAAATTTAAAAAAAACTCAGATGAGAAATATTAACAAAAATCAGTCGATGTCACAAAAGTTTACTCATACTTGTCGAATAATAATACGTGTACGTGTCCGCCCATTAACCCGTCCTGGTGTGTCCAGCAGGTGGCGCCACACTCCGCGTTTCCCCCAAGGCGGCGCTGCAGCTTCACAGCTCACAACCTTCTAGTTGACCTGGAATTCCATGAAAACAATCGTTTTGTTCACTTCTTCTTTTGATATTTCCCAAGTCAGAGTGTGTTTTTTTCTTCCCTGTGTGTTTTCAGGTGTTAAGTGGACGAGAAGATATTTGTGCCTCTCCTCTCCATCCTCCCGCCGCTTCTTGGTCGTGGCCACGTGGGCGCATCTGCAGTCTGCACCAGAGTGTCGTCCTGACTCCTAATGAGCTTCAGCATCTCCTCTTGTTCACACGGAGACCAACAGCAAACATCGACAATACGCAATACGACGCGCAGGTCAGCAACTTCTCATTGTTATGTTGCCGCCTTTTATGTCTCGTTCATAACATCTCCATCATGGTGAAGAGGTTTGTTTGGGAACTAAGGAGACCAAGAGAAAAATTGTCTCAATAAAAAAAATCACCCCAGAAGCCAGTTTGACGTTTGAACAGGAATTCAACGTGGCCATTTTGCACATTTTGGCCATTTGCAAAAGCAGAAAAGTTTGTCTCGCCATAGAAAGATGAATTCTACTGACCTGGAGTGCTTGTTTTGCGTCCCCCTTTCCGACTTTTTGTGTGTGCGTGTGCATATAGAGATGAAGGATGAATAATAAATGTCGCTTGGAAGTTTGGCTGCAACGTGTTCAGACTGCTGAGCAGACGTTGAGGCCTTTGCTGGGCTCAGCTGATGCTTGTGATGGGATGCGAGGGGGGGGGGGGGTCGTTCTCGAGGTAATGAATTGGAGAGCCCCCCCCCCCCCCCCCCCCAATCTCTTCAACCCTTGCTTCCTCCCCCATCTCCCATTCCTCCCCCTCACTTTCTTTTATTTCCAACATCGCTCCAGCTAGCCTGCGGCAACGGGAGCGTTGCTATGGCAACGAGGACCTGCCAAGGAAGGCTGATGGTGCATTTGAAAGAGGCGCTTCGGTAAACCCTAATTGGACCAAAAATCAGTATGCAGTGGATCAATATGTGCACGGATGAAGACAAACTCAAATTGTTTTCACTTTCTTGTACAAAACACAAGACACACGCAGTACTCGGTTTGTGTGTGTGTGTTTAAGCGCGAGACTGCGGCAGACATCAATAGCCGATCCTTGATGCCCCCCCCACTCTCCTCTTTATGTCTGGACACCCCCAAGACACTCACTTACTGCCTGTAATTAATATGGTCAACCAGGACACGCTTGAACACGCACGCACACGCAAAGAGGAAAAAAAGCTTACTAACGATATGGAAGATATAATAAACGTGGTCTGATGAGAAATGGTGCAAAAACCAGGACTAGGACTGGTAAATGGACCAGGATGAGGTTCTGGACAGAAATCAACACAAGATGAAGAACGGGACTCGCCTAGGAAATGGCTCAGGGGAAAGACCTGGACTAGGACATGGACCCGCATCAGGACGAGGGCCAAGATTAAGAATCCGGAAATGAAAATGGACCGGGTCAGAATACGGTTCACGAGCAGACTCAGCAAATTGACCTCGTTGTGGATCGTGACCAGGATGAGGACCCACGAGGCTCAGGACTGGAAGTGGGTCAGAATCAGAAATATTAACAGACGGCGACGAGGACAAGACCAAGAAAATGAACCGATATCAGGAATGAGGAAATTCTCTAGAAGCGCGAAATCCAAATGGACCGGGACTCTGAAGTGGCCCATGATCAAGTCCAAGACCACGTTGAGCATCAAAAATAGATGAGTGCATGTGCAAGACCAAGACCCGGATGAGGATCAGGAGTGAGTCACGTATTGCTTGCATGCAGGACTTCAGCAAGTCCTGAGGCCAAAAGAAGGAATTAAAGCCTTCAACATTTGTGATTGGCTGCACAAAAACAAAAACAAAACAAAAACCGCGTTGCCAGGTTGTGTGTGTGTGTGAATGATCAGTCAAGAGTGACATATGTTCTCCAAGCAGTTCTTTTTGCAGCTTGCTGCTGTTGCCATGGAAACCACATCCTCACCACCACCACCCCCCCCATTGTGTGTGTGTGTGTTTGTGTGTGTGTGTGTGTCCCCTTCACGTGTCCTTCATCGCAGACGCATCCGAGCAAGACTGAAGCATCTTTCATCACATTCACAGGTGCAATGAAGGTCGGCCGTCGAAGGGCTTTTCATGGGGGTCTTTGTATGCATGTATTGCACGTGTTTTCATCCACTCAGACATGCTCCTTCCTCATATTCTATATTTAATGAGCTCATTGAAACAAAGCATCACCAGTTTTGTCATTTTTTTCAAGTCAACACAATTTTCATAGATCGATCAGATGTGGTCGGATAGATAGACGTCAATCTCCTGAGAGTAATTGTAGAGACTAGTTTGGTTCACATGAAACAATACAGTCTTTGATTTTGTTTGGTTTGAATTAAAACGCATTTGCTTTAGTCTGTGTTCAAATCAAGCCAGCTTTGATTTAGGTTTCAACAGTCGCATCTTTGTTTTCGTCTAGTATACGTGAAACTTAAAACGAGGGTTCGTCATACTGTACTGTACACAGGAAAGATGTCAGATTAGATAAAGAAGAACATTTTAGACTGCCAATAATTCCATTTCGATGAATTGACCGGCCATTCAAATCATATAACGTGAGTAGAATTTTCCGAGCTGCTCCTGAACGCACCAATCACTGGCGCGCATGCACCGAAGTGTTGCTGAAGCTAGCGACACAATCGGCGCTCATTTGATGTTTTCTTCTGTCTTTGGTTTATTGTGTCCTCAGTTTAGTACCGCAGTTTAAGTAAGTCTGTCTACTTTGAGTCCACAGTATTTTACGTGGTAAACTTTCACCCGTTCATCCTACTTTAGTGTAGTTTAGGTTGAGCAACTTCAGCCTGTCTTTCATTAATCCTACTCGTGTTTTAGGTTGAGACTTCCTGCCGTGTTTTGTCCTGTTACTTTAGTCCCCGTCCCGTTTTAGGCTCTTAGGTTTAGTCCGTTTTTATGTTTTGTACGTTTAGTTTATTTTAGATTTGGACTCCTATAGTCCTGTTTTAGGTTGACTTTGTCTTGTGTTAATTCCAGGTCCCGTTTCTAGGTTTAGTCTTTCTGTCTTATATGTTTAGTCCATCTCATGTTCAGTCGTAGCCCTGTTTTAAGTTTTGTCATTTGTACTTTTACGTTTATTCTGTTTTAAATATACTCTCATATACTTTAGGTTTGCCCTACTTGTGTCTTAAGTCTAGTAACAAAATCTTGAACAAACTAGAGTCTATTTTTGTTCAAGGTTTTGTCCGTGTCCTGTCTTAGGTTTAGTCTCTTACATTTAGTTTTGAGTTGAATCTTGTCCTGTTTAAGTTTTATTCTGTAAAAGTGGAGTCAGCTTTAGCTTCATTGACATAGCATGTTGCTATCGCGCCTTCATTCAGGTCACATGACTTATTCAATGTTGATGTTATTGCTTGACGACTCCTCGGGTTGCACATGCCACCAAAGGGGGCGCCATTGTTTAACTCGGCATCATCTTACCTTCCTTCAGCACTTCTGTTTGCTGCTGCTGCTGTTGGTCTCGCCTGCATGAAGCACCCACTGGAAAAAAATATTTGATTTTTATTCTTTATTATAACAAACATTTATTAGTACATTTTTTAACCAAAAATCACAAACATTCTCACAAACTTTATTTCTTATTTTACACAACTTTAAGATCACTTTGTGAGCTTCGGTTTTAGCTGCCAATATTGATTTTATTTACAAAGGCCACCATTCAGTTTAATTTAAACATATTGCTTTTTTTTGGGGGGGGGGGTATTAAAATATCAGCATCATATCTAGTAAAAAGTGCTACACACACACAAACAGTTTTTTCAATGGTCATAACTGAATTTCTTGTGTGTTCTTTTTTGGTGGGTAGCACAAAAGTCAAGTGGCTAGCTAGCATTACTGTCTCACAGTTTTTAGGTTCAGGTAGGGTTCAAATCTTTGATTTGTCCTTCCTGTGAGTTTCCATAGCTTCGGAATTTTCCACTAGTGCGAACGTGAGTGTGAATGCTTGTCTATATGTCATTTGGCTGACGACCAGTTCAGGGTGTACCCCAGTTTTCTCGTCCGAAGTCCACTGGAATAGTTTTATTGAGATGTGAATTTGTGAACACATTTTGAACACGTTAGATCGACTTTTCAAGCCAATTGATCCCTCTTGCGCTTCGCCTCCCAGGGGCGTTTATAGGAATTCCGGCGAGCGTCTCGTCATCCTCCCTGCACGGTCTATTCTTGCAGCCTCTTAAAGGTTGGAGTCCAATCAATTTGCGTCCCCAAGCCGCTAATGGCGCTAGCAGCTGCTGGGCCCGCGTTGACAAAGTCAGATAAGCAGACGTAAAGGACGCGCTTGCACGCTTGGGAAGACCAGGCTTTAAGCTAAAGATAGTTGCCCGCAGCGCCGGGGTGACATCCGAGCGCCCCACTTTTGTGATGGGCTGCTGCTCTTCTGCAGCAAAACATTTGCTGATATAAACATTCATCTGTTTTCTGAAGTCTTTATCCTCATTCGCCTCACCGGTGAGCTGTCCTGACTATTGTTGAGAGAAGCTCGTTGGCTTGTTGCTAGTAAATGTCAAGGCACATACCGACAAAAAAAACATCAAGCTTGCGTGAATGTTTGCAGATTCAAACCCTGAAATAGGCTGTGAGGCAGATGCGCTAACCACCATTTGACTGTGTTATCCCTTTTCTTGTCAAAATGACAAAATTAGCATTAATGTGCTTGCAGAGTCAAGAAGAAGTCCAAGACCAATTCTGGAAGCAGAAACCACTCCCATGATGCACTTCAGCAGACTTTCCTGGAAAAATGTCGTTTTGGGACCAGATGAAAATAGGACCTGAAAATGCATCGCACCTCACTGTGAGTGTCAAAGAATTATTTTGCTTGTTCTTTGGCTTTTTGGTGGCACCAGTTGAGACACGTTCAAAACAGTTGAAGTACTGCATGAGCGGCGACCTTGTCACTTGTTACCAAACTTGAGATGTTAGACTGAAAACTGTTGGAACGCTTTAGTCGTTTACTATCATCAGTGATGATCTTGTATTCACTCTTGTATCTTTGTGGTTTGGCCAAAAGCAGAAGTGAAAAGTCAGTGTGTGTTCATGACGGTGTCTTGAACTATTTGTGTTGCAATGAATGCATTAGTGCTGGAAGTTACAATCTGGGAAGAAAAACTGTTTGGTGACTCGGCATCATCGTTGAAAATAAACCACTAAAACTTTTTTTGTTGTTGTTAGTCATCAGTGCATGCAATGTGAGACGAGCCCCCCACCTCTCATTTCTGGGTAAGAAAAAAAAAAAAAAAAAGTTATTTACCTAAACGTTTTGAATGAATTCATTATAGAGCTGGAATTGCAATACCATGAAACCGCAATTTACCAGCAGATGGTTAACGAATGGATGACTATCAACTTGATTAGAGAGCTTCATCAGTGGTCTAGACTTGTCCTTTTATTAGCAGAATTTCTTTTTTTAATTATTATTTATTACGCCATCCCATGAGGGCATATTGAAAACTTAAATGATCTAATAATCCCTCAAGACACTTTTTGATTTATGACAAACTTATTTTTTGCAGTGCCATCTTGATGTTTTTTTTTATTATTATTAACTTTAACCCCAAACGATCTTATTAAGATCAAAGTCAACCACCACACATTCAACCAAAAGCTGTGCCGAGCGACCTCCCTCATGCAAGGCTGGAGACAATTAGATGAAAATTGTGCAAGAATTTGTGTGACATGTTTGCCATCGGCTTATGAGCTAGACTTTGATCCTTTGGCACATCCAAAGCCATGAAGCCAAAGAACTTACTTAGCAAATATTGCCTGTTTTAGTGCTGATTTATACACGTGAGACACTCAAATGCAAGTGTTGCCTTCAATCTGTAACAAAGGCTGTGTCCACTTCATCCTCATGGACAATAACTTTGAAAATGCTATTTGCTAAAATGTTGAATACCAAAATGGCCTCTGTTAGGACGTGGTTACATTCTACAAGCGCGCCTTGTCGCCGGAGGAGCTTCTTTATCTGGCGGATGAGGAGGAAGGAGGAAGAGTGTGGGAGGAGGAAAGTGACAGGAGGTTGGTCAGACCATGCTGTGAATGAGGACTCCGTTTCCCAGGAGGCTTTGCGACAACCGCCGGAAAGAAGCCGCTCGGCCGATGGCATGGAGAGGAGGCGGAGGTGCCCGCAGGAACCCGGCGTGTTGTGGAGTCATGGCGGATGTGGCGGTGTTGGCTGATCGGATGGCTCTGGTGCACAAGGACGATTGTGGGGAGATGGATATGTGAAGAGAACAGACGGACGGACCCTTCTGCACTGATGCGTCCCCATGAGACCACCTCCACTCCACTTACCTGTGGTCACATGACTAAAGATGGCGATTTTGCTTCAATGGTTTATTGGACCATGTACAAATCAACAAAACTTGACAGCTTTGCATGGTCACACATTAGCATTCATTGGTCCACGAGCGGTCGCTGGACGGACGTCACAGAAAAAGGGTACCTTCATCATTAACGTCCAGCCCCACAGTTGCATTGCACAGCCTCACAGTCACATGCAATGGTTTCAACACAAAAAGTACATGAGCTCACGTCACAGACAAAGTAAGCGGAAAAGTTCATGGTCGGGTGACAAAGAAGCGTCCGCTCGCTTCCTCTGTCGCTTTGACATTCTTTCCACAGCGTTGTTGGTCTCGTTTTGGGTTGTAAACATTAAGTTAGTAGCGTCTCTCTGCGGAGAATCGATGCTATCAATTGACGGCTGGTTGTGAGAAAAGGGTGGACTGGTCTTTGGGTTTGGTCGGGAGGAGACACGCTAAAATAGTTTTGAACGAACTACGACACCCTGAGAATCGCCTCTGACTTGGTCTTCCTTCCTCCTGGCCTCTACCGGCGGCTGGTTGCCGTGCAACTGACTCCGCTGCCGTTGGCATGGAAACGGGTTAAGGTGGACCTCGTCGAGGAGGATGCGGCACATACACGAATATGAACACTAGTGTCGTCTGCAGCTCCGGGGGAGGACAACGCCGAACCCTGACACCTTTCCACCAAGCAGTTTAGCTTCCAATTCGGAAGAGAAACATTCTGTCTTGTGTTTCTAGGCAGGCTTTAATGACCTAAGTATCCCTAACGCAAGTCATGGTGATGGCAGCGTTCTGAGCAGGGTAACTTTGACTTCCCCTTGACCTCCTGGGGTGTTTCCAACCTCGCTGAGCGACAATTCCCTCCGGCATGTCTTAGATCTTCCCTGCGTCCTGGCAGGATATGCCTCACCTGGTAGATGACGATGAAGCATCCCAAAATAAAGCCTGATCCAGATGACCCTAACCCTCTGGAGGAGCCTCATTGCAGTCACTTGTCATTATGTCTGTGGTCTGTCCCGAGGTCTCCTCCTGGAACTCGCCACCAGCTGGGCCAGCTTTAGGGATAAATGCTTGATCTAACCCAACTGGCTCATCCCTCCCCGGATGCCCTGAAATACCTTACCACGGAAGCTAACAATAGCCACGCCAAATAAAGGCCTGATCCAAACGATCAAGGCTCACTTCGATCTTGTCTTTTTTTGGTCCCCATTCAAAGCTGGTGACCATAAGTGAGGGTTGGAACATGCACTCAATGGAGACTTTTGCCTTTTGGCTTCGCTCTTGCTTCATGACTGCACGCTACAGTGACCGCGTCACTTCCATCCATCGCAACCCGTCATCATCCGTCCCTTACTCCAGAATACGAAGTCGAGATACTAAGCCCGCATTCACACTTCTTACGTTTGGTCCCGTTAAAATGAATTCTGGTGCGATTGCTGTGCCAGCTGATGGTGTGCAGGTCACATGATCAATCCCAGACACACCTTGTATCTTTGAATACTTTGTAACTACAACTCCTCCACCTGAGGTAGGAGTAGGTGGTTTCTAACCTGCCATGAACCTCGCGGGGGCCATATCGGGGTCCGGTCTCTCGTTGCCAAATGCAGTTATTGGGACACGGATACTTTGTACTACTACACTGCTCAGTGGAAAGTCAAAACGTTGCAGTATGTAATCTTGACGTTAGTTTGCATCATCGGATACCTTGAAAGTCATCAATTGATCCGATTGTTGTCCTGAAAAGGACATAACTTGGGGCAAACTGTTGTACTTTGAGGGACTGATTGTTGTCCTTAAGGGTTATATATGGAGCTGATTGTTGTTTTCCTTTCAGGGAAATACAGACAGAGGTGATTGTTGTCCATTAAAAGGACATATACAGAGGTGATTGTTAAGTCCCGTAAAGGGACATGAATGAAAATGATTGTTGTACATTGAGACATTTTAAAGGACATACCGAACATAGAGCTGATTGTTGTCCTTAAAGGGATGTAAACGGAAGTGATATTTGTCTGTAAAGGAGCTCAGAGGCGTTTGTTGTTCTTAAAGGGGAGCTCGATCAAGCCAATTGTTGTCCTTGAATGGGCTGTACGCACGCTCTTCCCCAGACCTGCAGACACGTGAGCGCATATGGTGCCACTAGTTCTACAGTAGTATGTTATCAATGGAGAACATCACATGGTGTGCAGCAGCAGCAGCAGTGGAGGAGGACAGTGATTGGTTGATTTGGATTTGGTCAGGTGACTTGAAAGGTGGTGCGGCGGCGGTGGTGGTTGGTGGGTTGGGGGTTTTGGGGGCGGGGTTATGGACAGTCAGCTGAGTCAGATCACATGATGGTCACATGGTTGGCAGCTATAACGACGTCAGGAGCTTCCATGAGGAGATATGGAAGCCTGACTGGTTTTAGCTTGTTGGTGGACACTAAGACACGACATCCATCCATCCATGCATTCATTCATTCATTCATTCATTCATTCATTCATTCAACCCGCCTTACTTGCACACGCACACACGCTCAGCCCCTGATGTGTTAAAGTGTGATGATGCAGAGTGTGGTGGAAGGTGAAGAATAAGACAACAGAAGACAGGTGATGCTAAAATGAACATTTATAATGACTGCTGTTGCTGTGGCAAAATAAGAATCCTTAGAAAATGACCTCATATATCATTATGATAATAATAGTAGTAGTTATTATTAATATTATTGTTAGCACTAGATGGCCTTCACTTCACTGGTAATCCACAAGTCAACAAACACAAAACTCACTAGATTGTTTTTTTTTGTTTTTTGTCTCTTTACAAACACAATGCTACAGTTACATTTAATATTCAATACTTTTGTTTTTGTTTTTTGTTTTACGTCAGCTCATCAACGATGTTAAAAAGCAACCACTACTTGATACTTAAAAAAAAAAAAAAATCCAAATATTTTATCTTCCAGTCATTCCCTTTTGACTCATTTGTCATTTTTAATGAGTTAGGAAATAAATAGCTCGTATGTGTGTGAAAATGGGGCGACGGGCAGCATAAAATCAGGGGGGTGGAAGTCAGAGAGAGCCATGCGGTGAAATGAAAAATTATCATCATCACGGGCGGCGTTATTAATACTTTTGATCATGTGATGGCGTGGAGGAGGAAGATATGTGCTGATGGCTGGCTGGAAACCCGACAGTATTGCACAAAGTTAGCAGCGCCGTGAGCCAGCGAAAAACAAAACAAAACAAAAGGAGTGACGTGATATGTCTGACGATAACTGACGGGGGACTTACTAAACGAGGGGGGGATACAGCAGCTACGACCAACACCACTAACAAGAGCACAGCTAAACTCTTTATGCTGCCCCGCCCTGTACAAAAAAAGATTATTTACAATGACAACACAAAAGGTGAAGAAACAACTTTTTTGTGTTTAAATTTCCCTTCTTTTTTTTTTCTTTTTTTTGTCCCCGATGATGAGCCACAAAAATTACAGAGCTCCAGACATGACATGGGGAAAAATGTTTTCATTGTAGTCACAATGGGGAAAAATGTGGACACAAATTGCTCATTTGTGGCCACAAAGTTTGTATTACATGCGTGCAAAATACAAATTTAGTGGTCACAATTTTGCGGATACAAGTTAGCACGTTGTGCGCACTAAATACCAATCTGTGCCCACAACGTATGTATAACATGCAAACAAAAACAAAAGAATAATTAGTACAAGATTAATTTTGTGGCCACATTATTTTGTGATCACAAATGAGTATATAGTGGTTCACAATTTTGGATTTTGTGGCTATAAAAATTTGTATGTTGTGGCCACAATTGAGTCATTTGTGACCAGAATTTAGTATTTGGTGGCACCAAGTTCATATTTTGTGGCCCCATTTTAGTAATTTGTGGCCACAAATTAACATTTTGTGCGCCCGTTGTATCGATAGCAAGCCACAATCGAACCATTTGCCCCCCATGTCATGTCTGGGGTTCCATAATCAAGAAAAGAAACCAAGAAAAAACAAACAAAAAAGAGAATCATATCAGCGAGCATTGCACAGTCTCACAGAGGTGTTTTTTTTTGTTTTTTTTTGTTTTTGTTTTTGACTTATGGAATGGAGAGTTATTGTCCCGACAGCTGGAGATGAACACAGGAGGAGGAAGAGGAGGAGGAAGATCAATAATAAAGTTCATGAGCGAGCAAGGGGTGGTGGCGTGGAGGAGGAGGAGGAGGAGGAGGAGGAGGAGGTGAAAATCGGCTCCAAAAACGTCTTCGTCGTTAGGAAAAATGGGGAGTTTTCAATCTTTTTTTTTTTTTTTTTTTTTCAACAAATGGAGCGAGAGAGGAGACAGAGAGAAAGGGTGAGGAAGGGGTGACAGGTGCCCCCCGACACTATGGCACACGATCAATGAGGAGCTCCACAGCTGAAGAACAACATGAGAAGAGTTAGGAAGCAGCTGGCGGGGATGGGCAGCGACTTGGCCAGGGACGGACGGACGGACGGACGGACGGGAGTGTTAATCCTGCTGGAGGAGGAGGAGGAGGAGGTGCAAGGGTGGTGGTGGTAAAAGTTGTCATGTGATGAAAGGGGGGGGGGGGGCATGCTGGCTTCACCGGCTGTCCCGACACAAGAGCGACGCGAAGCTCGGAATGATCGGTGGCGCCCGTTTTGGGGGTGGGTGAGGATGTGTGTGGGGGCGTCCTCCGGAAGTTTGGCACTGGTGAGGAGGAAGGGGAGCAAAGTGTGCGTGTGGGCAGTGAAGTGCAAAAAAAAAAAAAGAGGGCATGGATAATGTCCCTTTCACACCAACTTTTCACTCCCCCTGCTTGCCGACTGAAAGGTAGCGACACGGAATGGAGGGCCAAAGGCAATCTGCACATTTGCGAGTCACTTTACCTGTTACTGTTGTGCCAATATACCCCTTTCACACTGCTTAGCAACGCAGTGTGTGCGCCCTCTCGATGCAGAGCATGGATGTGAGGTGGAGCTGCAAATGACCCTTTCACACTGCCTGTCAAAGCTAGCTTTTTTGTGATAAAAGGTACCAATACGGAATGGGGGTGTTGGAAGTTGACCTCCAAATTTGCCGGCTTCTCTCGCCAAAATTCAGAGCAAATCCTAAGTATCCCCTTGCACAGTGCTCATCACAGCAAACTTTTCTTGGCTTCCTGTGTGAAAGGTACCGTTACGGAAAAGGGCTGTTTCTCTCAAGTTGCCAATTTGATGGCTTCCTAAAGAGTATCTTAGTACGATGAGGAAAAAGATTTCACTTGTAATGTCCCCGATGCTTATCAAAGCAGCTTTGTGTGAAAGGTACTGACACGGAATGCGGGGTGTAAATCAACCCTCAAATTTTGTCGGCATGCTGTGTGTAAGAGGACAGCGGGAAGTTGTTGGGAGCGAGGAAAATGTTGACGAAATTGACACTAATTTTGTGAAAACTTTGTGTGAAAGGGACTTCCATATGTGTGTTTTGGTGGTAAACTGGATACACACACTCACACAAATGGCTTCTTGTTGTCAGTTAGTCGGGACACAAGTGAGCAAAATAAACCACAGAAGAAGAAACATGAAACAGTGATATGACAAATGCAATTGACACTTGCTGGTGTTTCAAAGTGGTACTTTTGAGAGGGGTGATTGAAGGCGAGTGGGGGAAGGGGATGGGGCAGATAAGGGTCCCATAATGTGTGGTGAGAGTAGAAAGTAAAAGTTGTTTTTGTCCAAGAAACGTCACAAACATTTAGTTAGCATATTAGCATGCTAGCGACAAGGTTTAGCAAGTGACTGTTGCTGGGCGCTCACGAGAGTTGTCGGTGGGAAAAAATGGCATGAAAAAAGCGAGTGGACAGAGCATGCACTACACAAACCCCGGCAACCGCTCCCCAAGCCCCCAACTCGGACCCTTGCCACACGACATTTAGTGCAAACGTCTTTTTTGTTCAAATTCGACAGGAAAAGGATACTTCATCGCAACTTCAATAACGCTTTGAATAAAAGTTTCTTGTGGTTTGATGATTTGTCAAGGCTCGCTAACCTGTGGGAAAGTTGCTGACATGGAATTGGGGGTTGAAGTTGACCACTAATTTGCCGTCATAGGCATTTGTTCTTTTCGTTTGGTTTTGGCAAATGTAAAAAGACAGTTATTGTGCCTGAAATACTGATTTAATTAAAAAAAAAAAAAAAAAGGGAAATAAGAAAAGAGGAAGCGTGTCATAGGGACGTACCGGTGGGCTGAGCGTTAAGGGATGTTAGCTTCCATGTTAGCGAACACATTTAAAAAAAAAAAAAAAAAAAAAAAAAAGCCGTGATTTGGCCCTTTTGGGGTGTGTTGTCGGGTTTTGTTCGATGCTTTCATTGATAATGAAGGACACAGTCTAAAATGTGTTTTTTTTTTTTTTTTTTTTTTTGTCCACACTTGACGTCATGCAATATATACGTGCAAAAAGGTTAATATCTATTCCCACAAAATACATCTTCACTAGAAAAAGGTTTAAGAATGCTATGGAGTCACATTATTTTTCCTCTCAGTCTTCCAGCATGGTAGCGCTAAGCTATCGCTATGTTTTATTGATTCCCTCTACTGTTGCATTGTGGGAGTGTCCAGGCTAACGCTGATGAAACGCTTCCACGCTTTTTGATAGAAAGGATATGGAATACGCTTCATTCATTTGGCACTTTTTCACATTTTTACTGGTATAAAATTACTGTACGCCTGCGATATCAAATCAAAAAAATTTGGCACAGCTTTCGACTAACTTACAAGTTTGAGAAGTATTTTTTTTCTTTAAACTTGCGCTCGATATGTTGTTGTTTTTTTTTTTCAGTTAGCATTTCTTAGCAGCAGCATTTTCCACCAATACAAGAGCAATGAAACAACCAAACTACGATTAGTCAAGGGAAAAAAGCGTTGCGACGGGAAAACGGACGGGACGAGAACACGTAATCGTTTCCGCTGCTCATCATCATGAAATCAACTCAAGGAGAAGAAGAAGAAGAAGAATGTTGTCTTCCCGCTGTGGCTAAACAACACTGCCCCCACAGGAAGTCCCCAATGTTGCATGCTAACCTGTCAAAATGCTGATCTAGCCACCACTCTGCCAAGATGGCGTCAATACAGTGAAAGGTTTATAATTGTCAAAAGATGCCACAAGATTTGTGGTAACATGCTTTTTTTTTTTTTTTGTCTAAATGTAACCTCAACTTCCTTCAACATACTTTTTTGACACCAAGATGGCAGCAAAACACTAAGTGAAACTCCTGGATGCGCTTCAACATAGTTCCTTGACACCAAAGTGTCACAAGATGGCAACAAAGCACTATTAGAGTGTAAACGGAGCTCCTCAACTCACTTCAATGAAATTGCTTTGGCCTGAGCACAAAACAAGCAAATAACAGGCTTTCATCTACAAATAGCCGAACCTGTGAATATGCATTGGTTCACCGTATTCCTACTTGGTGCATCCAAGCTAGTGGAGGCGTCCCATGGTCGCCATGACAGCAACTACAAAAAGAAGAGTGGGACCTCCCGCTTGACTCCGCAAAGATCCTCACCAGCAGCAGCAGCACAAGAAGAAGAAGAAGAAGACAACGACGACGACGAGAAGAGGAGGCATGCATCATGGCCGCCGCCCGTGGAGCGATGTGGTAGGGGACGTGGGGAGGGCGGCGTCGGGATGGGGGTTGTTTTGTGGGGGGGGTGCGTGAGGATGGCGTTAAAGATGGAGTAAAGAAGCCTCCTTACCAGAGAGCCTCGCCGGCCCAGCGACGCCTCCGAAAGACAAACTAGTGAAGAGGAAGGAGAGGAGTCCCCAGTCGGGCACGCTCGCCAGGGTGAATGAATCCAACGCACCCCCGCTGCTGACTTTTTACATTCACTTTTTTCTGAAGGTTTGTAAACAATAAGCGCCAGCGTGCTTCCGGGTGGCAGAAAAGCGAGTGGCAATTTCCCTCTTGGAAGATCATAAATGAAGCAAACATCCTCATTGAGCCACATTTGCGTGTCAAAAGAACGTCTTTACCGTTCATGACAAACAGATTCGAATAAGATGGCGGCGCTTTGGATTTTACAGCCGCAAAACTTGTAAATAGAAGATAAAGATTAAGCGTCGAATCTCGTCGGTAACGATGGCAAAAAATGCGCTGGAAAATGGACACGTTGACACACCACACACTCAAGCAGCGTTTGCATATCTATGGTATAAATAGTGTCGCGTTTTTGAGAAAAGATGTCGCAGTTCATGTAGTGAATGATAAATGCATGTGTAAAAAAAAAAAAAGCTGCTGCCAACGCATCAAGTAGCGTAAAACGGACCCTTGATCACGTTCGCTATCCCTGGAAACGAACACGTTCTACTGCTGATTATTAAAGAATGGAAAAAGCTAGAGCAAACTTTTTTTTTTTTTTCTAGTGAAAGAAGACAATCTCTTTTGTTTAGTAAGATCAATATTTTGTGGGACTTTTCAAATTCAGACAAAAAGGCGGGAGTTCTGCTTCGGAAACGGGTTACGGCGAATCAATTAATGAACCAGTCCCTCGATAGTGATATGTCTTCATTTCATTTTTCCTTACGTAACATTTTTTCTTCTTTTTTCCCCAATGGACACTTGACACATTCAAAGTGTTTCATGAAGTCAACACCGTCTTTTGCCACCCGAAAGTACGTGTGACGTCATTGGGCAAGCAAATGTCCTATTGATGAAGGGAAAATATACCCCCCCCCCCCCCCCCCCCCCCCCTCCCTCCCGGCGCTCTCACCGGACGTCCCGTCCTTTCCCAAGGACCTTCGTCTATTGACGACCGGCTCTCCGTACGCCTTTCAATGCAGAATATTCACATATATATATATATATATATATATATGTATGTATAATCATTGATATTTGATATTCGTTAGTGTTCCCTGCCATACAAAAAAGTCGTCCAGTTGCGTCCCCTCGCTTCACAGTGCATTAAACAACAATTCAGTGTACTCTGACTGTAAAAAAGCCAACAAAACAACAAAAACAGCACAACGGAACACACAAAAAGAGCACGCCAGAAACCTCTGCCAACCTCGCCGCCTCTTTTCAGTAGTTAGTCCCAAGTGCTTGTAGCCAGCAGGGACTCCATTTTATGGTTTAGCGAGCGCCAGGGAGGATAAGCCGGGTCAAAATAAGAGGTTGGGTTGTTACGCTAACGAGGAGACCTCTAACATAGGTGGCCCCTCCCCCCTGGCTTAAATAAGACATATATTACACTATGAGGCGTTAGCATTCATCTGCAGTCCAAAAACATTAAATTAAAACATTTACATTCAACTCCTCTGGATAAGAATAAATAGTGATGATGTCATCACGCCGCGCAGCACAGTATCGCTCGCTGCGTGAGGTCATCAACGTGGGACGGGAGATTTGGGGCGGAGGGAGGGGGGGGGTCAGGTATTTGGGGTTAGTGCGGTGCGTTTGTTCTGTCAGACGCACACCTTTGCAGTCACAACCCTCACAAGGGGGGCAAAAGAGGGGAAGAAAGTGGCAAATTGAACCAAGACAAACCCTGCAGGATTGGCGGGGGCGCCTCCCCTCCCTTCCCCTACTTCCTGCCATTCAGCGTGTCCACAGTACACAAACAAAACAAACATCTTAATTTACGCAACAAAAAGGAATTAAAAAGTCCATAAAGACGTTACGTAATAAAACGTATTTACATTTTACATGTTTTTTTTTCGTCATCTCAGCACTTTTTTCAGTGGGTGGGTGGGTGGGGGGGTCTGGGGTTACTGAGAAGACTACGCAGATGGGGTGGGGAAAAAAGCAAGCAAAAACCCAACGCTCTCCTCTCCTCTTCCCTCTTGCGATTCCTGGTGGGCGCGGCGGAGGGGTTAGCCCACCTTCTGGGGGTTGGTGGCGCGCACCCCCTGCTCGTAGGTGATCCTCTGGCTGATCAGGTACTGCGCCGCCTGGGTGGCCGCCTGCGATCCCGTGATGGTCACCTTCCGGTTCCGGGTTCCCGGGATGAACTCGCCCTTCTTGGAGATCTGGATGCGAGCGCCGGTCAGCTCCTGGTACTCCACCAGCGTCTTGCCGCCCTTGCCCAGGATGGCGCCCACCAGGTTCTCGGGCACGGCGATCTCCACCACCTCCTTGGCGCCCTCCGCCAGTTTCTCGGTCGCCAGCAGCGAGGACGCCACCAGGGGCGAGGCGGCGCTCAGGTAACCGTTGGTGGCGCCGGTGGCGGCGGCCAGCGACCCCAAGGAGAAGCCGCCGAGCCCCGCCGCCTGGTGGGCGGCGCTGGTGGAGGCGTCGCCGGTGTAGGACGCCAGCAAGTTGGCGGCGGCGGCGGCGGCGGGATTGGAGTTGGCGGCCACGGCGGCGAGGACCCCCGAGGCGGCGGCCGGGTTGAGCCCCAGTCCCAGAGAGTTGGTGTTGTAGCCGTAGCTGGCCAGCGTGTTGAGGGCGGACGTGATGGTGAGCAGGTCGTTGCCCGACAGGCTGGACATGGTCGTGGGGAAGGCGCCCACGCCCGCCAGCCCCGCCTGGCCCAGGAGCGAGGAGGCGGTCGCCGCCGCCGCCGCCGCCGCCGCCGGCATGACCTCGGCCGAGTTGGCGTACGGCGAGCCGGTGGGGTTGGAGTTGGCCACGGGCCCGGTGATGTTGGAGTAGGAGATGTTGAGGCAGGACGAGCTCTGCGGGTCCTCTTGGATCTTCTGCACGATGATCTCCACCGCCTTGCGGTTTTGCTCGGGCTCGCCGCTGATGGTGACCACGCGCTCCTGCAGGTTGATGCCTTCGGGCTTCTGCGACAGCTGCACCCACGCTCCCGACTGCTCCATCACCGCTTTGACGGTGGCGCCGCCCTTGCCGATGATCAGGCCCGCCGTGCTGTTGGGCACGATCAACTTGGCCTGCCGAACAGGACCACAAGCAAACATGACACGCTTGACATATGACAGGCTTTTTCTTTTTTTTTACGATCAGGGATTAGAAATGAGAAATTCTATATAATGCAAAGTTGCCATCATTTATTTATTTTTTGGAAAACATCACTACTCTTTTCTGTCTTTTTCAACTAAGCAAGTTTGTCTGACAGCCTCGAAGGCGCCTGCCACACGTGAAGTGACGTTTGAATGCAACGAGCAAGCGTGTGCGACATCGCCGAGAGTGCGCGGAGGAGATGTGGAGGACGATGCGGCGTCGCCATGGCAACAAGGTGGAAAACAAAACACTGATGATAGAGAGCAGAGGACACTGCTGAGTTGAGGGAGGGGCTTGTAAAAAGCTGCTTCAGAGCAAAAAAAAAAAAAAAAGATTCAGGGGGTCAGTGTTGCCATGGAAACAGCTCCAGTACCATATTGAGACTAGTGGCTGGTGAAAGGCAGCCGGCGTACACACACACACAAACACGCACACACATCACATTGCTTTGAGTGGAAGTGCAGTCCAGTTAATTTGAAAGGAAAATAAAATACAAGTATATAGATGACTTGAGTTTTTCAACATTCATATTTTTCTTCAAATATTTGTTCAAAAATATTTTCATTGATTTTCTTAAACAATTTTTTCATATCACATTTCTTTCTTAGTTTTTTTTTCTTTGAATTATTTTTCGGCAGAAAGTACATGTAGGCCATTATTTTTTCTTTACAATTATTATTAGTAATTCTCTGTTTAAAAATAAACAGGCAAACATTACCGTGTTTTTTTCTTTTCTTACAACTGCACATATTTTCATTTCATTTATTATACAGGTATGTGAATTTTTATAAATAAAAATATTTTTAGATACATTTTGGTTCTTCCATTTTCCCAATTTTTGAACCTGAAAAGTGTGCACATTCTTGTAATCAAGCGAGTGTGGGAGTGTCGACCTTTGCATCAACAACTTCAGCTTTGAATTGAATCAAAAGATGCCGTGCAAATGAAAAGACTTTTGGCCTTGTTGGAGGTGGAGGAGGGAGAAGAGAGGGGGCGGGGTTATCATGAGGAGAAAGGAGGCCATGGCCTTAAACTAGTGACATCTAGTGGACACAAGTGGAACATAACTTGTTTTTGACGCAACTGTGTCACATTAAGCTAAAAATGATTACTTGCATGAAAAATGTATATAAATTAAAAAAACTGTTAATTAAAATTGAAATGAATGAAAGTTTTTTTTCTGGAGTGTGGAGGACAAAGAAGCAAATGATTAAAGCAAAAAAATAATTTGAAAAAAGGCACCGAGGGAGGCTCGTGGAAAAGATTGTATCCATCCGCCTTTTTCTCCCACGCGGAAGAATAAACAGAAGTCGTGCCTGATCCCTCAGTAAGGATCAAATCCACCATCTTTGATTTGGTGCTGGTGTTCTGCGCTAATGAGCTGAGTCCTTTTTTACATCCAACTCAAAAGTTCAACCAGTGGTGGGCGCTGGATTTGCCAGCTGGGAGGATTAACGCAACCGTATCCACCTCTGAATACCATCAGCATCATCATGATGCATTTATACAGTTCTTCCATACTATACAAAACGTGCGTCTATGCCACATACATTATATATATATTCATATTTATTTGATAACATAACTTCAACATAAGTGGTAAAAAAAAATTCATCACACTCGTCTCATCTCGTTTTTATATTTGTCGTCAAGAAAAGCACACGTCTGCATCTAACGTGAGTCTGACATTTTGTGGACTTCCTGCCAGGAGAAGCAATAACAGGAAGTAGGAAACAGGTGTCCAAGGCTGAGGTCAAAGGTTATACTAACAGGAAATAGACACAGGAAGTGACCAGAGTGCAGTCTACACTTGGCTTGTGTATGTGTGTGCGTTTTAAGACTTCACAGCCAAAAATAGCCAACGTGGAAATCAGAAGCGTCAGACGCTAGTAGCTTGCCGCTAAACAACTCGCATGTTTTGGTCTACAAGTACTTCAAGGGAACAGATTATGGAAAATGGACTTTTGATGCCACTATTCAAATAGTTGTCTGCCTTTGTCCACCCTTCAAATGTGAAATGAAACAACCAAGTCGATCTATTGTTATCTGACGCGTCGAGAAAATAAATACTCATTTACATAATCCCGCCCACACACGTTTCTCACTTAAGGACTTGTAATGGAGGATGAAGCCTATTTATTCAAAATGTGGAACATAAAGTACACCTTTTTAACATGATTACACTTTCTCTACTTTGACAAGCTAATACTGTAGCTCTGCTAGTTAGCTACACGAGTCAGCAATTTGGAGCTTTTTATAGAGGGAGAAGCCTCTTGTCATTCTTGGTAATATTTGGCCCCAACGTGTGCATAATCAAATAGACATTCCTTGTCACTCGAGGTGATACGTATTTAGGCAAAACGTGTATTATAAACGACTCAACTTTAATGTTGCAAGACTTTTTTTGTTGTTGTTTACATTAGCGAGCTAATAGCTCCTCTTGTAAGCTATCGTGTGGCTTGGCACAAAAAGCAGAAGCTTATTGTCACTGGGGACTAATTGTCCATAAAGTCTCAAATGAGCGAGACTATTTTAATGTTGTTGGAAGACAGTTCGAGAGCTAATAGCTAGGCTAGTTTGTACCATTTCGCTTGTAATGGCAGGTGAAGTTCTTGTCAGTCTTGGTGCTATTTACTTACAGATCAACTGCACCATGTTAACACTAGTGTAGAACTTTTTTTTTCTCTTTCGCTGCAATATTTAGCCTGCAATGGAGGGAGAAGCCTCCTGTCACTCTAGAGACAAAAAAAAAACACTCTTGCACGCACGCACGCACGAATAATAGCGTGTGTTGAGTCTCTATCAAGTGGCGGCTCAAGTTGCTTCTCGTTCACGTCGATGCGGCGAGACGAAAGCAAAGGCGGACACTTTTTTTCCTGATGATTGACAGGCGGCGGCCGCTCTAGTTAGCCGCCAGCGTGACCAGCAGTTGGTGTTAAGTGACGTGATTTGCGAGCTGCACAAATTCCTTCACCTTGACTGCAGGGGAACAAATTGTTGACATGCGTATAAATGTAATCCAGGTGGTGTACATGTGTTTAATTGTTAGCATGTAGTTTCTCTGACGAGTTATGTTCAAACCATCGACAAACTCATTAGCTGTTAGCATGTAGTTGTGTATTTACGTTTGGTGACGTGTCTGCATGGATTCACGACACTAATTGACAAAGTGTCATTGCTAGCAGGGAAAACGCATTCCAATTATCCAATTTATGGTGAAATGAGCAAGTGGTGGCTTGGGTGTGAACATCCCCGGTGGGAGTCTCAGCGTATCCATTAACATCACAAAATGTAGCCGGATTTGTTCGAATCCAGTTAGCATCATTAGCCTCCAACCGCTAAACTGGCCTTTTAATTCTACACATGGCGTTTTTGCGAGTGTGCCTTTGGCAGACCTGACCTGTCAATAGACATTATTAGCGCCAAACTCGACTCGTCGATAAGCAGCAATCATCAAGAGAGAGAGCTAATGGTCAAGTTAGCGATCAATGAGAGTAATTGCTAACTTGAGCAGGGGCCATTTTTGTGCGTGCGTCTTGTTTTTCTGCCTCATCCTCAATCTCCTCCCTTTACAATCACTTCCTGCTTTTCCCGCCAGATTTTAGGTTTCACCCGACACACTATTTGTGGGGACAAACGGATTAGACAACACTGAAGTGGTACAGATGCAAGAGACGTAGAGCATGACAACACATTTGACTCGATCGTACACGAAGGAACAGAATCATCTCGAATAAAGCACAACGCAGTTGACTAGACAGCAGGACAATGAGATGGTCGGCCTGGCACAAACCTGTTTGATGCGGTCAGGGTTGACGGTGGTCTGCGGCTGTAAGATGCTGACGGGTTCCGACTTCTGGCTGCTTTGCGGCATCTCTCGCACTTTCTCGGCGATGAAGTCGTGGACGCCATTGAGCGCCTCCACCGTGCCCTGAACCAGACACACCCGCTCCGTGGTGCCTGCGCACACAAACGCAACAAAGACACCTTCACTGGTTTTCATGCAAAATTGGTTTGAGGCTCTAAAAAAAAAAAAATCAAAGTAGGGGCCGGTGATTCAAAAATATGAAGAATAATTAACAAAAAAAAAAAATAGGCCCCCAAAACCAGACTTAGCAACATCAATGCCCAAAAAGACACATGACGGCTGCCATTTTGGTTTGAAGCAGTTATTTTAAGCACATTTTCCAGGGTTCTTTTCAAAGACCAACTTGTCCTGTGAACGACTTGTTAGTGTGACGAAAAGGTGGTGAAGCTCATTTGTGTTGAGGATGGACGGACGGACGGACGGACGGACGGATGGACGGATGCTTCGACGGACGGAAAAAGGCCAGGCTAAAAATGAAAGCTGGAGCCGCCGCATTATTTTGGTTTCCGTCTACCTGCCGGCTTGTCGCTTCACACGACGTCAACAAACATGCGTCACCGTTTCACACGTTTCACTGACATGGCGGCCGCTGTATGTGCGTGCGTGCGTGCGTGCGTGTGTGAGGAAACTGGGCCTGGCCTCTACCCGCCAGCTGGTGCCCTCTGGGTAATCTGCTCTCGTCCAATCAGGAGCAAGGATTAGCAGGCCATTGTCTTGGCACGAGTATGCGCGGACCCTGTCGGGGGATTTGGACGCCAGCAGGCTTCAGCACAGCACAGCCGCCTGCCGCATCTTCATGCCGAAACCGAACAGCCACTAAACAAATCAAGTCATTCACATCACTACATTCAATCAATACCGAATGATTCAATCAGGTTTCGTGGCTGGATTGGCCACTGGGGGGCGCTACCTACAGACTGACACGCGCTCAAAACGTAACGCGCTTAATACGGCAACGTTGCCTTGATTTACAAGTTCAATTCAGTCGCAGTTCACTTGTATGTTGAATTCATTTTTGGGGTGCGTTATCTTCTGCTGCGTGCTCCTTGCGAGTGTTCTCATTTTTGAGAGTCACGTCGTGCGCACGGTGACCATGCGGAACATTCATCATCATCATCATCATCATCAAGGCTGCTTTTTATGAAAAACGCTTGCTCATATGACTCAGTCCTTCCTCCTCCTCCTCTTCACCTCCCCGATGACCCGAAAGCTTCACCGCTGATTGTATGGAGCGCTAATGTAATATGCTAGCACGCTAATAATAGTGAAACGCGATGCTTGATTTCGTCGTCGTTCTTATTTCAAAAAAATGTCAAGCGAGTTCTGTTTCAGGGTACAAACTGTGAGCATCGTCAAACGTTTATTAATTGCTTAGGCAAATATTTCAAGTGGCACAAAAGAAAAAAAAAAGCAAAATGAAACAAAACGACTTCATCTCGGATTAGGTAAACATTCGCGTTTGCGATTTTTCGGCTTTTTGCTAACCATGTTTCTAATCACTAACAAAAACTGGTCAAGTGGCCCACGGCAGGCAAACAACTTACAAAAAACAAACCAAAAGAGGCGCAAGCATTCCCAGCAGAAGATCCATTCAAGAACAAATTGTTTTAAGCAGCGTTGATCATTCATTATTCCTATTTATGGTTTGCGAGCACAAATCTTCATCAAAATAACAAATGTCCACGCAAGTAAGCAACGATGGCGCTAAAGAGGCGTCCGTGCCTTTAATTAAGCTCATTAATGTCGTCTCCTCAAGTGGAGGATTAGCCGGCGTTAGTTGGTTACCTTTGATGGCATCTGATGGATTAGCCGGCTGTTAGCGACGCCCGCCTGCCGCTAAACTCCGCCTCCTCCTTTCCTCGTTGCTGCCGAAAGGCTTCCCAAGATTCAGCGTGCGCGTTTGTAAATGTGAACGTCACCTTGGCTTGACGTACGTGCGAGTACGAAAGTCAACATTTCGGTTGGATGTTTCGTGCTGCTCGTCTACTTTTGCATTCGTTACATTTGGATTTTCAAGAAAAACGGAAGATTTATGAGAATGAATTGATTTCTTCCTATTTCTTGAACTATGCAAACCCATTTTCAAAATAGTGCTTTTTTTAAAAGTAATCATTTTTCTAATATTTTTCTTTTTAAAAAAAAAAAGTTTTCTGGGGTTGAATCTATATTTCCCTGTACATTTTTCCCTGAAATAAGCAAATCTTAAAAAAAAAAGAAAAAAAAAAACTTAGTTTGTTGGATTTACAGTATGTTTTTCTAATAATTTTATTTTGAAAGTTATCTACCGGCTGGGATAGGCTCCAGCACCCCCGCGACCCTTGTGAGGAGTAAAAGGTTCAGAAAATGGATGGATGGATATGACTTGTTTCTAAAAAATTATAATAATAATAATAATAATAATCCTACAAAATAAACAACTAACATCACTTATTTTTTGAAAATATGTTCACGTGCAACTTTTCTTATATACAACTTCTAGAAATCTAGAAATTATTTATTTGTTCAAGATTATATAACATTTTGATTAAAACAGACTTCGAAAGATTTGTTGTAAAATAAGAGAATTTGATAGAAAATATACACATTGAGCCATTTTCAGCAGTTCATAATTTGTCAATAATTAATGTGGTAGCTTCATTATTTTTCATGTAGAATTTAAAAAGTCATTGTTTCTACTTGCTGTCGACTGATGATGACATCACCTGTGCTAACGACCAATCATGGCTCAGTTTGCTGACCAAACCCAGAAAACAGGAATTCATCAATTGTACATGAAAAATAATGAAGTTATCACATTCATTCTGGACAAAATATGAACTTTTCACTGCTGAAATTGTTCAAGGAGTCGTGTCCCTTTAAGCAAGTCATGACATCACATGATACATGAAACCTGATTGGCCGGAGGCCGTCTGCTGCTGTAACCTTGGCGACAATGCTCAAACTGTGTCAATGTACAAATTGCGCTCGCACACACGATTTTATGCAGCTGCTGGTGATGTCATAAGAGTGCGCGTGTGCGTGCGTGCGCGATCATGTGCTGATGTAATCATGAGCAGGAAGGAAAGTTGGACGTGTTCTCGCTCAAGATGAAAATGTGATGGTTGCCTTGGAACACACACACACACACACACACACACACTTGTGGGTGGAGCTCAGGGGTCCAAATGAGGGCCAATTAGGAAAAGGCCAAAGAAAAAGTGACGTCATTTTGGTGCGAAGACGAGAGGAAGTGAAATCGTTGTTGTGCACCTGACAGCTTCCACACGTGCAATCAAGCACCCCCACTTTAGCCCCGCCCCTTCGGCTTGAATGTAAAGAATAAAGGGCAACAAAAGCAAGTGGACGAAAAGGAGAGAATTCCTCCCCACTGATGTCACCTTTGCTTCATTTGCTGCAGCTGCTGCCTCGAAAAATAAATTCACTCTCAGATACGCCAGCGACAGTACGAGAGCCCGAAAGTAGCACAAGGACCTTGGAAAACAACAGTTAACACTTGAATGGTGCCTTCATAACAATAAAGCAGATATGATGACAATAAATCAGTGAGTTCGTTCATAGTTTGTCAAGAATATCGATATCTGATATGAAGCTTTCTATTCCAGGAACAACAAATGGAATGTCATCGCAACTTTTCCCAGATGTGATATTTGCACGATTGTTTCTTTTTTTTTCCCTGCAAAAATGTGACCGACAATATTATGTTGGCAGCAGATACAATTCTGATTCCGCCACTTTCTGCTGACGCTTCCTGTCAAAGTAATCCTAAAACAACGACATATTTTGTATTTCAAAAGTGGCAAAAGTCCACAAAAGGAGGACAGATTTTGAAATGTGAATATATTTGTTATGAAACTTCAACTTGTCTCAGTCGGATGTTGACTTGTAGCGTGAGACGGTTTCCTCACTCAAGCTCCTCCTTTTCCTCACTCAAGCTCCTCCTCCTCCTCCCCGTTTGGCATCACACTCTCACAATCTCCCATGATTCCCTTGTGCTCTTTTCTTTTGGAAGGAGGATGTCTGCTGTTGCCCCGAGCAAACAACTGGAAGCCCCTCCCACTTCTTCGACTCGCCGTCACTTTCATGAAGCAACACTTGATGACCATGTTTTTGAAATATTTTGAAAGTTATTTTGAGATGTACATTTTGTATATTTGAGGGGAAACTTTGTTAAAAAAAAAAAATCCAAAACACATGTCTCTTCTTTTTTGGAATTTACTGTATCTTGCATGCCTGAAACAAAGTGAAAAGTTTGCGCTTTTCCATGCGAGTGATTTGAACGCCGCTTCAAAGACACGTTTGCTCTTTTCTTTCCCGCTCGTCCACGTTTGCTTGTTGCCGACCTTTGGCCGTTTGTGTCATCGCGTAATCCGAGTGGCTGTCTGCAGCTCGTTGAGCGTTTTCTCCCTCGTTGGTGTCGAGTGTGGCGCAACTGTAATAATGGCCTGACACCTGTCGTTCCACATGCCGACATACGTCCGTCCGTCCGTCCGTCCGTCCGTCTTGCAGCGTCTACGCTCGGGATGTCAAGCTGGACGTTCTCTTCACGTCCCTCCAAGCTGATGTGGAACGCGTGCATGCGCGTCCGTCCGTCTATCTTTGGACAGACGGACGTTTGTGGTCACATGCGCTTTTGGTGCAGACTTGGATTTGCTCCGATTGCCGTCTGGAAGGTCCCGATCGGGGATTAAAACAGCTGACGCACGCACCAACCAGCAAAGAGGAATGTTCCATTATTGACTAACCAAAACGACTTTTTTCAAAGTTGCGTTATCACATGATCATGATTGTATTTGCATGATTTATTTTCTGTGTTTTGTGTTTGTCGTTTTTCTATTCAGTATTTAAAACATGTCCAAATTCATGAATGAGCGTCCATAATTGTAATGACGTGACGCAGCATGAAATGGTTTTCATGTTGGTGTGGGAAATATGTGCCCCGCCCACAAACAACAGGCCAACTGCCTAATGAACTTATTGAAGCACTTAATGACTCCAAACTAAATATAACAAGGATCAAATATCTGGCGCACACAAACAACATTTGAACAAGTTGACACCCGTTTGAACCCGGCCGGGCCCTCCGCTGGAGCCTCGCTCCCCTAAACCGCGACATCGCGCTTTTTTACCACGTGTTGCTTCTGACAGTTTGTTAGCATTTGGCTAACATGTCAACACCGTGTGACAGACGACAGTCAATCCTTTTTTTTCCCCCTTTCTTCATTTTTTCTGTTTTCTTTTTGATACAAATTTGGAATAAGGCTGGAACATAAAATGTGTAAACAGTGAAACACTGAATTTATGTGCATATATAAAAAAGTGAGAATTTTGTTTATTTAAAAAAAAAACATTTAGTACATTTGACAAAAAATAAAGAAATAAATATTTACAGGTAAGGAAATTCTATAATTTTATGTTAAAGGCAATTTTAATACACTTTCTAAACACTTTGTTACTCTCGTAATCAGATTTTGGACAATTTTCAATTTTGCGGAATTCTTTTTCTTTAATTTAACCATTTTTATTTGAATAAAAGTTGTACATTTTGAATATATTTTTAAGAAACATTTTTTTAACCACTTCTGTTTTGACTTTCTTTTTTTTCAAATGAAACCCCTTGAATTCAAAAAATATTTTTGAAGAATACTCACGTTTTTTATTTGAATCTATTTGACAAATAATGCTTATATTTAGATGAAATCAAACAATGACACAAACACAGGCAGGCTCAAGAAAAAGCAGCAAATGGCGAAAACGAGCCGTTTCTCGTGTCTTTGTCGCTCGCTCGGCTGCTTCGACGACGTCGCAACATTTCCTCAACACGCTTTTCATGTTTGCTCCTTGACGTCATCCTGGCCAACAATCTGCTCCACATTTGGCACACGCGAGCGAGCGCGAGCATCCAACGCATAACATCACATGACCTCTCACACGTGATCTCATGTGCACCACGATTGGTTTTTGGCAAATACACAACCGAATCATTCTGAAATGCTCTCGCACGCAAAATATTGAAACTCAGGTTACGGAAATGCTTTCACACGAAAACTGCTGCTCACACATACGACGCACACAAATGAAACATTAACGAGCAGCACAACTGAAAAGCTGTCACGCACTCAAATTATTACATGGCTGCTCTCACACATTACCGAAAAACTCAAAATGCTCTTACACACTTTATGCTACAAAAAATGTCACTCAAGTCAACTACTGAAACAACTCGCACATAACTGAAACACAATCACTACCAAAAAGCTCCCACACACACTCTACTAAAATGCTCTCACATTTGCAAATACTCTCACATTGAGTAACTGAAATGCTCTCACACATAACTGAAGCACACACTCACTACCAAACGGCTCTCCACACGCTCTACGGAAATTGCTCTCACACTCACTCATGAAACACTCTCACACATACAATAACTGCACTGCTCTCACACACTACTGAAACCCTCTCATGCTTGTTAAATGCACTACAGAATTGTGTTTTGCTCACGTCCTCGACTAAACACAAAGTTGAATATGAAGCAGGTGAGAGTTTTCCTGTCATTTGTGGGAGAGCTTCTCGGTTGTAAAAGAGATCATCGTAAATGACTGGACGTCCTGCTGGCTCTTGGCGTGTGCGTGCGTGCGCGCGCGTGCTCGCGACGTGTGCGGCAGCTGCGACATTGACACACACACACTCAATGTCACAACATGCTCGCTGCTTCTTCCCTTCCAAAAAAAAAAAAAAAAAAGAAGAAAAAAAATCAAGTTGGACACGACATTGTCAATTCCAAAGCAAGAAAAACAAACAAAGTCTTTTTGCCATATTGTTTCACTTTGAGCGAGCGGACGTCGCCAGCGCAACTTTTTGGGGGATGATGTCATCGCTGCAACTCCCAACATGGACGGACGGACGCTTGTTATGATATTTTTCACATGGACTGCATGCGGCCTCGCTTCACTTGTGACGAGTTTTCATTTTCCTTGTAAATGTGTAAAAAAGTGCATCGGGGGCTGCGGCTCTCCTTGCCCACATGTGAAGGCATTTCTGTACCTTCATTGCTCCCTTTTTATTTGCAGAGTTTGACATACGCCGATTTGTAACTGGAAAAACGTGTATTTTAATAATCACTTGACAACTAACCGGTTAGCAAATTCCAACAACGGTTTGTTTTCATAATCGTCATTTTTCCAGGCATTCAAATTGAACAAATTGTCAGACTTTTGCCTCTCTGATTTCTTCATGAAATCAAATCTGTGTTTACTCAAAACCGCATTTGTACACATCTGTTTTGATTTTGGAAAACAAACGAGCAAATGAGTTATTAAATCAACGTTGGAAAGCATATCATTGTTTTTAATGACTAAACAATAGCACATATGTGATTTATGTGTTTCGAAACAGGGAAAATCTGGTTCTGTAAAAGTTATTCAATGATTCCATAAATTGATGACATAATCGATGTATGGACGTCCATTATGCAGCGGTGAAGGCCAAAGCCGACATTTCAACATCATCCATCCATCCATTTTTATATTGTATTTTCAATATGGAATACATGCTGACTGTATGTTCTATATTGAAACGTGTCTGCTGATCCCAAAAAATACCCCCCGAATGAAGATTTCCAACATGGCGCCCGCCTCGGCGACATGAGCTCACCCTGAGAATGTGCGTGCGTGAGATCATCGCTATGAATGAAAAGCACATGGAAGACGATGACGATGATTTATGTCAAGACAAACAACAACACACACAAAATAACAGACGGAAAATACTTGAAGATGTCAGCAGAAAAAAATGACTCAAAGAGGTCAACGAATGCACGTGAAGAAAACAAACAGGAAAAGGAAGGAAGAGATGAAGAAACAAATGAAGAACGGAGGAAGGGAAAGAAAAACGTCAAATGAAAAATTGAGGAAAGGATGAAAAAAAGGACAAAAGGATGGAAAGAACGAGACAAGACGATCAAATGAGTGCAAGTCAGAACCAAAGAAAGAAAATAAGACTCGTGACACAAGTGTTAAATCCCCAATGTCCTTAAACACATCACAGACACGCACACACACAATTAAAGGGACAGTCGAGTGGTCGTGACAGCTGACGGCTTTGTGGGACCCCAGACTAAAAAGTGAGGGGGGGGGGGGATTAATAAGCATGCAATTTGGTGGCTGCTGGAAGGTTTGAGCGGCTTTCACTAGGGGAGGATTACAAATAATGGAAGGAGAAGTGGGAGGGGCAGCTGTGGAAGGAGCACTATTGTCGTCTGTGTGAGTGCTAAAGGGGGTCCCCCCCCCCCCCCCAACCCCCACCACAGACGAAAAAGCATCATCAATACACCTCTTTGTTTGCCACACTCACCTTCTACTTCTCCTTCCTCCACGCTGTAAAAAGAAACAGAAAGAAAACAAAAAAAAAAAGGACCCGCTGCCCCTTTAAGAGCGCACATCTGTGGCGGGCGAGCGAGCGCAAGAGAGAAAGTCCAAAGAAGAAGAAGAAACATTACAGCCCATTTGGACCTTTTAAATGGGACCCCTTTTGTGCCAGCCGGGGGAGGTTGCCATGGCGACCGGCGACGCCGCGTGTCATTGTTGTCGAGGGCCAATCAGGACGCGGCAAATACACTCTGATGTGTGTGTGCGTGCGTGTGTGTTGGGATCGTTTTCAACATGCTGTTTTCATTTCAGTTTTTGGATCGCAGCCTTTTTCTCACACACAAACACACCAAAAGTATTTGATTGTGTTGCATTCACTTCACAGGAGAAAAAACGACGTTTGCGTTGTTTTCATCATTGCAATTACATACAAAATTATGTCGTCACGTCGTTTTTTTTGTTTGTTTGTTTTTTGACTGCACTTTTAATTTGGAGGAGCTGATGTCTTGTTCAGCAGCTGCACGTCACGCGGGGGAGGGGCTGCGGAGGGGGAGGGGCTGCGGAAGGGGGAGGGGCTGCGGAAGGCGAGCGTCTGTGGACGCGGACCAAGACGTGAAGAAAGACGTCTTTTTCTTACACCTGCTCGGGGGCTCGCGTGGGGGGGGCAGTTGGGCGATTGCTGCACGCCGGTTGTCACTTTGATTCCCGTCACCACGGCGATGGGCGTCCCACAATCCTCCGCTTTGTCCAACTGAGGCCAATGCGAGCGAGCGAGCGAGCGTCGCTGCGGAAAATCAACGCACGTCTGCGATTTACAGGAAGCTGACGTGCGCGTGAGGAAGACGCGCACGTCAGCTTGGCCAGCAGTAACGTCCGGCGCGGTCATGAGAAGTGACACATGGCGGCGGCCATCACTTGAAACTCCGCTGACTCCACGTGGCTGCACTTTTTCGCAGAGGGAGGGGGTCAGGGGTCGTTGGGGGTCGTGGAGGGTTCACGATAGCGTTTGTCACCGGGATTGAGCACGTGTACAACACATGCTTAAGAATGATCTCGTTTGAGGTTTGGATATGATGTGACTCTGGAAATCAAAATGGCCGACTTCCTGTCTCTTTTCTGTCATGGCTTCTTGAGGCTTTTTTTTTTTTTTTTTTGGGGGGGGGGGTGAGTCCACTCATAATTGACTTATTGCAAATGTCATGTTGCCAAAAAAATAAATAAATATTGAATTCCCTGGAAATGAATTTTAAAGTGATTGCTCCCAACCAAAATGATGGAAAAACGCCAGACTTCCTGTTTCTGTTCCATCATGGCTTCTTCTTCTTGAGACTTTTTTTGTGGGGCGACTCGTGACAGAGCAGCCTCCCAAATTTCAAACTATCATGTTCTCATCTTTCTTATTTGCTGTTGTGAAGCAGAATTGGAGTCTGTTGTATTGGAAGAGACTTTCTCGGTTGCACCACAGCAGATGGGGATCGCGACCCCGCCTCCTCATGACCGGGGTCAAAGGCGCTATTGTCATACGGGCAGCCCCGCCCCCTCTATTGTCCACCACAGCTGGTGGCCATTGAAGCGCCCGCAAACCTCTGCACATTCAACTTTCCTCTTTTTTTTTGCCCTTGCTGCTTCCACTGGCCGTTGCTCCTCCTCCTCATCATCATCATCATCATCATCATCATCATCATCACATGCACAGCTGGACACGAATGACGAAAAACAAAACGTGTTCATCGGCGAGTGAGAGCAGCAAAAGATACAAAACCGATTTCAACATCCAATATTCACTTTATGTTGTTTTATTTATTATATATTTTGTTATTTAATCGTCTGATTAATTGTTTATCACAATTTCTCACTGCGAACAGACAGCAACTAGTTTACAAAATGAAAGTTAGCGTTGCACAGTTTAGTGACTTTTCTGACGTCTCTGCCTCCTATTTTTATTTTATTTATTTTTTATCCAAAAAGCGACAATCAACATTCATTTCCACTGAGAAACAGACAACGTGCAAAAAATGTGAATCGAACAGTGACAGTATCGTAACAAGCGCACTGCTGATTTTTTATTTTTTTTTCTTCTGAATATCGAGCAAAAATTTTGAAATGAACACGTTGCATATGGCGACTGTAAAGAGTTCAATAGGATTTGTTGTTGCGCATTCAGCACAAGAACATCTTTTCATTTGTTTTGGATCCTTCAAACATTTGCTGGATTTTGGACTGCTGACGACGACGACGACGTGTTAAGTCCTGATCCTCACGCACACGCACACAATGCAATATGTATTTATTTGATGATTGGGTTTGGAGACGTGTGGAGAGGCGGGCTGATGTTGCATCATTCACGATTGGATCAAAGTTTTGGGCAATGATATTTAGGACATTTTTGCGACCCCGATTCCAAAAAGAAGAAAACGAGAGACAGAAAGTGAATGCAGTAAGATTATTATATTACTGTTATGGCGTTATTAAAATCTGCCAGTTTTTTTTCTACTGATAAGTGAAACCTACTCAAAGGATTGGCAACGTTTTTTTTACATATGCTAATTTGACATATTGGCATATTACTCCATCAGGCAAAGATAGGATATTATTTATAAAGAATTTAGCAGAGATTTTTTTTTAATCTCTCTTGTAAAGTTAAATAAATACTATCCAGCAAATTATTGTGAAACACTGAAATGTTCTGCCTGTAATGAAAAAAAAAATCTTTATTGCTATAAGTATTGGCAAGAGACCAAAAAAATCTATTATTCTTTTAAATTATAGATATTTTTATTAATGAACCGGTCAAAAAAAAAAAAATCAGTTGAATCTGAATTTTATTCTCCCAAATATCTAAATCAGTATCGGCCTAAAAAAAAAAAAAATCCATATAAGTCGGACCCTAATTACATTAATTATATTGCAGCAAACGGACACTTAAAAGTGTCTTTTTTTTGTTGTTGTCGTTTATTTTTAATGTGCTAATGCGCTAAAGTTGTTTTTGTCGTTTTTTTTTTTTTTAGATTTTTGCATTATTTTGTCAATTTCTGAGGATGAAGACTTGATTTTGTTTGTAAACTTATATGTTTATGCGTCAATCATTTATAATTGTTTAAAATGAGCATTTTAAAGGAAAAAAAAGTCATCATATATATTTTTTTGTTCCTCTAAATTCTCAAACGGGCTAATTTGACCTGCAGCATAACAAAAGAGTAGACTTTTTTTTTTTTTATGTATTTATTTTTTTTAAGATGAATCCAAAAACCTTTCAAGCGACTTTTAAGGACCAATTTTCAACTTGTCTTTCAGAATGAAAGTATTTTTTTCACACTTTGTTTAGTGGTTGTGGTTTTTAACAATTTCAGTTTGCCTTGGCTCAAAATCAGCGGAGATGATTTCCATGATTTCCTTCTGGGGAAATATGCGGTTTGCATACACATTGAACGTTGACAGATTCCATTTGCGCGAAATCGTGAGCGATGCATCGTGCAAGCTGCGAGTCTTCAACACGATCACGCTGCAGCTCGTCAATCGTCGTCGTCAGCTCCAACTTGCGCGTGCGTTTACGTTTGGACTTTTATTTCCAACATGTGTTGCGCTTTTCATGTGTGGCGTCGAGGACGCCCGCCGACATTTGGACGCACGCGCAGGCCAAGTTGAGCAGCGCCAGACTCGCTTTTACAGCATTACATGACACACGTTGGGCTTTTTTTGACGTCTTCATTAAAATCTTTCTGACGTTGTGTCAAAACATGCAAAGGATGAGAAGTTTTGTGGGGGCGGTTCTGTCTGGCACAAATTCAGAGATTGGCTTTTGTTAGCGTGACGATTGGTTGCAATCTGAAGAAAAACGCAAGCTGGCACCCAAATGAAGATTTTCACCGGTTGTAGCAGCACTTCATCAGCAAGCCACCCAATCGAAGTTGCTTGCTTATGTGGAAGATGCAGCGAACTCGACAGCAAGCACAAAAGCACATTGGCAACTTTGAAGTGTGTCGCTAATCGCAAGCTACATCGACAAGCTTTCAACTATTTTCATCAAGCTTGAAAGTGGCTCTGAATTATGTCAGAAATGTGGCGATCAAAATGATTATTACCACATTTGCCACTTCCAGAGCAAAACAATCTCAATCACAAAAGTTCTTTTTCAATCAACATATCCACCGAAAAGAAGCGTTATTCATTTCCATCACAATTTAAAACAACATTCTGCTGACAAATCTACAAAGGATAATGAAGATCTCTAATCAGCCATTTTCACTGCTGAAGGCGGAACTTCATGATCAAAGCATCCAATCACGTGACGCCAACACAAAATGCAACTTCGACAACTTTGACGATCCTTTCAGTCGGTGTGCCACCGAACAGAAGCGAAATTTGCAGCTCTGCTTAGCTTTACGGGTGACACCCCAAAAAAATCCGTGTTTCAGTGGTGCATGAGACGTTCAGAAATGAAGAAGAACGTTTCATTCGTATTTGAGAGGCTTTTTGTAGTGTGTGTTCATGTTTCAGTAGTGTACATTTAATAATAAACTTTTTAGTCGGGAGTATGTCAGTCGTCTTTCTGACAGTTTCAGTCGTGTGTGCGCTGTGGGGGTGATGAGAAAGGTCGGATTGCACTGGAAGACGACACGACACGCACGCACGCACACACGCACACACGCACTTCTGCAGCAGTCTCGCCGTCCGTTTACGCTCGGGCCCCTCCGGGACCCTCAACACTTCCTCATTAAAAGGCCAAACGCAACGAGCACCGAGTGGCATCCGTCATCCTTCGGCGCTCGGCTCGTCAGTCCTGAAATTTGCGACGGCGACGTGACGGTTGCGGAAGAGGAAGAGGAGGAGGAGGAAGAGGAGGAGGAAGAGGAAGAGGAGGGGCGTCCGGTCGCGACCCCGTCGGGGAGGCAGATGCTGCGCGCCGATCGATTAGTCGGGCCTGTCAGGGCGGCGCTGACTGATGTGCCTCGTCAATAAGGAGGCGCGCACCTGTCGGACATGTGGAAAGCGTGCGTGCAAAATACGTCAAAGATTCAACATTAACCACCATCGACAGTCAAGTCAATTCAAAGCATTTGCAGATCGATTCGATACCGATGGAGAGAAACAACGATATGAGACTGAAAAGATGAAAATGATTGGAGAAAGCCGACCAATCAGCTTGCGAGGCACACGACAGGGCCAGGCCAACGGCGGCCATGTTTGCTTCGCTCCGTGATGTTTTTGCGGCGCCGTAAGAAGCTTACGGAGCTGAAAAGAGCGCGTGTGCGTGTCAGGTGTGTGCGTCACGATGTTGCCGTGTGTTTGTGTTGCAATCCTGGGCGGGATTAGCGGCAATGCTCGAAAATGGCGACTGCGGCGGGAGAGAACATTTGAGCTGGTCAAAAGAACAGAAAAATTCATCTTCAAACGTTGATCACATTTGGAGGCCTTCAAATTTCAACATTTGTCACAAGTGTTATTTTTGAAGTTGGGCGCCATCTTTAATTGCTATTGCAGTATTCGGCCACAGGTGGCGATGTATCAGAAACAGCTTCAAATTCAACTGTCAAAGAAGAGCCACAAATGACACGACGTTAGTTTTCGTTCACGTGCGCAAAAATATGAAGTAGGATTTGTTTAGCAGCATTTTGATAAACTAGATGAATATTGATTGATTGTTGATCGGGAGACAAGAATAGACGTGCATCTTAAAGCCCTTCTTCAATTTGCTGGTCGACAAAGAATTAAAAAAATAAATAAAAACAAAATTCTTTGAGGGAGAACCCGTCTTATGAGTTGAAGAAGGGACAAAAATAGAACAGAAGCCGATGCAGCAAATAGAGACGACATATGGACACACAGACAAATATAGAGAATCAGACAAACGGATTGATTGATTGATTGATTGATTGATGGAACAATCAGTGAGTTGTGAGGAAAAAGCGCAATGTCAGACTGTCCCTGAAGGCAACATCAGACATCATTGCCAAATGGACACATCCGACATGTATGGAAAGATGGATGTTTTCATGTTTTTCATGTTTTCATGTTTTCATGTTTTTCATAAAGACTCGAGTGATCATCCAAATGTTTTGATGACTTAACGACATCGAGTTCAGCTCTTAAATTAAGCTGCAGCCATAAAGTATGTGCGTGCGTGTGCGCGTGTGTGTATTGGCGGGCCGTCGATACGAATTCGTTTGCTGCTTTTAGTTGCAGTTTATGACTTTGCCTCTGCATGTGTGTGCGTACAAGCACGTGTGTGGCCAATATCGGAGGAAGACGCAAGCGGTCGATTGTAATTAAAAAGGAAACAGGTGGAAGAAATAAATATTTCAAGCGGAGAGACTTCGGCTTCATTTGCGCAAAGCGATGAAGCGGCAAACGTTGCAACAAAAGGGAGAAAAATGACAAAATATGTAAAAAAAAAGAAGAAAAGATTTGCTCCTCATGCGAGTCCTGGTTCCGTTCACACGTTTGTTGCGTTTCCCAATTGTGACTGCGGTTTGTCCTTTGAGACGTTGAGACGTTACATTTGGACCAGCATCAACTCACACTCATAAAACTGTCATAAAAACGTCATAATGTGCGTGCGTGCGCGCGCGCGTGAGGATGAATGGCGGCACATCTCATGCGCTCGCACTGACGCCTTCTAATTGGACAAAGTGCTGCTGCGACACTTTTCTCCTCAAAGACGTCACGTGATGGATGAGCACGGGAAGCGGAGAAGGAAGGAAGGAAGGAAGGAAAGAAAAGAGAAGGAGCTGCAGGACGCAAGGAAGAAGATGAGGCCGAAGAATCAAAATTGGGTCTGAGGGAAGGATGGAAGAAGGTCAGGAGGGAAAAGAGGGAAAGACAGTTCAAATGGTGGTAGAAAGAGAAGGAAGGAAGGAAGGAAGAATAAAAAGCAGAGAAGGATGCCAGTCTAAAAAAAAAAAGTGTCTTTATTGAAGGAAGGCAGGAAGGATGGGAGGGAACAAAAGAAGGCTAAAAAAGCAGGACTGACGGAAGGTAAGGACAGAAGCGTATAAACGTGTCTGAGGGAAGGAAGGAAGGAAGTAATGCAAAAATGGAAAGAAAAAAAACAGAAGAGCGAATATGAGAAGGCAGGAAAATGCGTTGCAAGCAGGTGTATAAAAGTAAGCGTTGCCGTGGTAACAACACATGCGCCTCTCCTCATTGGAAGACGAGCTTATTTTCATGCTTCAACGTCTCGTTCACATCGCAGAAAAAAAAAAAAAAAAGTGGGGAAAGGAGGGAGGAGGGGGGATGTGTGTGCGTGAACGCGAGTGGGGGAGGAAAGTGACTAATGTCTTCCGAGGATCGAGAGAGGACCGAAATGAGACGCTGCCGCCGGCCAGCACGTTGCAGTCAATGCGTCCATACATTGAAGATGGATTCCATACATGTCAGATTGCAGATGAATATATGCAAAATGGCTGCAACGCTTTTGAGGGCTTGAGCGAGTGAAGGGGAGGAAGGACGACAACGTGAAAGAAAGAAAGAAAGAAACGTTTGTACGCTCGTCCCGTCTCCACTGAAGTTGCTCTGCGTGCGTGCGCGCGCGGTCACTGCTGAAGGGGGCATCTGTATGCAAATGAGGCCGAGTCCTTCCTGGGTGACAAATCAAAAGGCCCACCTGCTGCGACCGCACGCGCACACGCATCTGCCGTCGCTGGCGAGACGAATCTTGCGCGCAACAACAACGGCGCCTTGTTTGCTGCGACCAATCCATCGGCAATAACAAACAAAATGGCTGCCTACGCAAATAGCGACGTGTGTTAGCATGATGCTACGTAAAAGAGTTGCACGTGTAAACACAAACGCAAAGTCGGCTCGCCTGCGATTTGTCGACAAACGGCAGTTGCGGCACACGCCGTTGCCACGGCAACACTGCAGTGGAATCGCATGCGGCAGGAATTTGAAGCAAGGCGCAGCGAGCTCGCATTTAGTCACAAACAAACCCTGCTGTCATTTATGATCCCACTAAACGCTCATTTGAAATCATCTGAAAATTCAATATCGTTCGTCCACAAGTTCCAGAAAACTCATTTGAGCATCCGTCCATCCATCAGTTCATTATGCGTCCGTCATCTCGCTATCCAACCATCTCCTGAACCGCTTGTTCCTCACAAGGTTCGCGGGGGTGCTGGAGCCTATCTCAGCCGGCAGTAGGCGGCGACACCCTCAACTGGTCGCAGGCTATTCAAGCGTCAATCCATAATTTCAAGATGCGGTCGCTATCGAGCGTCCACAATTGCGGTTTCCCGGCAAGCATTGAAGCCGCCGAGCAAAGGCGGTTTGTTACCGGGATAGAAGTCTTTGGACTTGGAGAGTTTGATGGTGGCTCCGGTCTCCTTCTGCAGCTGGACGATGGTCTGCCCGCCCTTGCCGATGATGGAGCCCGCCGCGTAGCTGGGGATCAAAACCTTCAGGAAGTACTCGCCTTCCTCTGTGGCGGGAAAACAGGAAACAGGAAGTTAGGAGGAGGGAAACTTTCCCTTCAAGCGCTAAGCTAATTGGACAGGAGTCTGTTTGTACCTTTGTCCTCATGCCAGACAGTTTCGTTCTTGTTTTTTTTTTCAACATTAGGGATTTTTAAACTCAAATAGTATGTATTGTTTTAAGCAGTTTATTTTACAAAATTGCATGCCTTCAGTGCAGTACCATCTTGTGCCACAACATGCTTGGCAGCACTGAGCTCTACTGGAAGAGATGCAGCGTCATTAAAACACACAAAGAAGCAGAAAAGGTGAATTGTTTTCGTAGGGCGGAGAGTTCAAGCCAATTGCGTATTGCGTGTTTTGAGTAACAGCCCCGCTATTTTGGTGATTCTGTTTGTATAGTTAATATAACGGCATTGTGGCTCGTGTTTATTTTGGGTGTAATTCCACTGCCAGCCTCTAGATGGTGGCAAACTATTGTGTGACATTGTAAATTTGAAAGAAGAGTGAAAACGGGTCACAGTGTTTCCTCGCTATAATGCGGTTCACTTTTCACAGTCTTGCTGTATTGCGGATTTCTTTTTTTTGTGCAATTCTTTTTTCAAGATTTTGACAGTAATGTACCTATTATATGAAATTGATGGTTTGGACATTGAGAATGTTTAAACTAGAGAGGAATGTGAGAAAAAGTAAATGCCTCAATGAGAAAAGTGTATAAAGTGTGTGATGAGGAGTTTTAAAACATTTATGGTGAAACATAAATCTAGTCACTTTGCGGATTTCATTTATTGCGGGTATTTTTTAGAACCTAACCCCAGCGGAAAACGAGGGAACACTGCATTTCAACGGGTAATTTCAAGCTCAGCCTTGTTTTTGCTGAAGAGTACTGAATGCAAAACACTTTTCAATCCTGCTTTTTATGCCTACGGAAAGTGACAGTTGTGGGCTCATTTTATAACGCCGATCTTTTTGGCATGATGTATTTTGTGAGACGATAAATGAAATGAAGTTTGTTTGGCGAAAACAGGATTTGTTTACCATAATGTATCCACATAAATGGGAACGGTACCAAAGTTTTTGTCTTGTCAGTCGTGCCAATTTTCACTCATTGCAGGTGAAAACGGATTTTCACCAATCACAAGAAACCGTGCAGCCTGTTTGTACCTTATTCCACATGCCTGACTCTTTTTTTTTTTTTTTTTTTGTTCATCCCAATTCCATTTGATGGAAATCGAATTGCAGCAAGCTCCCGTTTGTGTGGAGAAGTCAAACGATGACCGATGGCCACCACAAGTCATTATTTCCATAATGCGAGGATTCCCCGCCGGCGTTATTACTCGCGTTTCCCGCGAAGCCTTTGAAGGCGGCGGCCTCCGCGTCGGCCCTGATCTCATTTGGGCGTCGGGCCCGAAGAATCTGGTCCTCGTCAGAGCGTTGGCACGGCGACAAGGAGCCGAGGACGAGGAGTGAGCTTCTCATCGGAGAGCTGGACGGACGGACGGACGGACGGACGACGCGTAGCTCCACGGGATCGCGCGCGTTTTGCCGTGGGAGGGTCGTCCCCCCCCCCCAAAAAAAAAACAAAACAAACAAATATTTTGTGTGGTGCCTGCAATGCAGAACGTGAGCGTGTTTGTGTTCGGCGTTGGGACAATTACAGATTTACATAAAAAACGTCTGCGAGCTGGAACTTTTGGGGGAGAAAAATGAGACTTGGAGATGATCTCGGAACGGAAACAAAACACATAAATATTTAAATAAATACATCAATTGATAAATAAACGAAGACACATGTACTTCTCTCAGCTAGTTCTTGCTTCCTTTTGACCAAAAGGATGCAAAAGTCAAGACAATTTCAGACATCATCATAATATTCAAAGAAATGAAGTTTCTCCTTTATTTAATTGGGCCAAACAAACATTTACACACTTATTAAGAGTGCTGGAATATTTGCAGCATTGATTTTGCCTAAAATGAGTTGACTTCATTTTGGATGATTCTTTCCTTTCTTTATCTCAATGAACAAGAGTAAAGTTTCAAATAATAGTACAAATAATAACATTTTTAAAAATGCAAATAATGGCAATGAAACTGTTAGGCCAACAATTTGTCTCGTTGATTGAAATTCCATTTTGTCTTTGGCCTTTTGTTCCTTGAAATTTGTCCTATAGTTTTCCACCTCGTAAATATGAATCGGCAACATAATATTACGCAACGGGGAAGTTCACACAGCAGGTGTGAAAGGAAACCCTCGAGTGGAAAAACACTCAGCTACTAAGTCATGTTGAATTGTTATTTCATATTTTGGAAAAAGATGAAGAAGCGTATCCAGTGGTGACGAAAGAGTGTTGAGGTCAGCGAGCGAGCGAGCGAGCGTATCACGTCAGATTTGAGTCCGTGTGCCATCCTCATGTTTGATAATCCGGGACACGTAACCTCGGGGGGGAGCAGATTAAAATAGGATTATGATTTCAGGGCCACACTTCCACGCAAAGGCGGGGCCGCTCTGCTCTTCCCAGTGGAGATTAACAAAAATATTCATACAGGAAGGACGTCAATGTTCAATCGTTGGCAAATGTCACGAGCGATACCTCCAAAAACGCTGAGCCATATTGTTATTTTTATCATTATCTGTCAAACCAGAAATCCTGACCTGTTCCACTCCAAGCCTGTAGGTGGCGATAATGTTTTTACAAGGTCATTTGTGGCTGAGGAAGGAGGAATTTACAAATGACTTTTTTTTTTTTTTTTTAACTACCATTTGTTTATATTATTTCATATTGTTACAACAAGGTTGCGTAATTTGTGTACTATTCTTTTTATTTCGTCTTCATATTTATTTTGTTACTTTTGAATTTGACTTATATTATACCTTTTTTTTTGTATTTTTACAATCTTAGTATGTTTTTTTGTTTTACATTTTTAAAGAATTAAGTACAAAAACATTTATTTAATTCTTAAATATTTTTTTCAAATAGTATACTTTTTTTATTTGTGTAATGCTAGACCAAAGTGTAATATTTTTCAATTTTATTTTTCAGATGTTTATGTATTTTTTTCCACTAACATTTTCCATTTTTCCCAAGTATTTTAGTATTTTTCCCAATATCAGTCTATTTTTCTTTTATATTTTTGACGAACATAATTTGCATTTTTTGTCCAACAGAACAAACTTGAATGTCATTTTGTTGTAAGTAATGTGAAAACCAAAAAGGTGGAGGTGACCAAAGTCCAGCACGGGACTTTTCTTAATTGTCCTACGACATATTGTAAAAATAAAGTCTCGTTTAATCCTGCCAGAAGCGAGACAGGACTTCAGATAGCAACTTCCTGTCTCGCCAACAAATCCGTGTGGTGACCGCTGGACAGAAATAAACAAAAGCCGGCGGCGTTCCATCGTACTGACTGCATATTAAAAAAAAAAAAAAAAAGAAAGAAACAGGCATCATTGTTTCACATACTCGATTTGACGAGCCAAACAAACGACGTGTCAACGAGCTTCTCGAGTTGCGTCAGGTCACATGAGGCAGGAAACAAGTTACGCCCCGACCGTTTTTTTTTTCCTCGACGCTCACTGACGGCGACGAAAGACAAAGAGCAGCGAGTGCATACGTGCATCACACACCGTTTGCTTTGCTTTTCTTCCACAGTCGGACTTCATTGACGCCAACATTATGCTAACATTTTCTTTCAAGTCATCTTTTAAAATGAAATATATATCGCTAAAGGCTTTTTAGCTTGAATTGATCACATTTTGAACTCAGCAAGTTTAGGAGCAAATTGTTCTGTGATGATTTTCCACACCAACAACGGGGCTATGTTGCTAATTAGCAGCTTTGTTTGTTTTTGTGTCACACTGTGACCTAATTTTTTGACGTTTAGCTGTAGCCTGATTTAAAAAAAACAAAAACAAAAAAACCTGCCGTCTTCTTACCCCCCAAACACGATGATTAGCATTTTCCCAACATTAGCGACAATTGGGCTACGTTGATAAGTAGCTGCTCGTCGTCCTGTTGGACGTCCTTCGCAAGTGTGCAAAGCAAATGACAACATGTTGGAGTCTTTGTGTCGGATGCGCGGCAGACGAGCTTGTTTTCCAAGATTGAAGCTAATACACTATTTAACTTTTGAACAGTTTTATCTGGAGACGATCATGTTTTTGAGTTGATGTTCTTCTTCACAAAATAAACAACTGTAGACCAGTTCTTTCTAATTAGCTTCTACGGCTAATGAAATCTTAGCATCCTGGACTTGTTTATGAAGCCGATTATTATTATTATTATTATTTTTTCCCACAAAAGTGATATTCGCAGGACACAAGCTTGTGTGGAGGCATTTCACCTTTTCACAACATTAGCAACAAGGCTGTATTGCTAATTAGCTGCTAACACCAGAACGGAGACGTCCCCTACATAAGTTGACTAAATGCTAACTAAATAGAAGCATGTCAGACTCTTAACGTGAAGTCAATCCTTTTTGATTTTCAGCAGATGAATTGAAATTAGCAACAACTGGTCTATGTTGCTAGTTAGCAACTCGCACCAAGACCGACTACAGCGCCTCAAAATGTCATGCCAACTTCTACACGCTTTTGGTAGTGTTGTTGAATGACTTATGTAAGAAATTCATGCGTGTTTCAAATTGCGTTTCCCATCATGCACTTGATCCTCGTCTTCTCATCGCATTGACCCACTTGTGTGCGGCGCTGACCTGCTTTCGATGGAGGTTAGTTAATTATAACCAGCCGGGGCAAACAAGGCAGGGGAAACTGGTCAATCGGAAAAAAAATACATAAATCATGCTTCCATAAAAATGTAACAATCCACTGAAACACAACTTTATTTTGACGACAAATTCCGTGTCATTTTGTGGCATTTTAATGCTCTCTCCAATCTCAAGTTATTTCTTGTCATTTTCTGACTTTATTCCTATTATTTTATGATTACAACATGTGACTTGTAATTCCAGGATTTCCTACTTGGAATGTTATGACTCGATTCTCGTTGCGTTTTGACTTTTTTTTTTTTTTTTTTGTTAATTCCAGCACTTCATTCTTGCAATTGTACGACTTGATTGTTGTATTTTATGACTTCTTTTTGGGGGACGCGCGCCGTTTGCCAGTTAAAAGCACTCGCGGCTTTCAGAGCTCGTAAATTCTGCCGCTGAGAGCTTTTCATGACAAACAAATCTTGCGTCTCAAATGGCCGCGCTCTTCTTTCCAAAACGAGCTCAATCCCGCCGCACGTGCGTTTGGCTGAAGGTCAGAACAAGGTCGTCCGGGCCCGTTAGCCTCTCGCTAACTCAAAAGTTCTGCACAAGCGGCTGCTTGACAAAAGAAAAGAGAAGCCTCCGGAATAAAGAAAAAGTGGATTTTACTTACGATATATTTTAGTCATTTATTTCTTTATTTCTTTTATTGGCAATCCCACATCTTAATTCTTGAAATGTTATTACTTTATTGTTGTCATTTTAAGACTTAGGGTTGTAAAATTATATATTTTTATCATTATACTTTCTTTGTATTAATTTGTTTTTGTTCTTATAATTTTATACTGTAACTTCATACTTGTAGTTTGTTTTTTTATTATTTTTGGAATACCATAAATTAAATATTTTTGTCTCCTATTGCAAAATTATTCTCCCTTTTCTGAACATTTTATGACTATATTTTGGTAAAATATAAATATTCTTATTTTTAATACTTTTTTGCTCATAATTTTATTATTTTTTTAGATTGTCGATTCTTTCAGACTTGATGTGTGTCTTTTCAGGACTATTCCTATAATTTTATAACATTTTTTTTTTTTTTAATTATCCTTTTCACACAAACTGAAAGCCACTCCATTAGGGGGCGCTACAGTTGGCTGCAGATGCTGAAACTCAACACCAGAACACCAGAACCTTACTCAGATTAAGGGGAAGATCCTGTATTTAAAAGTATTTGAAAAAGATGTTTTTGGCTGACGTTTGTCGCACCAAAGTCAAGATTTTGTGCCTTACGGCAGGTCAACGTATCCCCGCTGTGACGATCGTGTGCTATTTGCAGGTTTTCAACATGTGCGGGTGCTCCATCATAAATAATACGCGGTGACGGTGCGAGTAAACATTGCGATCTGTTGCTAAGGCCCCAGCGGGCCCAGAATAGGCGCCGCGTGCTGCAGGATGGAGCGCTTAAATCCCGGGGATGGATCTTGTGTCCCCGCCCGGGCCAGAGGAAGAGCGGCTCCTCTTTCTCAGAGTGGCTCCGACGCGATCGTGCTCGCGCACAAATTACAAACTTGAAGACCCTCTGAAGTGCATTCGGATAGTCCTTGTTGAATACATTTGACATGTTTATAGATCATTTATGGAAACGTGTAAAGATTGCGAACTATGTCGTGATCAGTGGTATCGGGATGATTTCAACTGTTTCCCCACCATTTTGTGATTTCTTTATTTATGTATTTCCATCTGACATATTTGGGCCCGGGTGCGAGTCGCCCCTCAACCACGACATAAGAACTAACTAGCTAGCTAGCGAGCTATGCCATCCATTTCCCAACCCAAAATGCATCATTCCTTCGAAATGTACACTGCCGTTACATCTTTAGAGCGCCACGTTGTCAACCAAGTGCATGCGCACGGAAGAGACAGAAGGCAGAAGAGCGAGGTGCTTTTTATTGATTTTTTTTTTTTTATAAGTCCAATGTGCTGTTTTAGCTTAGAAAAGAAAAGCGAGAAAATGTTGCGGTTTGAGCGCCGTAATGTCGACGGGGTTCTCGGATTACAACCGGATTAAACGTGCGCTCGTAACGCGCAAAAGCAGACGGGACAGCGCCCGTTTTATGAGCTCGTTAATGCTCGCCGCTTTGATCGGCTTTCTTAAACGCCAGTTTGGAAGTCTTGCGATATATTCGTCAACATCGCTAAGTTTAAAAAAAAACACGCACACGTTTGTCTTTGTGCGTACGTTTCGGCTGGACAACGGTGGGGGATTCTCGGGTGTGTGCGTGGCCTCTGGGGAATTCAAATATTCATCTCCTTTAAGGGAGAGGGAAGGGGGGGGGGGCGTGCTTTGTCTAACACCCCCCTGCTCCTGGGGGTCTTTTGTTGGGGGGTTGCCCACAGAGACACACAAACACGCACGCACACAAAGTGCGGTGAGGTTCCGCCAGCTGTCGACGCTCAGAAAGACGCCAAAATACACTCGAGAGCTTTTGGGAGGATTGTTTGGTGGCACGTGTGCGTTTGTCCAACTTTTGACGTGTGGACGACAATCATCGTTGTTGGGCAATCGTGCGTATATGACGGACATACATGACACATTTTGCCAATGACGTTTTCTTGTCCAGCTGAATGAAGGTTGGCTGCACACCAAAACAACAAAAGTGAACGAACGGGACAATTGCAAACTTCACGTGTTCTGATGCGCTAACAACTGAAAATCCGCATACAAAAAAAATAAACTGTACTGTATCATTTTTTCCCATTGAAGCACAAAGCATGGCACGCTTGTCAAGGAAAAAGCTCTTCAAGATATTTTTGCTATTAATTCAAATGATTTCAAGCAATGAAACACGTCATCAGACGTGGTAGAAGCTGCTATGCTAACAATGCTAACGGCCTCACGCTCTGTAGTGTGTGTGGGGGAGGTGCAAATTGCTCTTCTTTGCTTGGCTCAGCCTTTTTTTAATCGTCTCCTCTCATCTATATTCATCGCCAACCTGAACAACCAATCACGCGGCTCGCTCAGCCGCAAAGTCCCCGCCTCTTGACTTTTTTTTTTTTTTTTTTTTTTACTTTGAATGCAGTATTTTAAAAAATAAAGTAAGGTGTAGGAGGAGGAGAGGTCGAAGCGATTGGCTTCACCGCCCTGCCTGGTCGATTGGCGGCGATTGCCGGCCGATGGAGGAGGACGACGAAGAGGAGGAGGAGGGCGTGAGGGTCTGGAGCACTGCCTGATTAGAATGCATGAGGAGGACGAAGTGAAGGAGAACACAGGCCGGGAACGTCGTGTTCTCCAACGATCGCGTACGACGTTGGGCGCACCGACTCGAACGTACGCTTCTTGTTTGCCTCTTTGCAATACCAAAAAAAAAGAAAACGCTTCTCTGATTCTACTCGATGTGTGTGCGTGTATTCCTTGTCTTGACCTTCCGGGTGAGGGAAAAAATAAATAAAAAAAATGCTGCGTCAGTCCAACAATTTACAGATTGAACTGGAAGACGTCGCACGGCCGAGAGTGGAAAGTCAAGGAAAAAAAGAAAAGAAAAAGAGAAGACAAAGGGATTAAGAATGAAAAAAAAAGACATGGAAGAAAGGACAATAAATGGAAAACGGAAAGAAAGGGGCTGGAAATAACTGAAGAAGATGAAAGACAGGGAATAGAAAATGAGGGAATGAAATGTGTGAGAAAGAAAAGAAAAAGGGAAAAGGAAATGTTTGGAAGGAAAAGGCTAATAAGAGAGAGAAATAAATGTTAAAGACAGAGAATAAGAAAGAAAAAGAAAGCGACTGCTAGTGATGAAGTAAGAGAAGAAAAAACATTGAGTCAAAGAACAAATGAAAGCAAATGTAGAAAGAAATATGTAACGATACTTAGAAAAAAAAAGAAATGCTGAGAAAGTCATTGAAAAAATAAAACTGATAAAAATAAAAGATGCTCAGAAAGGTTAACGTGAAAGAAATGGAAAAGGGATTTTTTTTTTTTACAAAAAAAGGAGAAAAGGAAAATGAGTAATGAAACAAAGAAAAATGTGCAGAAAATCAAAATGCAAAGGATGAATGTAAACGGGAAGGGGAGCAAAATAGAGCTGTGATCCACTTTTGGTTGCCGTGGCAACTGAAAGTTCAGACCTTCCTCTGGAGGCCATCTTTGCTCCTCCACCGCATGCACACGAGCGAGAACAAAAACAAGAACAAGAAAAAGCCGCCTCCGCCTCATCCTCATCCTCATCATCATCATCATCATCATCATCATGGTAGCGCTTGCTAACTTGTCCAACGGCCACGACTGAGCACGCTCGCTAATGGCCGACACGCTCGTTAGCATCTCCACCGTTAGCGCAAATGTCAATCGCTCGTTGATGTCATCTTTGAACTTTAAACTTGTGCAGCTGCCCAATTGGAATCCGTCCATGATGCACTTCAGTTTGAAACAAATGCTGATTATTATTATGATTATGAATTGCGTCATGATTTAAAGGCGCCTGTTTGAAGCTAACGCCACTTTAGCTGCGTCTTGAATTGCTGTTGTGAAGAATTTGGTGAGTTTGCTTGGAGATGCATCGACAGGAAGAAATCGGAGCTGGCTTAGGACACAAGCACTTGGTGGCACATACCAAATTAATGTTAGTAGTCGCTTAAAATTATTATTATTTTTTTTTTTTTAAGTCGTAAGAGTGACTAAAAATCGCGAGGAAAATGCTAAGTTGTCACCACTGACTGCACTTTTGTAAACGAGCTGTCGGTCTCGTTTGTTCGTGTCGTCAGAGCACATCAGTGGGAAGCCGCGTTCAACGATGGAAGGATTTTGAAAATCAATCAATCAATCAATAAATAGTCTTAAGATATCCATGAATTCCAAGCCCGAGTTAGCAGCTAATTTGACGTCCTTTGGCCTCAAATGTGCCAAATGGCGTGTAAGCAAAACATTTTCAATTCCTGCTTTCCTCAGCTCGACGTGACGGTGAGTTCAGGGTCTGTGGATTAAAGCCGTGTTGGGGGGGGGGGGGGGGGGGGGGGGGTCTTGACGTGACGCGACGTGACGTGACGTGACGTTCTTGGAACGGCGGCTCCTCATTGATCTTTTCATCTTCAAGACCTTCACCTGTTTATGTGACGTTTGTCGTGATTTATGAGCTGCAGGCGGCCATTTGGATCTCGCACAAGACCACCTGACAGCGGACGAGCGCACACACGCGTTTACATACATAAGCGCACACGCACACACGTGTACAGTGACTTCATATTCCTCTCGCGTTCTCATTGAGTCTCACATAGGACTTGTTGACTTTTATGCTTTTAGTGAAGGCTGGCCAAGCATTTTTTTACTATTTCCGTCCACTGCAACTATCAAAGAAATGTTTAATATGACATATTATGAGCTTTTTTTAATTTATTATTTGGGGGATTTTTTTTTTTTTTTTTTATAACAGTTGTTTTGAAGTTTTCGTTGTGGGTTGCATATCAGCCATAATAGATCATCCATAGATCACTGATTACCATGCACTGACTTATCATTTTGTAGTTGTTTTGACAAACCTGCTTCACACTCTGAAATCGCAAAATTGTTCGGCTGCGATTAACTTTTTTTTTCTCCCCTTTTCTTTATAATTGCTAGACTTTTAACACATAACATACAGCAAGCATAATGACATTCAAAGAAAAAACAAATCAAACCAATTCATTATTTTTGGAAAGAAGAAAAAAAAAAAAAAAAGTCCTGACCATGAAATAGTCTTGAAAGATTAGCTTTAAATATGTTTCGACTTTAATATTTGAAACTTCTAACCCACATTAAAGATTTTGTAACGCGTCAGTGTACTTTCAATTCTTCACTAATTTCTTTTTTTCCAATTTAATGTTTTTTTTTCTCCTTCTTTCCACATTTTATTGATGTATTTATTTATTATATATATATATTTTTTTTTTTTATGGCTATCTTCCATGAAACCCAAAACAAAAACAAGCCTAAATGATGGCATGGCTGGCATGAGTTCAAAGGTCATGAATACTCACCAGCTTGGCAGTGTGGAGAAAAGAAACATGCATGGAATTAAAAGAAAAGAAAATGGATGTCATGGGTACAAGAGAAAGCACATTACATGCCTTGGTATGGCGTGTGTGTGTGCGTGCGTGCGTGCGTGCGTGCGTGTCTGAATCAAGTTTTGGTATCGGTAGAAAGAAGCAGTCTTACCATGGCTCTCAGTGTCTTGGTGTGGGAAAACAATGCCTTCGCTTTCAAAAAGGGGCTGCAGGAAGGCCACTACAGAGAGAGGAAGCAGAAGGGGGGGCGGGTGGCATTTTTGGTGGCGTCAACTAATTTGTTCACAGAAATCAGCAAAGAGGATGACGGCTAAGCTAAAGGCTAAAACACGGACGTTAGTCATTGCACTCCATTTAGCATTAGCATCGGACTGCGGTTGGTTGGAAAAAGGTCAACAATAAAACGACAATCTTTTGCTTTCAGTCTGCTGGCTGAGGTGGCCAAGTGGCTCCTCATCCTCCTCTTCGTCCTGCTCTTCATCATCATCACAACCTTTTCATTTGTCCAAATGGACGAGCTGCTTGCCTGCCGCATCCCCGGGGAGGGGGGAGGGGCTTTTACAGGCTGCACTCAAACGTCACCGCTTTTAAGTCCGTCGTCAAAACATCACTGATTTAAGTCTGAATATTATCAACGGTGTTACGCAATCGTCAAAAATCACAAGCAACCGATTGACCTTACCAAACACAATATCAACTTTCACTGCTACAATATTACAGATTCATTTTACTCATCAAAACATCACCGATTTACGTCCATCATCAAAACAAAACTCATTTCAATCAAGAATCCAAATATTATGGACTGATTTGACTCGCTCGGATTTAAGTCAATAATAATTTGAAAGATCGGCAAAATATTACATTTAACTCACTCAACAACACAATTTGAAGTCACTAATCCAAACATTCATTTGAACCCGATTAACAAAAGTGACTTGAGTCACTTATCAAATCATCCGAGAGTGAAGTCAGTCAAAATATGGCTGACTTGACTCCATCACTGATTGGTCAAAAAACACGTTCATCAAAACGTCACAATTCCAAATATGAATTCAACTCAACTGATTTAAGTCACTTGTCAAAATGACTTTATTCCATCGCAGCAAAGTCAAAACATCACAAACATCAAAATGAACCTTCATCACGTCACGGTTCACTATTTCAAAAAAACAAAAAACAACTTCAAACTTAACTCGCTCATCATAAATGCTAGAATCGACTTCATCGGCGCTGACGAAAACGTCACAGATTTCACTCGCACCGACTTCAATAATAAGCACTTTAAACTTCAACATCAACTGACTTAACTCGCTGACTCAAAACCTGAGCGCGTCAAATGTGCCAAACGTGGCCTCCCTCCATGAGGTTTTCGGCAAGTAGGTCACGCAGACCTTCTCGGCAAATGTTTTGATGCGGCGCAGATTTAGCGGATTTGAGACGATTTAAAGTTTGTTTGTTTTGTTTTTAAATCACAGGCCAATATAGTTTTGCCTGAAGATCTCTTCAGCCAACTGCATTAGAAAGTGCAGTACAATTTGGACTCAATAATGCTGACTTGGCAACAATCCGGAACCTTCCACTGACCTATTAACAAGCTCCCACTCGTATTTTGAGGCTCATCGTTCAAAAGGATTCGTTGAAGTGTCTGCATTAGTTGTTGTGTTTTTGTCAGTATAAACATTGCAGCAGAAACAGATTTGCACCTTTCTCACTTTCTTAGCCATACTTCAAAACACATTTGGACTCAACTGCTGACATTTTCTGACACTTGATTTCTTTCTGTTCTTAGCCGTGATTTGCATATTGTGCTTCTAGTGTCAAATGTGATCGGAAATGTGTGACTGCATGATGGTTGCTTGGAATGCTGTGATGGGATGCATGACAGCATGTAAACACAAAACCAAAACAAGAATGGAGATTGCCATGGCGACGTGCTGGCCATCTGAATAGTCTTCATCATCATCATCATAAGAGGCACTCACTGACGCACTTGCTTGTTAAATGTGGCGATGGCGGCTGATGTGTGAGATTATCTCACTCGCAAGGTCATGATGCGTTCACGCACCAGCCGCATCCGGATTTCACTTGTTTACGTCCCACTCGTTCCTAAAACTCGAGCCCGCCCGGGTGAAGGCGAGGCTGCCTCCGCATCCCCCCCACCGCCCACCGCTCGTGCCTCATTGTCTCAATTCCCGTCACGCGGCCAATAAAACGCTCCGTTAATCATAATAATAAGAATCAACGGCATGAGCATAAAGCGGCGCCATTCCGAGGGCCAGACGACAAGCGAGCCCGCGCGCGCGCATCTCTTACCTCCCGTGTTGGTGCGTTTGGTGCTGCTGGCTTCGGTGGGGGTCTCCAGGGGTCTTTTGCGCGAGTCCGGCGGGTCGGCCTCCATGTGCGGCTGCTGGCCGTGATGGTGCGGGGTGGCGAAGAGGCCGTTCTGCTGCACTGCTCCGCCGGCCATCATGTTTGCGCTCGCTCGCTCGGATGTCGCCTCGCTCCGCTTCAGTCCCCCCCGTCCCCCCTCCTCGCTTTTTTTTTTTTTTTTTCGCACCCTTTCTCTTCTTGACGCAGCGTGGCCGCGCGGGCGAGTCCTCGGGAGGGTGACGCGCGCGCGCGCGTGTCCGCACTCGACAAAAAAAAGCGGTGCGGGGCTCTCGCGCACGCGCGTAGGAGAGATGCTGCGCGCGAGGGAGTGGGTCGGAGAAGGTGGACAAGGGAGGGGAGGGGGGGAGGAGAAGAAGATTCCAGGAGAGGCTGCTGAAGCGCGTTCACGTCAGTCTTCCATCACGCGCGTGTCATTGCGACGAAACGGGTCGAATCCGCGCGAAAAAAGACAAAAAAAAGGTGGCAAAAGCTGCAGGGCATGCGCAGTGGGAAAAGAGGAGCGATCCGACGTGTGCGTGCGCGCGCGCGTGACGTCGGGAGCGCGCAGGCGGAGGAAAACGAGCGACTTGCTGCTGCTGTGCGTCGTCTCGGCCGAAGATGCTGCAGTCACTCTCGCGTTCGGAGAGCATCCCTACTCTCGCTCGAGGCGAAGAGAGGAGGGGGCGGGGCGGGGAAGGGAAGGGAAGGGAAGAAGGGGCGGTGACGTCACAGGCCCTCGCGGTGCCTTCACAGGCTCCCCGTAAACTCGGCTTTCAGGAGGAGGAACATCTTTGGGATGTTTTGACGCTTAGAATATAAGAGACATTTAAATTCGCAAATATTTTCATTAACATTACTGTATTGCATCATGAATTTATTAGATTGATCAAATATGAGTGAAATTAACACTTTTCCATTTACAGTGCTTTAACATTTAAAAAAAAATGGTGAAATGATTTATTATCCATCTGGAATCTCAGCCCCGAAACCAACCACCATCCATCCATTCGGTCGGTGAGCGAGTGGTTAGCTCGTCCGCCTCCCAGTTCTGAGGACTCGGGTTCGAGTCCAGGCTCCGCCCTTCCTGGGTGGAGTTTGCATGTTCTCCCCTGCCTGTGCCTGCGTGGGTCTTCTCCGGGTACTCCGTCCGGTCTCCTCCCACTAATTGGGTGCTCTGAATTGTCCCTGGATGGTTGTTTGTCTCTGTGTGCCCTGCGATTGGCTGGCGACCAGTCCAGGGTGTCCCCCGCCTACTGACCAAAGCCAGCTGAGATAGGCTCCAGCACCCCCGCGACCTTGTGAGGAATATGCGGTCAAGAAAATGGATGGATGAAAAATATGTGTAAAATAAACCATTTAACGTAACAGTCAATCGCGGCTCACCTGTTTTCTGCAGCTGAGCCGTGATTGGTTGTTACCTGAGCAGCTGTGATATTATTTTCAGTTGACAGCAAGTGACAAAATGGCCGCCTCTTGAGATGGAGTGGGGGGGTTGCTTCATCGTCAATATGAATCAGATGCATGTGTCGATTAGTGGGAGATTGTAAAGGAAACTGCAATTTGTCTTTACGAACACATAAGTTGAATATTGAACAAACTTTTTGTTTTTTAAATCATCTTTATGCATAATAGTCACGTTTGATTGACCCTATCAGTGAGGTATCCGTTTAGCTGTTCCTAATATTTTGAATTCATTGCAGTGACTTCGAGTTCCTTTTCACAATTTCAACCGCGCAGCTTCTCAAAACCTCAAAAACAAACATTTCCACCTGTGCAAGCTCGTACAACACGAAACACATTTGGACAGCTCAAAAGTAAAAATGAATTCCATTTGTATATTGAAGCGCATTCTATGCGCACAAATGAAAAGAAATATTGCAATCTCCATTCTTGTTGACCCGAGCAGATGTTTTGACGGACGCGGAACTTTCTGGAAGTTCCCCAAGATGTTTCTTGAGCAATGAAGCAGGATGTGATGCGACGACATGAGACGGACGTCATGTGACTTGGTCACGTGACCCACCTGAGTGCGTTGACATGTCGGCGCCGCTGTGAAGAAAAGGTGAATCTCCGGTCGCTGCTCCAATCTTCTCCTCGCTCGTCCTCGCCGTTGCTGTTTGTCAGACAGACGTCTGTCCAGCGCACGCACGCACGCACCCTCGCCGCCTCCTGTAGCTTGTAGTCAAGGTGACATTGCCTGTTTGCACACACCGACGACATAGAAGATTATATGGAGATGGGTTTTTTTGTTAACATTTTTTAATGTATATATACAGTCCCAATTCAGAGTTGCACACTTTGAGTGTTGTACCACATTTTGCCACAACATTCAGGGCAGCGCTGAGTTCTGTTGGAAGATATTGCAACGTAATTAAGAAGAAGAAGAAGAGGCGGAGCTTGTCCCCAACTACGGCGGCTCCCCCAAAACGGAGAGAAACGCAATATTCCTGTGAGTATTATTGCAATGCTGTGTTTGTATATATTGCTGCTCCATGTTTATTAAAACAGCAGTTGTTTGAACGTTAGCTATGCTAATTTGTTAGCCAGTCATATGGCACAAATGTCGCCCCCATTTTGGAAGGGGATGACTCAGCCCTGCCATGGACAGTGAAACGACATTAAAAAAAAAAAAAAGTATTTAACTAACTATTGATGCCACATGATGTTATCAAAGGACTACTTTTGTCAAAATGAAGCTCCTCAAGTCACTTTAACGTGGATCCTTGGCAGCAGTTTGCAACGAGATGGTGACGATTGACAACTTTTGTCTAAATGAAAATCCTCCATTTACTTCAAAATAGCTCCTTAGCACCAAGATGGTGGCAAGGCACTACTTTTGTCTAAACGAAGCTTCTCAACTCACACTAATTATGCTGGCAAAGTGCTGCTCCTTTCTAAATGAAGCACTTCAAGTCACTCCACCATTTTGCACCAAGATGGCACTGAAAGAACTTCTATCACTTGCTTGCATAAAAACAGCAAATTTGTGAAGCTTTCCAGAAAATAATGTAGGATGGGTTCCCAAAACTAAAATCTGCAAATAGGTCACTTTGCAGATAGCAACCCGTGAATATGCACGAGTTAGCATTAAGCTAGTGGATTTAAAAAATAAAGAAATAAATTACATATATGGTTTGGTTGACTGTTGTTTGAATAAAACATTTATTATCTTTTTGCTTGATGTGTCAGATTTACAGTAAAGTTAATTAAAAGTGACATACAGGTTGAAGCAAGCATGCTTGGCCTGTTTTATTTTTTGGGGAAAACTGCAAGCCAGAGTCTTCACTTTCTCAAAGTAATGTGATCGTCTCACATTTGACCAAAAAAATGTGTTTTATGAAGTGACTTCATTGTGATTGCGTAGTCAAACTATTGCAAAACATGTTTTGTTTTGACATGGTTTTGAGATTTCCCATGTCCAGGAAAGAATAGAAGGGACCACGTGGCAGCCGATTCGGGGCCGGCCTGGCCAATGGGCGCCATTCATTCACGTTCGTTCCCAAGCTCCGTCCAGATGTTTCAGCAGACGCTCCTGCCAGCCAACGTCGCCGCCGTGTGGAAAAAGTCAAGCCATAAAAACACACGCCGGCCAGGCCGGGCCAGACCAGGAAGTGTTTTGGGCTATTTACAAGCAGATGTGCTGCTTTTTGTCAGCTCATGTGTGACACTTGTGACGTAAAGTGAGTCCGAAAAGCACATCACTACACGAAAAATGTATTTTTTTTTTAGTGGAAATGCAAGACAGAATGTGACAAGAAGTGTTTTCATTTGGACTGGAAAAACATCTGTGCAGGTAATGTTCACTTGAAGTCTCTCTGTACTGAAGAGACTCCACTTGCATCCTTCATCCTTCCATTCATCCTCTGGCGCCATCTGTAGGTAGCGAGGCGCAACAGCAGCACTTCAGTATGGCGGTCCTCAGTTGAGAGTTTTAGCGACATAATACGAACTTTTTTTTCCCAGTTTTTCAATATTTGTGTGTTTGTCATATATATATATATATATATACACACACACATACACATTCAACCTTTAAACAACATAAAATTTTTGCATTCAAGACAGATTTTTTTTCCAATATTTTTCAACTAATATTTATTTTTTTATTTTTGTGTATTTTGTATCTCACACTTTTACATGCATTTTTTTTTTTACCATTTTTAAATATGTGGGTAATCTTTTTAAATATAGTACTGTATTATATACTGGCTTTCAAGATATTAATTGTTGTTTGTTTTCAAAAATGTTTCCAACATTAACTTTTTGTTTTATAGATCATCTTTCTCCTCTTTTTTTTCATAATAGTTTCTTTTTTGTATTATTGTATCATTTCATTTGACATTTTTTTTACGGATACTTCATATTTTAAGTATTTTAATTCATCATCATTATTTTTGTTGTTAAATAATTGAAGAAAACATCTACATTTGTACTTCCATGACTTCTTGTGCAAAATAATTTTTAATTGTTCAACAAATCAGAGGTTGACCAACATCCCAGAACGTTTCCTGTTTAACTAACTAATTGGTTCTAGTGTACATTGCAAATGCCACAAGGTTGATTTTTAGCCAGATAACATGACTGAATCATCAGCAATCTGCTTCCTCTTCCTGGTTCGGTGCAAGGAAACAACAAAAACGATAATATTCTGGTGTCATTCAGGATGGATGCTTTCCACTTTGAGAGAACAATGACCTCAAATGACTTTTCCTCTCTCAAAACAAAAGTCAACTGCTTCGTGTTTGTCCTGTGGGTGTTGCGAGCGTAAAAGCCAAATCATACGACTAAAGCAGGGAGGTGAAACTCACCGACAGCGACAGGACACTTTCTTGATCCAAGTGGAGGACATTTATGTGACGTCTGGTCTGTCCCTTCCCCCACGTCGCATTTCCATGATTGTCCTCCCTGATGTGCATTCAAAAGATCGATAGAAGAGTCGATGAGGAGGAGGAAGAGGAGGTGGTCGCACTCAGTCAGATTGAAAGGATGACATCACTTCAATTCACAAAATGACTGATGGGAAACTTAATTCAAAAACAAAACGCAGTATGTGTATATTTTAACATCAGGAATCGAATAGAATCGGGTTTTATTAGACTCCCAGTGTGGAAATTCACTTAATAGTCAGCCTATTCTCTTGAATTTTTAGCTTTCTCTTGGCTGCAGTGGCTTCAGGAAGGTACTACTTGTGGAATCTAATTTTATTTATTTTTGTACCTGTCAAATGTCACAATCTACTTCTTGCTCTGTCAATCTAATCGACCCGGAACCGTTAGTGCGGGCCCACGAAACTTCAGCTATTTTAGTGTATGTAAACTAAAATGGAGAGATAAAATACAAATAAAAAAGGTATTCATACATAAAAATAAAAACTTGTCATTTACGTTTACAAAAGGACATATATGGAGTGCAACTTGTTCCTTATCTTACCTGCCAAGAGGTCCAAGCTTTGACTTGGATATGGCGTCATGGTCGCCATGTTGAGAACTTTGTCGCTGAGTTTTATTAATCACTGAATTAATGTATTCGCATACCTGTCGGATGAAAAGTTTTACAAAGAGAAAACTAACACTCTTTAAATTAGATCAAAGGTTGGGTAAAGGCGACTAATTGCAGTTCTGTTTCTTCGTCGTTTAGCAGCTGATGTCGATAAGATGAAGTGGACAAGTTCGCGGCAAAGATGTTTGTCCGCTTTGCAAGTATCGATAAAGTTTTGTTTTTTTTTCTCCCCAAGTGCCTAGCGATAGTGACGTCATCTATAGGTGGACGACAACTGCCAATCAATGGATGCCACTTTTTTTCTTTTTGAAATAATTTCATAAATAGGATTAGGCCGTGATCTGTGCACTTTCTTTAATACATTTTTAACCCAAGTGATTCCTAATTATTTCTATTCTTTCTGTGGCATTATGTTAATCCAACACAAGATGGCGGTGTTTGACAAAATTCACTCAATTTCCGATTCGTTGGCGTTTTAAATCGAGTACACAGGAAGAACATGACATTGAAATTATTACGCACTACTTGTGACTTTTTTTTTAAGTTATTAAAATATAAGTTTATTAAAGTGTATTCAAGTGGTCAAACCAATTTCCATGGCGTTTTCTTTGTGGTAGGCAAACAGCAAAAGTCACGTCGACCAAAATATTCTTTACAGCAGCTATGGTTTGTTCAACATGAGCAAACTTTCCGTACTATGCGTGTTCAAAACGGAAACGTTCACTGACAAACAGGAAGTGACCCGTTTGATTGCTCAAGGCCCGTGTGGGGTCAAAGGTCCATTACGCCGACGTTCTCTCGACTGGCTATCGAATGTGAATGACGATTTCAGCGAATCCACTGTAATGTTGCGTTGTTGACGTTGTCTCATGCTGACACAGCTGTGAGGAAGTTGTGTTTCCCCCCCCCCCCCTATAGAGCAACCACAATAACATTCTCATGCTGGAATGGACCAGAAGCATCTCCAAGAGAACAACAACACTTGTTTAGACTCTGGGATACGTCGCAAGGTAAATCTAACGGCGTCTCATTCCGTGTTCCCCTCTTCATGCATGTCAAAACAAAAACAACGATATGGAAGTGATTTGAGGAGCTTCAGGTTGACAAACCGGTTTTTTTTACTGACGTCTTGGACAAATGGAGAAAAGAACTGCTGGAAAATCCAATAGGAATATTTTCACATGAATGTGTTTGCGGTTAGCAGTGCTGCTTTTCTGCTTTTGATCTCCAAATGGATTCTGGGTCACATTGGTCACGCTGGTAAGAGGAATAAATGGCGCCCGTTCTTTCGCCGTAACATTAAAACCGGTTTGCATTTTTCAAACATTAAGCCAAAAATGAATACAGAGTCGCTGTGCAATGACAAGCACGTGTTCGTCAAAAACATATTTCATACTGGAAGGACATGCGATTCTTGCAGGTTGCCTTCACAAATCTCACATTCCACGGACGTCATTAATTATATTTCAAAATGACAAAAACACACACAAAAATACCTCAAGTCAATATTTCACTATGTTGAGTGGAGCTGAAGGAGATATTTGATATTTGATTCTTTGCTGAATTACCGTACTGTAAAAGTGTGTGGGGGGGGGGGGGAAATCATAATTTGAAACACTGACTTCAAGTCCTCACCCTTTGGAAAAACTCTACTTTGAAGGGTTTTTTAATCTTACTTTGAAACTCTCATGCCTAATTGAAACCCGATAACTATCACTTACAAACCCTAATCCTGGTTTGAAACCAGACTTGCAAATCCTAACCCCAGTTCGAAGCCCGACTTTGAAACCTCACTAGTTGGAAATACATCGACCTGTCTAGCATACATGTCACATTCATTGGTGACATGACAGTATGCTTTATTCTGCTCACAAACAAAACAATAACTTATAAACTTGACTTTCAACATTACAAAAAACAAAAACAAACATCAAGTCGAGTGTCTCCGCGTTGTTTAAAAAGTGTGGATGTCGGCTGACGTGTTGGAAAAGTTCCAATGCACACAGGAAGGAATCCACGTCCGAAAGACGGCGAGGAAGCTTCCTGATTCCTTCCAATCAAGCGTTGGCCAATCAGCTGGCTTCCTCTACAACAGGAAGCGGCGGCTCCTCCGCCACATTTCCGTCAACAACTGCGCCGACACGTCTCCGCCGCGGCCTTTTTCGTACCCTTCGCCAAAAGACAAAATTGTGGCTCAACGTTTGGAACGTCAAAGCACTTCTTTTCTCCAGTCGAAAGCGAGTCACTCGCTGCCGGCGAGGACGCTCATCTGCAGTCGTTCCGCCTGGAGCGCCAGCGGTTCCGTTTTCTTGGCCGCCGGGGGCGTGTCCACGGTGACGGAGGCGGCGTTGAGCGCGTCGGCCCGCGACGGCGAGGACGAAGCGGAAGCGCGGCGGCGCGCCGTCAGCGCGGCCAGGGCGCGGCCCACGTCGTGCCTGGCGCCCTCGTTGACGAAGCAGTACAAAACGGGGTCGGCCACGCAGTTGAGGCTGGTGAGCGCCAGCGAGACGTGGTAGGCGGCGAACAGGCGCTCGTCGGCGCCGCAGTCGCACGGCTTCCGGAGAAACATCACGCTGCGCACCAGGAGGAGGGCGTGGTACGGCCCGAAGCACAACAAGACGATGAGGATCAGGCTGAGCGCCAGCCGCTGGATCTTGGCCTTCTCCTGCCGCTCGGTGGAGACGTTGCGGCGCACGGCGGCCAGGATGCCGCGGTAGGCCGCCAGCATGGCGCTCCACGGAGCCAGGAAGCCCAGGAAGACCCGGTACAGGTTCATGCCCGCCACCCAGTCCTGCATGGGGTACTTCTCGAAGCACAACGTGTGGTTGAAGCGGCCCTGGAAGAGCTCGTCGTGGAAAAGCGGCGCCGAGTTGGCCACCGCCTCCGTCAGCCACACGGTGGCGCTCACCGCGATTGCTGCACGGGGAGGGGACAAAAAAACAAAACCACGCCCACTTGCGTCCTTGAACGTACATCACGATATGGATTCCAAAATTGAAAATCGTGTTCCCTCATTGATCGCAAGCGTTACGTTCCAAAAACTACCTGCAGTAATGGAAATACGTCTTTTGGTTGGTTTTAATTCGATTCTTTTTTCGAGTGCTGTCAAAGTTAAAGCGTTAATCACAAAAAATGATCGCATTAATGCAGATTAATCAAACTATTAATTTTGAGCGCAGACGATCCTTTAGCTGACAGCAGCATGCTTACGTTTGAGATGATTTAGTTTGAGCCATAAACACAACTGGAACTGCGTTTAATAAATGTTTGTTAATGAATATTTGTTCATGTCAAACTATTGGGGTCATTTTTTTCCCCATTTTAAATTATGCAAGTAACGAAGTGATTAGAAAAAGAGGAGGATGAGAATGTGCAGTGGATAAACTTTTTTTTTTTTTGAAGACATCCTCGTAAAAAATGAACACATAAAAGGTGCTCTTAAATTTGGCAGTCAAAAAATGTTGATTAAAAAAAAAGCCTTTTTAATTAAGCGATTAATCAATATAAGATGCAATTAATCTGATTGAAAAATGTCATTGTTTTTTTTGCTATGATTTTTACTTTATTATGAATGACATTTCATTCATCATTGATGTTTTTTTCCCCTGAAAAGTATGTTATACAGCACAACATCTATTTTCGCCTGTCGAAAAGGTCTTGTCGAGACCAATCCACAGATGCGCGGTTGTCCCGAGTTGGACGTGGGGTTGGAGAGATTCGGCAAACCAAAACGCAAGCGTTACAAACAAACAAAAACGCAAACGGGCGAGGCGGCGATAAAGGAAGGAACACCGTCTTGGCCATTTTTGCGTACCTGTCTTGACGCGTCGCACCTTGACGAACCTGAGCGGGTAGGCCACGGCCAGGTATCGGTCGAGCGAGATGCAGCAGAGGAAGGCGATGCTGACGTAGATGTTGGTGTAGAAGATGAAGCCGAAGAGTTTGCAGCTCTCCTGGCCGTGGATCCAGTTGTCGCGCTGCAGGAAGTAATCGATCCACAGCGGCAGCGTGCCGATGTACAGCAGGTCCGCCACCGACAGGTTGATCAGGTACACGCCCAGCTCGTTGTGCTGCCGCACCTGGATGGATGCGGGACCACAAATCCAGATCGAAAAAGACCATCAAATGCTCGGAAATGCCAATCGCAATCGTTTGTTTGCATTCAAGCCATCAGCAGCCAACGAGCGTCACATCACGTTGGGATTCCGATTTCAGCTGTACAAGCTCTTCTTCTGCCCCTCCTGGGAGGCATCAGACCACCACTTCATACTTTGAGGCCACCTACGGGCGAGTGCTGGAACAGCAGGCAGCCAACAAGGACGAAAAGCTTTTGCGGAAGACAACAGAGGATCTGCGGCAGGAGTGGATTTGATTTTTAAAAAAATTTGAAATGTTTACACACCCTGGCAGAATTTAATCGATTCATCAACAACTAGTCTATCAAATTAAGTGATCATTATTTTTGACGTAAAGAATTTCAGCTTAACAGTCAACAAAATACAGTTTCTAACGTCCTCCATCTCACGCACACCGCTTATCTTTATGAGGAATGAAAATAAAACAATTGTTTTTACTTTGGAAAATAATCACCCAATTTTTTTTTGTCTATTTTCCAACATTTTACAGACCAAATCAGTAACTGAATCAGAAATAATATGTTGTGCATTTTCTACACTCAATTTGAAATCAAATGAACAAAGAAATTGAAATAAAAAACATTTTTTAAACCGATTCATCCATCAATCAACAAAATCTTCAACAGATTAATTGATTATTAAAATAATTCTTCATTGTAGCCCTACTGTAATCATAGCAAAAATGAACATTTATTTTCATCTTTGTCAATTCATTCCATACATGAGTTTTTGGGTACAGAAGATGATATGGAAATTATATTATTACATAATATAGATTATATATATTTGGAGAAAGTAAAAGTAATACTAAAACTAATAAAAACTGAACAACAGTGAAGCAGTTTTGAAACAAAAAACAACAAAATAAACCCGTTCAAAAACTACTTAAAACTGTATTAAAAAATAGATATTATGAAAAATCCAAAACTATGAGAGCCCTGCGAGGCGCGCACAATTGAAACCAAAACAAAACAAGCAGAAAGTTGAAACAATCTTTTGTCTTCAGCTGCTTTTTGCAATCCTTGCTTGTGTGTTTGCATGCTGACTTTGTGCTCACAGCAGCCCCTAGTGGCCCGGCATGCACACTGACGGCAGCGAGCGCGCTTTTTTTTAATTTATTTCTTGTGACTTTGTAGACGCTCACCTGCATGTAGGCGGCCCACAAGGCCAAGCAGTTGGTGGGCAAGCCCAGCACCATGACGATGATGTAAAGCGTGGGCTGGAAGTACTGATCCACTTTGCTGTCCACATTGCAGACGGAGATGTTGCACATTGTCCCCAGCGTGCGTGCGTGCGTGCGTGCGTGCGTCAAATCAGCCTCAGCTCTGCGGCTTCCTGCTCGTCCGCCATTTTAACAACAACATGGCGTCCTCCTCTTCCTCCTCGTCCCAACCGGCCCGAGCCCAGGCGTCCTTCCCGCGGCTTCTCATGGCGCCCGATTCCCGTCCGAGGGCCCGAAATTCGTCATCGTCCGCCGTCGGCGTGTGATTGGAGGAAGGTTGAATGGCGGCGAAACGGAAGCCGCCTTATGGCCTCGCGGGGCCCGAGTGGACCTCGTCAATCTTTTGGAGACGAGCGCTTGATGTTTTTTGCGTCTGCGGTCGCCGGCGGACGTGTGACGACTCGACGCGACTTCGTGCCTGCACGGAACACAAACATCAGCAACATCAGCAACATCAGCTACATTTTACAATATGCTTCAACATTTCAACAGCACGGCGGGGGGGAAAAAACAACAACATTTTATTTGACACATTTTAAAATATACAAGTCATATTTTAAGGCATTATTGAAAACAAACAATCAAAATAAAAGAAACTTGCCATTTTCAAATATAAAAACGTGATGTTGTAATCCATCCTTGGCTTTTAGCCGAACTGGGAAGAACCCGGAAGGTTCTCGATTGATTTTCCGATTCCGTCGACTCGGAGCGGTTATGGAAAGAGTCTAAATGATCCGTGGCTGTCATTGTATGTTTATAATAGCGTCGTTCATAAGCATGTATGATTTTGTTTGGTGAAACGTCTGATCTGAAGCCAGAGCAGCTCAAACAAAAAGAAACAAAAAGATGTCAACATGTCGTCATGTGTTCAACGGCCACAAAGCTAAACTAACAACGCAAGGGGCGGCGGCGCTCGTCTTCTTTGTATACTTTGTATCATGTTTACAACAACTGCGCCATATTTGGATCTTTCATCAACGCTAACATTTGTTCTGTATTGCAGCAGTTTAAATCGCACATATGGAAAAGTGACTTTTGTCAGGTCTTGTCTACACACAAAGAATGTCTGGAAAGTAAATCTTTGGTTATCTGCTGGAAAAAATAATAATCATGATTATTTTGCCAATAATTGAAATCACTTTATTTATTTTTTGGTACAAAACAAGCACATGTTTGAGCATTTAGAAATATTAAGACCGATTAAAAAAGCAATAGAAACACTATCATTATGTAAGATCCTTTTGGACCAAACAGAATTTATTTATTTATTTATTTATTTGTGTTGCAGTAGGATGATCTTTTTTTTTTTTTGGTACAAAACAAGAAAATGTTCAAACATAAAAAAAATATTGAGACAAAATTGTTTGAAACACGAGAATTAACAAAATGTATTAAATGAGTTATTTTAAAATGTAAAAAAGATGCAAATGTTGAAATTCTAACATCTCAAAAATGAGTATTACGATTATTCAGATTTTGTCATTGTGGAGTATGATCATTGAATTTGTAATTGATTTTTGATGAATCGCAAAGCCCTAATGTGCGTATTTGTGAAAATGGATCTGTAAAGTGAGCAATTCTGGATGTTGCCAGATTGTGACATCACAGTGGCAGATAGTTTCTCAGCCAATGAGAGGTGAGGTCAGCTTAGCTGGGGGAAAAAAAAAAAAAAAAAAAAGTCTCAGTTTGGTGACCCAAGCGCTGTCACGTCAAAGCCCAAAAGTAAACAAAGTTGCACGGATTAGCATTAGCTTATCATAATCATGTTTGTCAAAGTCGTCGACATGGTGATCGTGTTTGTGTTTGGCCAGATCGAATTCAATGACAATTGGACACTTGTCTTAAAAAGCTCGACTTTGCAGTCTTGAAGCTGCTAGCAAGACTTGAATGGAGCCTACCGGAAGTTGCATTTGATTGGACAGCGACGTCCACTTTATTGAAGACGACAATGAAAAACCAACACGCTGACCATCACGCGTGTGTTTGGACTCAGACCGCCCACTGAAACCCAAAGCGGACGTTATCAGAACCCGACAAGACACCGCTGATAATATTCCAAGCAGAGCACATTCTCAAAAATGGACATGGTTGAAAAGACGAGGAAGAAAAAACAAAAAGCATCTGGAGAGGGACGAGTCGGCTTCCGAGAAATTTGCTGTGGTGTAAATGCAAACATTATTTTCTCCTTTGAAAGAAGTCGAGAGAAGCTTTCAAGGATCAAGCATGTCAGCAATGCGCCATCTATAAATAGACGTGAGCAGACTCGGACCAGACTTGACCGGAGAGCCAAACAAAGACGGGAAGTCGGACGCGGTTGCGCAACGGCGACAGACAGGAGGTGGAACGCGACCGTCTCGCTCGCTATTCAACACAAAGAACCTGAGCTGCATTTGGGCCTCGGCGCCGCAGGTGAACCGCGCAACGTTAGCCAAGCGCTACAAAAGGCAGCAGATGCTCCAAATGAAACGGCTCCGATCAATAAAGGAAACGATATCCAAACATCACGATGCGATGAATACCACAATAGCAATCTCACAATACGATATGAAAAAGATGACAATACTGTAATAAAAACTCACAATATCGTGTAAAAAAAAAAAAAAAAAATCAATATTGTGTTTTTTGTTATCGTCATGATTTGCTCAGCAGCGCAAAGCATCATGCTCGATGTGTTGTTCACAATTTTTGCTCGTATGACTGATTTATGCGATTGATAACTACCACAGTGGCCAAAACATTCCTACTTAAAATTAAACTGCACTAATAAACTCACCACCAGAGGGTGCTAGAACTGCACAAATGGAATAATCACCTTTTTAACAGATGTGCTTCTTTTCGATGATGATGATGATGATGATATCGTGGTCATTTTAATATTGCAATATCACGATATTGCCGTTATCGTTACATTCCCCTTTTTTGAATTGAGAAACGAGACTCTACTTGTATTAGTGAAGAAATGCAAAGTATTGTAATGGTACTTGTAAGGGGACACAAATCAAGTATGTCAATATCAGCCTCGATTTGACGTGAATCAGCCACTTCAAAATGTCAATTTTGGTGTTGGTAAAGCTTTGGAAAGTATAAATATTGACGATACAAGTCAATATTGGACTTAAGGAAATGTCAAATGAAATGAGCGGTTTGTACCAACGATACGAGCCGATCATCAACATCAGTGATGATCAATTTGATCTCAATTTGATCTGTGTCACGAGCTAAATTTCAAGTCTTGATTTTGACGTAAAGACAATCAATATCGATGAGTCCAATATCAACAATAACACCATTTCCAAACTGCTGTGAGAGTGGATACTTTGCATGTGTTTATGAAATGACTGAAAAGTTATGACAGCACACGCACCTCCTTCCTTCCTTCCTTCCTTCCTTCCTTCCTTTTTGGCGGCTTACATAAATCCCGGCAAAAGCATTTGTGGAATTTCAGGTGCGGTGCCAGACGAGGAATTACAAACACGATGACATCACTCAGCTGCTTGAACGTGTCACTTCCTGTGTGGAAGTCCAAACTCTGGACAGAAAGCCAGCGAGCAAATAAATCCGTACTGAAAAGTTGTCAGGCTGATGGCACGTCATTTATTCATGAATCCCGTGAAAAACGTGCCGAAAACGTGTTTTGCAACCACTTTTGCATCCTGAGGAAAAATTGTTTAGCCCCTAAAACTCATTCAGTTGGACTCACTCACTATCGGCCTTTGAAATCCCCCGACACAAAAAGTCTCAAATTCAACAGGAAGTCGGCCATTTTGCTTCACACAAGCCATTTTGAGTGAATTCCCTCAGCAGGTGCCTGTGAAAAGGTAGAAAAAACGAGCCGACGCCACCAGTTTAACCGATGGGGACAAAATTTGGCGGACATCTCCATCATAACATGATGCATAAAAAGGTCTCAAGGACCCATGCTGGACACGTAACAGGAAGTCGGCGGCCATTTTGGTTTGAAGCGCCGACTGTAGAGATGATTTATGGGGCTCGTGCTTTGCCTGACGGCTACTAAAAATAATAATAATAATAATAATAATTACCCAAATTAGCCCCATTTGGAAGCAGGGTAAAGTAAAGTAAAAATAATAATAAATAATAAGTTTTAACTAAACGAAATTGAATTGAAATTACATTTCACCAATTGGAACAAAAATGGGCACGCATGTCTATCACAACAGAACCAAAATGTGTCAAGAAACTATGACCCAAACTGAATAGGACGTCAGCCATTTTGGTATGAAGCAGCCATTTTAATGGAACTCTTGCTTGGAATTCACACAAATGAGCATCGAATGTGACTGAATTGGCATCAAAAATAGCATCTGTGATTAAAACGAGCTCTGTTATCTTGAACTGAGTGTGATTGTAATCAAGTGTCTCGTGAGTAAATAGGTGCAAATAACGAATAATCGTTTCACGTCTGGCAAGGCCGAAAATGAACGACTTGAAGAAACGTGCACCCTCTGCTCATCGTGATCATATGAGCGCGTGTGCGTGAAATGATGTATGATACCGAGTTGGTGTCATTTTGCGTGCAGCCTGCGATTTGTGGCCGGAAAAGAGCAGCCGGCTTGCGAATAAGCGCACGCACGCACGCACGTGAGTAAAAAGATGAAGAAACGGCGCCTGGCAAGAAGCCGCACCTCAAACAAAGGACGCGAACCTGAATGGGAGGTTGCGCAATGTTTTGATACGCAACACGAGGAGAAACTTGAACTTTTTCACACAAAACTTGATGCGAGCGAGTGCAAGTGAATTTTGGGAGGCGTCACACTAACAAACCGTCCTCGTGTTGCAACGCACGCGCGATCGTGTTTGTCAGCGTGCTTCCTGTCTTTTTGTCCGATCGGTCGCTTGTGTTGCGGTTGGCATGACGAGCCGCGTTTTGACTTTCCCGTTGCAGTGCTGACGTGAGCCGACTCAACCGCAGCGACTTTACGAGCTCCGTGACGCTCGATGGCTTCTCATTTACTGGCAGTCCATTTGTGATGCCAGACGTGATGATGACACGTGTTGCTACCAGCAACAGATTCAAAGGTGCACACAGCCAAAAACACAACAGACACACAAGATGGCGGGGCACAGAAGTACCCTGTAAGGAAAGGCGTTGGTCCACAGTGAGAGGGATGAAGAGCAGCCATCTCTCCCTGTGGACGAACTCCGCCACAAGGAAACACTGGAGCTAAAAAAAACTTCAGAACTAGCAAATAAAAACATTTCAATACCAAAAGTAAACAGTTAAGTACTATAGAAATAACTCCAATTTCATGTTGAAACTGGTCTGGGGTCCGATTTTTCAAACTTTTTCAGTGGCACTAGCGAGTGTGGAAGTCGTTGTCATTGTCACCACGCAGGTCGTGACCTTCCTCACGCAAAAAGTAAGATCAACCTCTGAACTTGTGGACTTGTCTGTTTGAATGAAACAATTCAAATAATGACGTTGTTACAATTTCCTGGTGAGTCATCAAACTTTGCCATCATGCTCCGCCCGCATTCAAAGTCCAAAATTGTAACGTTTCACAATCCAGTGATTCAACTGTGGTGGCAATCAGAGAACTTCTTTTGTTTGGAAGGACCCTAAAATGGTGGCTTCCAAGCAAAATGGCTGTCTTTGTCTTTTCAGCCTTGTGATGGACATCGAGCGTTCAAACAAAATCATCAGCTGACATATTTGATGTTTTGTGGCAAGTCATCCAACTTGGCAAACACAGACAAAAAATATCCTTTGCAAAAAAGTTGTAGTAGCAGTTGGACTAAATCTTCAGGAAGTTTATCTTGGCACGACTTGCCTGGAATTGGCCCAAATGACGTTAGAATGGTCGCTTCAAAGCAAAAATGTCCTTTCGGGACCTGGAAACTTTCTGGCTGATCAGACGAACAAATTGTCACGTTCACTCACAATTTTCCAGCCTTTCAGATGCCAACAACAAAACTTAGTGAGAATTGAAACGTTCAAAGTTCTTACGTGACTGACAGCAAACAAAGATGAGTTTCCGAGCATCCCCGCCTGCGGAACACATTTATTTGTTGTAGCCGCTATAAATAAAAACCATTCAAATCATTAGTTTTGTTTCTTCAAGAGGCGCATGAAAGTTTCATTGAATCCTCATTGACGACAAAATACAAACATGAGCAGTCGGGAATTTCCCCATGCTGACTTTAACCGCATCGCGGGACTCATTAAAAGATTTCATGACTCATTTTTATAGTCCCTCAACTGTGCACTTGCGCAACTCGAGGTCAGAGTTCATTTCCATAATACATAGAAATGAGTGCGAGTCAACTTTTGAAGACCACCCAAGTCTCCTTGACTTCAACCAAAGTCGTCATATTGATGCTGTCATCGCTCGGACAACAAAGCAGACGATCAATTGCGCAATGTTATTGACGACCAACGTTTGTGCGAACCGTGAGAAAATGTCACGTTATGACAACATGTCATTCGTCATACGGGATGTAAAAACGCTCCACTTCCTTTAAAGAGGCAGTACAGGAAGTAACAGCTCCCGTTTAACGGGACAGAAAGTAACAACTTTCATCTTCTTTTATACTATAAGAGAAAGTAGAGGAAGTTATTGATCTCCTCCGATGATCGGAAGTGACGACTCCATCTAGCAAAAAAGTCACGTCTCTGCTCAAACATTACGTGGCAACGCTATTCCAACAGGAAGTAGCAAACTTCCACTTCCTCAAACAGGAACTGAAAGTGTTGTTAAGCTGGCTAACGTTGACGTTAGCCAGCTGTGCGGGCTGGCGACTTGATTAGGACTTGTAAGAAAAACATCGTCATCTTGCTGCTAACGCAAACACGCCGCGTTCGGAAATCGACGCGAGGGCACACGCACGTTGGCGCAGGATGTCACAATGCTTCAACAGGAAGTGGCATCTCTATTCTAACAGGAAGTAACAACCTTCCACTTTGTCTATCAGCAACAGAGACAGGAAACAACAGTGAAAAGAAAATAACAACAGTAAAGATTTAACAGGAAGTAACAACTATTTTTAAGAAAATAAGAGCATTCTTCCAAGACACAATGAGTGTAGCCCGTCGGCAGTATTGTGACCCGTTTTGGGCTTTTGGATGGTTCTGAGCAAGCCATTTCAAAATAAGATACTGCCTACGGGGAAGGAAAAAAAAGAAAAACGGGATATTCACCAATGCTCCTGTTAAACATGAGCCGTTTGTGGGCCATATGTGGGTGTGGATCATCATCATCATCATCATCATCAGCATTAGTGAACCACAAACGCTCTTAAGTTTACCTCGTCTCCTCATCATGACATCACTAAATGGACAAAACATCAATTATGTCTCTCCTCAATGACTCAAGCGTCAACAACAACAACATGGCGGCCATTCTGCTTGTCTCACATACACGTCGATACAACTTTGGTTGCTTTACTTTTAATTGGAGTTTTAGTGCTGTTCAAATTCAGCTTGGAGTCAATGAAGTCCAGCTTTTGCCCGCAACATCTGGATGGGATTTTTGCCGGATTGCAACAGAACAGATTTTCCACTCAACTTGCTCAATCTGAATGAAAAACGATTTGACGCAGGCCAGGGAACAAATCGGTCCTGGTGACTGACTTCCTGTCGAGGAGTCGCGGCCGGCGATGGAAGAATTGCGCAATCGGAAATCGTTTTTGCTGCTTTTATCTAATCGCCAATGAGACGTGACGTAAACACATCTGGCTGATGCTCTTCTTTTCCCATGACATCCTCACAAAAACGCTTCACTTTGATTATCTTCATGATCCATGTACACTTGAAGGCTTTTTTGGGGTTTTTTCCAGCTGGAGTCGGAGCCTGAGACAGAAGAGGCTCAAGACACACTTTTTTAGTTTGGCATTTAAATGATCTTTTTAACACTTTTTTTATTTCCCGGTTCTTTTTATCATATTGTCTTTTAGCTTCATTTTTGCCTTTTATTCGGTTTTCTTTTAGCTTTTAACTCTTTTTATTTTGTTGCCTTTTAGTTTTTAGCTGCAGTGTTTCCTGGCTGCCTTTCCTCACATGGTTTCTCTGTGCCCCGCCATGTTTTTGTTTTTTCATTTTGTTTTGTTTTTTTCCCCCAGATGGGTCTTTTGTATTTTTTTAGTTGTTTCACACCTTGAGATGCATTTTAATGTAGGAAAGGTGCTATATAAATAATCATTCATTAATTGATCGATCGATTCGAGGGAATTATGAACAGTTCCAAATTGCAAAACATTTATCTTAGTCATGTTTTTTTTTATATATATATCACACAAAGCTGGCATTTGATCAGGGGTGTGTTGACATTTTTGTTGTTTTTTTCTATGGGAGGCCATTTGTCTGTTGTCGAGTGTTCCAGTTGCAATCGGCGCAAAAAAAGAAAAGAAATCGGACCCGTCGGCCGCAGACGTCCGTCCGGCTTGGAGGTCGCAGCTCCAATTTCACAAAGCGAGAAACAAAATGCTATCAATCTACTTTTAGGTATTATTTTTTTCAACTTACTCGTCAATACTTAAAAAAAAAAGACAATTAAGCATATAAATCACATTTATTTCCCAGGCCTTATTCAACAACAGTGCTGTCATGATTGTCGTCTATTTGATTCAATGATGCGTCAACATTGATGATGATGATGATGATGATGACGAATGAGACTTACTCAACCAGGTCACAACAAGAGAAGTAAAACATGCCAACTTTACGTTACTTTAGGATGAAAACATTGTTTTGTGGTCACTCGTATTTCTTCGTGTCAAAGAAGCCGAAGCAGAAGCGAAAGGTGACGCCGATGTCGGCTGGACGACAAACAAGCAGAAGAAGATTGTCGGAATTCTGGAGGAGCGACTGAGCTCGCATTGTTGACTGTTGGGAACGTCGGGACACGTTTGGGATTAGCAGACGCGCTTGCGTTTGTCTCCCGCTTGACTTTCACGCCAAACGTGGGCCACAAGAAGAGCTCACCACCAGTGTTGACGTATTGTGATTTCCTAGGAAGGGTTGGCCAAATGTTCAATGGAAAATGTAAGCACACAGATTTATATGGTGCTACATATTCATATTCATATTCAGATCGATCGATCGATGGCTTGGGTGGATGGACAGACAGACAGGAAGCACTTTGGACAAACTGCAACAGCTTGAAGTCAATTCTTTTGGTTTTCTGAGCAGTTTGTTTGACATCTGAGTGTCGTTTGTTTGCAGTCGTGTCGCCCCGTGGCACTGGCAACAAACTATTTTGTGTTTGTTGTGTGAACAGCTTTTCTTTGAAACGCACACAAGCCGACCAGATGAGGACGATTTGAAGTCTTAAAGCCACAACACTAATCCAAGTCCCAACACAGAACTTGTCACAGAAGTCGCCTAATTGCGACCATTCAAAACAAATTTGTCTCCATCAAACACATTAGAAAGACGTTCGGTTTTGTGTAACGGCTTTGCTGTCTTTGTGTGTTTTAAAAATCCATTAAAAATGGATAAAACATCGACAGCTCTTGCTTGAACGCAAACTCCATAACAATAGTAATATTGTAAAAGAAATAGACAGAATTACAGCAGAATGTGTGGCAGCTGTATAGGATCAATAAAATGTATATATATATATATATATATATATATATGGGGCCTGGGAATGCTAAAGTGCACATGAAAGAAAAGCAATATGGAAATAATAGCAGCAACATTATTTAGCCGCAGATGAGCAAGTTTGGACTCACGTTCACTTTTTGGTCCACTTCCAAACAGGCTGCAAAAAAAAAAGCAAACAGCTCAAATCCAACACAGATTAAAAATAAAAAGTCAAACTTATTTGCCGCAGGTCAAAGTGAAAAGAATGAAGATTAACATGCACAAGAGTCAACGTGAGCTGAGTGGTGAGCGCCTGCACAGGAGAGAGCGAAAGAAGAGAGAAAACCAGAGTGAGGGAGGAGGAAGAATGAGGGAGGAGAGAAGAGGCGGAAAACAGCTGCTACACGACGCAACATCACTTCCTCTTCAGGGCTCCGACTGCATGTGCAAGAAACTTTCTTTACGTTTGATGCACACGACAAGCACGAGCACACGTTTGTCTTTCTATGGTAGTGGGGACATCTCATTGACATTCATGCATTTCCGAGCCCCTTACCAAAAACGCTAAGCCCAACCAAAATCCAATTCAAGCCTAAAACCAAGTCTTGACCCTCAAAAAGAGGTCTGAACTTTTTTCTTTTTTTTGATATTATATATTTATTATTATATTATTTTTATGAAAAAATAAATAAATACATTAATTAATTAAAAAAAAAAAAAAAAGAGGTCTGAACTTGTTGGGCCCACCAAAACGGCCCCAATGATAGACAATGATAAACCAGGAATATGGCACCATAATGTAATGGAACAAAAACAATGTAGCAAAAAGAAAAAACATATCATACACTGCTCACATACTCGCACAGTCAACAACATGCACACGATCATTTGTCCATCTTTTGAAGATGCTCGCCGACATGATAAACAATCCAAAAGGCCTTTTAATGAAAGCAATATGTGGGAATGCGAAAAAGTGTCTTCAAGTTGAACGAGTTCGTTTGTGGGCCTTTTCATTGGATGGTCCACAAGTGATGACAACTTTGCTTTTGAGTGTCGACTCCAAAAAGCATAAAGTCCATCAAACCCAATTCTGTTGTCAACTTCTTTACTCGTCAGGCAAATTTGGACTAGTTTTAACATGTGAGCTGAAGCTGGATGGTTGTCCACTAGTAAAACTTCAGTCTCTACTAGTGAGGAAAAAACATTACTAGTAGGGTTCATGTAAAGTAAGGCTGAACGATTTTGGAAAATTATTTAATTCATGTTTTTCCCCGCTCGATACTGCGATTACAATTTAATATGCAATTATTTTTTTCAAGGGCCATCTTCTCATGTATTTTTTGTTTTTTTTTGTGTGCAAACACAAGCAATAAGTTCACCTACACTACAATATTAGATTTATAATGTACTGTATAAATGTTCAAAATTGGAGCCTTTGAAAACTGCATTCGAATTGGAGCAATTTTTCAGCGAACAGACCGAAACACATGAATTTACCCATGATGCTGTGCGTGGGCGCGTGTGTGTAAAAAGAAGGTCTGAAGCCTCGGGCAACCGCAATATTCCAATTAAATGAAATTGTTTGCTGTTCCCACGACTTGTTGTAGTCTTGGGAGTTCCATTCACATAATCACACAGTGAACAAAAGTATTGGGACACTTACCGAGCGTCAAACGTCAAGAAAATGGCAGCAACAACTTGCTACTGGGATCTTGGAAAGATTGTCCAAAAGATACTGCAAAGTTCTTGTCCTGTCCCGGGCATGTCTTTTATGGAACTCGCGAGTGTAAATCACGCCCCCACCAAAAAAAGAAAACCTTAAGCCAATAAAACCGAATGTTGCAAACACTCCATTTCCGAATAACTCTTGCTACCAAAGTAGCAGCCGTGGCTAATGCTAATGCTAGCTTTGTATTGCTAGCGTTGCGATTTTTGTTGAAGCTGCTGGATATGCGTTCTCTGTGAATTTTCATAACTACCCACTTCTCATGTGCCATTACTAAAGAGAATGTTTGAGAATCATGCTTGCGCTTGTGGTCCAAGACTAGCAAATTGGGCTACAATCAAATAATTTAATTCTAGCGGTTTTACACCGTTAAAACGTCATTAGCAAGTAAATACTACAAGCGCATATGCGCCCTCTAGTGTTACATACAGTAACTGCGATATTATTTTCACCTTTGCACTTAAGTCAGAAAATGTCGTCTGTAATTTGGATGTTCTTAGCTTAACAGATGTCTCAATATGCATTTGACCTGTGCTCACATTTTGTATAATTTGTGTCTCCTCTCCAAAGAAAAGCTTAAAAAAAAAAAAAAAAAAAAAAAAAAAAAAAAAAAAAAAAAAAAAAAGCGCATTACGGGTTTTAGAAGGCTGGGGAAAAAAATATCAATTTTCTTAAGACAAAAAAAAACAAAAACAAAACCATACACAGACGTTTCGTAATTGGGTAAAAACTTTATTTCAACAAATAAGGCCAAACAGTTACACTGCCTGTTAATTATTACATGTGACACGCCCACATCAAACATTCTATTAACTTGCGCTTCATTATTAAAATAGCACGGCCACTTGGATACACTGCATTGCACATATATGTTTAATATCATTTGTATAGTGCATAATATTCAATCTATTGACCACTTCAGAAGCAACTCGCTCATGCACTTGTGGCACCGTAGCGCCACCTGGTGCACATTTTGCACTGACATGAATAGCGTGACAGCAGGTCAGAACATTTACAACAATCATTGCACCTGAAGCAGAAAGGGAAGACGAGGAGATGCAAAACGAGGTGGTGGTGGAGAAAGACGTGGAAGAGGAGGAGGATAGAAAAGGAAGAAGAGACGAAGCACATCTCTGTGGAGACGAGTGACAAGGCAGCCGGGCCGCTTTTAAAGGGACGAGAAGCTGTTTTTGTTGATTACATTCACAATTATGTGTGTCTGCGAGGTCCAGCTTCCAACACATCCATTCTTTATTTAGCATTTGCATCTACAATGTTCTAAAAGGAGACCATCATCTTATCAGTGAGTGACAACAAAACAAAGTCCACATCAGGATCACTTAATAACTTAATAATAAACGTCAACCAGGCACAGTTAGCGCGCTAATGCTATTTTTGTTACATTTCACGCCCTGAAGCTCATTTAAAACACTAAACACGATTTGAATGCACCGCAGTAAAACATTCATTGATTTCATCCAGCGTACGCGTGTGTTAACGTGCAGGCACGTGAGGAAAAGAAGAGGCTGCTGCCCCCTGGTGGACAGGAGGCCGGCGAGCAGGCGTGACCTAAGCAACCAGCCACTGCAGGATGCTGGCGTCCTTTCCTCCGGTGGAGATGAGGTGGCTGTCATCGTGCAGGAAGGCCACGCTGGTCACGTGACTGCTGTGGCCGCCGTACTCGTGGCCAGGTGCCTGGAAGACACCATTTTGTACAAAAGGGCTCAAAGGTTAACTCAGGGCTGAGCAAAAGGCAACTGGACTGTTCCTGACGTTTGAAACTACTGTAGTGTGTTCAAGTGCATACTAAGACCACACTTTCAAGCCTTTAGCGTTTCATTGAAACATCAATCAACAAATGACCACAATGTGGATGACTGAGAATCGACACAGTTCATCTAGCAAGTTAGGACAGAAAATGACTGAGAGGGAGAAAACTGACCCTGGGCTGGGAGCACGGGTACGACAGCAAGTGCACTTTGCCAAAGTCGTCGGCCGACGCCAGCAGGGAGTCGTCGTGTGACCGGCACACGCCGTTGATGTCTGTGCCGTCCGCGCCGTCCGGCCAAATGCCTTCAAACACAACAATTGAAAAAGCAGGATGACAGAAGAAGATTGCAGTCGTTTTCAACAAAATTGCCCAATCACTTTACCACAAGTCACAAGCTATTGTGTGCCGCTAATCTCGTGGTCAACATTGAAATTACACCCAGATAATATAGAGTCAAATAAAACGACAGGGGGGGGCAGCAAAATAGCAGGACCACAAAACCTCAGTGACCTGTCGTTAACCACATATTGCTAATTGCAAATTTACCAAAGGTGTTGAAGCTCAGCGTGCAGGTGGACGTGGCCCACGTGAGGTTTCGCACAGCGTCCATGTTGGTCACGTGTTTGCCACTGGGCGCCTCCCCTGGAACACGCAACAAATTTAGAGCGTGTCTTCATGTACACACAAGAAATGGAAGAGGCCACTCACAGAAGAGGATCTCATAGTCTCCCGAGTTGGTGACCAGGTGGCGGCCGTCAGTGGACCAGTCCACATGCGTCACAAAGCTGGAGTGACCCTGAAGAACACATTCACGTACAAATCATCATCATCATCAAAAGCAGAATTAAATGTTCCTAGCATTTCACCCTATTCACACAAAATGGAGGCTTTGAACCAAAATGGAAGACTTTCTGCCCACCGTTACACTTGTTGCTAGGCAGAGTTCTCTTTTTGGTACTCACGGTACATTTTCCCACGCGGCTGTACTTGCGTCCATTCTCCGTCACGCCGTAGATGTAAATGAAGTTGTCATGGGAAGACACCGCCAGGAAGTCGCCGTCTGACAATGTCCACACGCGCATTGCGGTTAGCATCAAATGCTAGCAACGTGACTGCTTGTTGGCCTTTTACCTGGAGAATATTTGACGTTGGAGATGATCTCATTGCCGTCCGTGTGCAAAGACACGAGGTCACGAGTGTCGCTGTCCAACACGAGCCATCTGAAACGCACACATAAATATCAAATTAACATACAAACACAAGTACACAATCTCACAAATACAGACACAACAACAATTGCAATTCAAGAACCTTAACATGGCTTACCTTCCAGTCATGGTGCCGACTGCCAGAACTTCTCCATTTGGATGAAAACTTGCACATCTTCCAGGATCCTGCGAGCGACAACAACTATTTTGTGACGTTGGGGAGACATTTTTAACACCCTTTCAATAGTATATATATATATTTTTTTTTTTAATGACCTCGATGCTCTTGGTCCAAATGGGCTGATGGGAGTTTGTGTCCCACAGATGAACTTGTTTGTCCTGACAGCAGGTGACAAACTGGTCCAGACGCGAATGCACCGCCAGACCCCAAAGCTCGTCCGTGTGACCCTGCGCGCAACGACACATTTGGCAAGACAAAAAACACAATTACTGTATTGTAAATTCAGCACGTTAGCATTTTAGCTACCGCTAAATGAGCAGTACAGCGTGTTAGCTGAACAATTAGTTTAGCATGTTAGCCTCTGAAATGTCAGCCGAACAGTCAGTTGAGCATGTGAACTGCCATTGAGTTAGCCTAATTAGCATTTTAGCATCTACTGCATTAGCCAAGCTATTAGTTAGCATGTTGAAAATGCCTCTAAAATGTGCAGTTTAGCATTTTCTCTTGTAATGGTGTTAAGGATGGGTTTACCTGTACAACGGGTGTCAGTGTGTCAGGGAAGGCAGCTTTGAGGATGGCATTCTTGGTGGTTCCGATGAAGAGTTCGCCCCCTTTGCCTTCCGCGATGGCTCGGACCGGACCGAACGCGTCACCCACCTGACGGACAACACAGAAAACTGAGTCAATCTATTGATGCTACGATGCGGCAACGGTAAACTAAACACGGCTTCGCCACTCATCCTGACCTCCATGTCCGCCTGCTTGCGGAAGTCGCGGTCCCACAGCGCCACCTTGCGGTCCTTCCCTCCTCCAGACACCATGGTGCCGTCCTTCAGGACGCAGATGGAGAAGATGCCGCCCTCGTGGGCCCCCGGCAACATCTGGCTGATGCGATTCCCGCCTGTTTTTCCCATCACAGCGCCATCACACGTTGCGCCATTTACGCTTGGTATCGAAATCATGCGGTGTACCTTTGGCCCAAACGTAGATGTTTCCACTGGAGTCTCCCGTGATGGCGTCTCCGTTCTCGGCAAACGTCACGCACAACACATACTTTGGTTTCTCATGTTTCTACAGTGAAAACAAGTATATGTAGACATATTTCATATTCACTTATCATCTGACCACAGCTAAAAGGAGAAAAAGTGATCTAAGACACGAGGAGTACCACAAGGCTCAGTTCTAATCCCACTGCTATTCTCATGTTACACGTTTTTGACAGCGTTTCACTTGTGTTTTAATAACGCACAACATTCACAATATTAATAACAAGTAATTTTGTTGTAGTGGTTACCTCGAAGAGTCCTTGCCTCTTGGCCAGCGTGCTTCCCTCCAGGCTCCAGAAGTTGATGTGCGATTTTCCGCAAGTGACAATCAGGTTAGCGTCCATCGGGTGGAAGACGGCGGCCAGCACCGAGTCGTTCGAGCACTGCAAAGACGTCAGGACACGTTTAGCGTTCTGAAAAGCAACATCAAGTTGGATTGGCAGACGCGCGCGAACCTTGACGTCAGCCAGTTGTTTCTCCTTCTGCCAGTTCCACATCGATAGGATGTGGTCGTTGGCGTCATCCACAGCGCAGAGGAAGCTGCCGCCGTTCTAGCGGGTCGACGTCACACTTGAGGTTTACAACTTGGACCAAAGGGAATCTGAACACGACGTGCCGCTACTCACCGACTTGGAGAAGGACACGCAGGTGACGGCTCGGTCGAACACGCCGAGACCCAGCACGTGAAGCGTATTCAGGCTCACCGAGTCCCACACTCGGACGTGAGGCGCTAGCAGCTGAAAAATACATAAACGTGTTTGGCACTAACATTAGCCTAGCCTAGCCTAGCTACCCGTTTGGCCTCCATCATGTTAAGTGAACAGTCATTTTAGCATGTTAGCCTGTAGAATGTTAGCCAAATGAGCAATTTAGCCTCAAGCATTGTTAACCACTTTAGCCTGGAGCATGTTAGCCAAATGTGCAGTTTCGTGTATTAGCTAATATGTTATACAAATGTACGATTTAGCATGTTAGCCTCTAGCATTTTAGCCAAATGGGCAGAATTTTAGTAGCTAACATGTAACCCAACAATGTAGTTCAGCATCTAGCGTTTTATAAACATTTATTTTTTAAGAGTATTAGCCTCTAGCATGTCATCCAAATGTGCACTTTAGCCTGATAGCCTAACACGCAGTTTAACGTCTATCATGTTAGCGTGAAATCAATTTTCTCATGTTAGTGTGTTGTGTCAAGTACCTTTCCGTCTTTAGTATTTCCTGCTACTTGTCCTGTTGCTATGGTAACCATGTCAGGATGCACACTCAGGCTGAGAAGACAAAAAGTTTTCATGTTAGCCCATTGTGTAGTTTAGCCTCTAGCATGTTAGCAAATCGTGCTTTTATTAGCATGTTACGGTATTTGATGTGGAAATTGCATCGATGAACATCTCGCATGTTGGCTGAATATGCGTGTTTGTGAAATGTTCATTTTTAGCACGTTAGGGTTGTCTGTGTTAGTTTAGCTTCTAGCCTGTACGGTTAGCACGTGAGATAACTTTGCAGTTTAGCATCTGACCACTTGACGTCATCATTGTGTCCCAGGTAGTGTCTCTGCTGCTGTTCTTCGGTGTTGTACAAGACCACCACGGAAGCATTGAAGTAGACTATCTCTCCAGTGGGCAGAAGGTACAAATTTGAGCGGCAGTCACGGCCGCGGTAGCCATAGCTGTAGCCGTGTCGTCAAGGGAAATAAAACGCTAGTATAGCACAGTAACAGAATCTCCATATGAAATTCCCCAGTCCAGTCTTAAATGACTGCTTATGAAGATAGCTTAGCATAGCTTCTCTGTATGAAGTTTATTTTCTAGCTTTAAGTGATAGCCTAGCCTAGCATAGGTTAGCGTCATCATTGAAGGATACACCCACTCCAGCTTGAGCTTGTGGTCCGGTAGCGCCCCCTTGTTGTCCAAGCTGTAGCCGTCTCTCAGCTGGTCGGGCACGTGCATGGTGACAGGACGGCCGCGCAGGAACATTCGCACGTAGCCGTCCTCTGACGGAGAGATAAAGATACATTTTTTAAAATATGCTTTAACCATAATACTGTCATATAAAATCATACATAACACAATGGAAGGCCTCTCACCTGCGTTATATGTGCATTCTTTGGATTTACTGAAACGAGAGGGAAAGCATGTTAGCCAAACAAGCCGTTTTAGCATGTTAGCACCAATTGTCCAGTTTAGCCTCTAGCATAAAGTTCATTTAGCATGTTAGCCTGTTATCCAAACGTACAGTTTAGCCCAAAGCAAGATGAACATGCAGTTTCAGCATGCTAGCTGCTAGCGTGTTAGCCCAACAATGTAGTCTAACAATTCGCCTCAAACTTGTTGACCAAATGTTTTTTTTCATGTGTTAGCCTCACACTTCAGTGACACTGATTGTCTTGTTTTTCTGTTCCGTGACAGGATTGGAATTAAAGTGTTTGACTTTTTTCTGGTGGTTTCCATGACAACACTGACAGGACGCCAGGCAAAGGGCAAACCACAAAAAAAAAAAAAAAGCCATCAAACACACAAAGACATGTTTTGTCTCCAACAATGTGTGTGTGCGTTCCAGTCCTCGCCGATGAGGCGAGACGTTAATGAGAGCAGTGCATGCTGGGTACTTGAGCACAGCTAAGGTCCAAATGGGCGGGACCAACACTAGCGCCGACGTGACGAGCACGTCTCACAAGCAGTCAGAGGCTCGCAATTCAGTCATGTGTGCACATCATTATCATAAGAACATAATCCCTCACTAGACAGTGACACGCACACGCACACGCACGCACACGCGCACGCACGCTTAGCGTCTCTTACAAGGTTTGTGTTGCGTTCAAGTTCTCCTCACATGTTGTTTGTCGCTGTTCTAATTCATTGGGAGAGAAAATTAGTTGTGGCTCGAGACAACATGTTGAAAAATGGGACGGACCACCATAAATTATTCCCCCTTAAATAATTTAATCCGTCAATTGGTACACGCGCACACACACATATTGATTGTGTTTGTGCTGAGCTTGCACTAAACACATTCAATTGATTAGAGCATAAATTGCTGCTCTGTTTGTTTGTTTATCGTCGTTTCTTCCCACACTGGATTCAAGCAGTTCTTTGCATGTGCATGAAATTATTCACTTTTTTTGGTTTTGATCCAATTCAGATTGGGAGGGTGTGACTGACTTGATGTTTTTCTTTTGTCGGGCCATGTGGGAATGTTAATGCGTTCTTCCTTTTGCTTCTAATGGACTCGCTCGCAAAACAACCTCACACTGCACTCAACTCGATACTTTTGCTGCGGGTCTGTCTGAGTGAGTGTGACGTCATCGTCACACAACATTGCGGTAACAAACAGCAATCCGTCCCACACAGATTGCTACAAAGCAAAAAAAACAAAACAAAGAAACAATACATACAAGGAGCACTTGAACACATCATCATCCATCCTCCTGTGTGTGCGCTCATATATTAAACTGCTTCATGATTCGATGAATAATTCATCAATTACCAAACAACACATGCAAGGAGCACTTGAACACGTCATTCGTTCATCCAAAATGTTCGATAGTGCCTTCAGACGGAAATGCCTGCTCCAATTAGTAAAGCCACAAAAGGAGAAATAAATAACGCACAACACAAAAACCTACAAAAAAGGATTCTGTGTGTATGTTGTCAGCACCCAACACCCCCCCGCCTCATCTGTCACTAAAAGTTCAAATTACACTCGACAAACGAATACAAGACCGTCAGGAACTTGAACGCAACATCCCTCACTCAAAAGGCAACTTTGCCTCGACGAGCTGCACTATATTGATTATAATGTAGATTTTCACTTCTCAAACATGGTGACGTTTACCTGCCGCTTGCCTTCTTCATGGCTGCTCGCGTCCCGTTACAAGTTGCTGTCCTGACGAAAGGCTGCCACCGAGTGCGTGCGTGCGTGCGTGCGTGCGGTGCTCAGCAACACTTTCTCACTTCCTCCTCCAGCCTGCCAACTCATATGCTCCTCTCCACCAATCAGGAGTCACTTCCTCACCTCGGCAACCCCGCCCCCTTTTTCCAAACAGAAACCTGATGCCATCAGCAGCACCATCTCATCATCATGTTCACTTTTCATGCGACATCAGGTTCATTTGTTGTTACAAATGTTTCATTGCATCACAGCCACAGCTGTTCCTAATATTCTGAACATCTTATGCAGCTATATAAACAGAATACAAGCACACGAATGAATAACACTGAGCTGCCAAATGGAACGGGAGCAGAAAGTGAGCAAGCGTGCTGCGTTCATTGACACTGGGACATGTGCCAATTGGACATGAGAATCCTGTTAAAAGATGTGTGATGCTGCACAGTGTATTGAATAATGTAAAAAAAAAAACAACATACATTCAATTGTTTGAAAATGCTGCTACGCAAGTGTAGCGTGCCATAAAAGTCATCGGCGACCTTTTCCCGCCTGCGGAGCTGCTGGATGAAGTCGTCCGACTTCGACTCTCGGCCGCCGCTGCTGCTGCTGCTTCCCTCCTGACCAGCGTGAGGCGCTCTGTCGACATGCTCTTCCTGGAGAGACACGTCACATTATATATACATCTGGATAGAAGTATCACTAAATGTACATACATATGTACCTCTTGATGGAGTTGAGCACGTCCTTCTTGGGCGAGGACGGCGATGACAGAAGACGTTTGTGTTGCACGTGTCCGTTGCTCAGCGGCTTGGAAGGAAACGTCTGAAGTAGCTGACGAACTGAACAAAGTTTTAGCGCACATGTGATGCTAATGCTAATCCAGGACGCTAGTGGCCTCCAGAGCAAGGTTATTTAGTTGACAAAAACTAACAAAAAAAAAAAAAACTAAAATTAAATAAAACAAGTTCGTTGATGAAATAAAATAAAAACAAAAATGCTTTTAAAAAAAATAAAAAAATAAATTTTGTTTACCAAACTAACAAGCCAACTATAATTATAGCGAAAATGCCCTTTGTTTTTGTCTTTGGTAATTAATTTAATACATGAGCCTTTAGGGATGATTTGAAGTCGTTTTTTTTCCACTAAGAAGCGGAATAACAAAGTTTGAAAGTGTTTCACATGTTTGTGATGTCAAGCAGCAACCAACAGATGACGTCGCTCCTCGGCGACAAATCTGCCTGCTTGACTTTTGGCTCCAATTTTCATTTAACTCAGCCGAGATGCAAGAATTCATAAATGTTGCTTTTTTCATTTTACTATGATGTTTAGTAAATATTGCGCAAAAGTAAAACGTAAAAAAATACTGAAAATAAGTCAAATTGAGCATTTTTAATAACTAAATAAGTACGTAACGAAACCACCGTGAAAAGTAATTCAAAACTAACATTAAAAAAAAACCAAAATGAATCCTGCTCGTAAGTCATTTTCAATGCCAAGTGCAAAAAAAAGGGTCATGTGCGAAGAAGCTAAGTCGCTAATTCCTACTCACCTTTGGCGGGCGGAGCCGTGCCGGGCAGAGGCCGCCTCCCGGTGGCGTGGGCGCCCCCTGGCTGTTGTTGTGAGGCCAGACTCTGCTCCTCGCAGCAGCCCAGGCGGCGCAGGGCGTCGGCCAGAGCCGCCTTCAGGAGCTGGATGTCGTCCTCCTGGAGCTGAAGCCGCTGCTCAAGGTGGGACACGCGGTCCTCCATGTCCATGTTGCTGGCTGCCGACATGTTGTCATCTGCACGCAACAAAACTCATTTTAGGTGGAAAGCGATCGGAAGTCACCAAGTTGGGAAAGCGCATGGCAAAATCAGCCTAAAATGGCCGCTTAGTTCAAACCAAAAATGGAGACTTCTAGTGTCTCTTTGGGAATGTTCATCAAACGAGAGTCGGGGATTTCATTATTTGAAGTGCTACAAAGCCAAAATGGCCGACTTCGAAACCAAATGGCAGACTGCACATTTCCTGTCTGCTCAGTTGTGATTTCGTTTTCTGAGTCTACTCATGAGAGATGTGTTTACCAAATTTCATGGTGGTAGCTATATGAAACTGCATTCTTTAAAAAAAAACAAAATAAAAATGAGCAGAGTGACTTTTGTGTGTGCTTACTCATGAAAAATATGTCGGTGCGAATGTAGGTCAGGGAGGAGGTTTGAAGTTTTCTCAAAGGTTGGAGGAACGATAATAATAAGAGCCTACAAGAAACCTGATCATGAAAAACAAAACCAAAAAAACAAAACATTTTGTTGATTACAAGCAACCTCATGTGACACTTTTATAGCACGTTTAACACGCACACTTTTCCAAAAGCGTCTTCTGAACGTTTTGGTCCAATCGCATGTCACCGATAAAGTAGACAGGAAGTAGTGGGAGCCTCTTTTGCATAAACCACATCAAGATGGTAAACGTATGAAAAGATCAGCAACGAACCAGTTTATTCAAAACATCGCAACACAATCGCTTCTACTGTTGCTTTAAATGCAAGGAACCACTTTTACAACTTTAACGGGTTCCTGGTATGAGCCAAATGTCTTACACCATGACTGCTAACATGCTAATATGCTAACATCTACTTTAATACAGTGGGCCAAAAAGTATTTGGCTAGTTTCCCACAGACTTCTTATTGGATTTTGGCCAAATACTTTGTTTTACTCCACTGTATCTACCACATCTAAATGAAAATATGAACGATAATGATTTATCAACTATAATGTGTTACTTTTGCAGCATAAACAGTCTACTAAAATGTTTTCTGGGTTTGGTCATGTGACATTCCACATAAAGCAGACATAATGCTAATTTTGGTCAACGGCAGCAACAACATGGCGGCCCGCTCAGACTGATTCTTGCAAAAATTAAATAATAATAATAATAAAATAAATTAAATGCCATTTGATTTCCATTTCAAGGAGCACCATTTTGTCAGCCATTGGAAATTGGTTCAGGTTTGCAGTGTCAACGTGTCCTTGTGAATTGTGGGCCTGTTTAAACTCTGACTTGATAGGCGGAAAAAAAAACATGCACACAAAGCTAGCAAAAATAAGTAAGAAAAAAAATGTCTTTGGAAAGGGGAATTTAATAGTTATACTTGGGACTTTCTCTGCCTCTTCATCTTGCACTTAATTCTGCTCCATTTCATCCAAGAGAGCTCAGTGCTGCCGGGCATGTGGTGGCAAAATGTGGTACTACACTGAAGGTGCGCTATGCTAAATTGGGACTTGCCTGTATACTGTAAAAACACGGGAAAAAAATTCTAAACAATTTTCAATATAACGGGGGTGCAAACGCTAAACGTCAATATATAGCGATGGAATGTTGTACATGAAGCTGCAAAAGAGGTTGGGGGGGCCGCCAATCTATAACACCTTGAAATGTCCGCACACGCAATAACGTGTAGTATCTGCTTGCTATTCATCCTGCGCCACGGATCGCACCAGGGTGAGGTGGCGAGGGAAGGTCACATGGTTAGTGTCAGGAAGCACAGAAATGAAGACAACGAGGATGAAGAGGAAGGGAGACATTAATGATGTTGATGAGGAGGAGGAGGAAGATGATGGAGAAGGCGGCGCTGGTCCGGCCTACCTGCCATCTTGCCGCTTTGCTGACTGCTGTCCATCAGTGAGTCTGCAGAGCAACAGTCAGGGAGGAGTCCCGTACACTCAGAAAAAAAAAAAAAAAAAAAAAAAAAAAAAAAAAAAAAAAAAAAAAAAAAAAAAAAAACTCGACACCCCCCCTCCTCCCATCCCATGCTCCTCAATCGACCCCCCCCCCCCCCCCCCGGACCATTTATTGACACCACGCCCACTTTCTCTTCCTCCTATCTTATTGGCCAGTTTGGCACACGTGAGCTCTCACAGATCACGAACAGATGGCACACATTTATTCACAAGCACACACTCACTCATTCAAATATGCACACGAACATTATTTACACAATCACGCACGCACATCAAGTTGACACACATCACGGGCACATACAAACTAAATAATTACAAACTCACGCACATACAATATTGTTTGTACACACGTTCTTTCATACACACACACAAAGGTTGGAGGAAGATTTTTTTTTTCCTCAACAAGTGAGAGAATATACCGCAGAGCGAAAACGAAGCAACACCGAGCCTTCCAAAATGACTGCCAGCAATGCATTGTGGGATATGCAGAAAAGGGCAAACCGCTGTCAAGACGCGATCGGTGACCCCTGCAGGATCGGTGACCCGCATGCGCAGAAGATTGGCCATCTTGGATCGCCAACTACGGCAATCACAGAGGTCCAAACACGTTCACACATGCAAAACGAAACAGACTTTGCGAAAGGTACAGAACATCACCGATCGTGCAGAGGTCAAAACAAAAAACCCAATGTAACGTTCAAGCCACGAATTTAACATTCAAAACTGTAAAGTTGTACATTAAAAAAAAAACAACTACTTTTGGAAAAAAAAACAACAACATTAAGGCAACCATGTTCAAAATCATTGCTTGTATTTTTTTGTTTTTAGGAAAACTTGTCTTAATACAACACATAATTAAAAAATAACAATAAAACCAAATGAAGAAGACCCAAATGTAACATTCAAGACAATACAGCTCTTTGACTGTAACGTTCAAAACAAAGCTTGCATACATTTTAACGATCAAACTCGTGAAATGCAACATTATGAAATGACTTTCATCCTCTTGGCTGAAACGTCGAAAAGAGCCGCACAGGTCGGTGCGACAGCGCCACCTGTTGCTTCAACATGCACGCCACAAACTGGGTGAGTTTTCAAACCAAACACGTTAAAAAAAATGAAATAAAATAAAATACTAGTTACAGCAGCAGATAGACGCGTTTAGCGAAAAAGTAAAACGTAAAGACAAATTACATTTGATGCGAATTCAACCAAACAAGATTCTTCTAGCTCATAAGAAATAAATGGACATGAAAAATATCTCCTGATTTATTGAACATTTGACACCCACAACTCCACCTATTGCCCAAACATAAAAGTATTGACCCAAACATGAAAGCATTGACCTTAAAGCAGAAAATATTTCATTGACATTTGATATCAAACGGGACATTTTAGGGGGCTCTCGTTATTTTGGTCGTTTGACGCCAATTTGAGTGTGAGAAAAAAAGGCCACCGATGTGTCAATTCCAGAAAATGTTGTATATTGTTTCGCAGTGTGTGTGTGTGTGTGCGTGCTGACCGTTATTGTTGCAGTACTGCATGAGCAGGTTGTTGCTGTCGTACAAGCTCCCGCACGAAGACATCATCTTCCTCTTGTCCAACTCTCTCTTTCCGTCCATCCTTTCGTTTTTATTTCCTTCTTTCTCCTTCTCACCTTTACCTGCTGCCGCCTTTTTCACGCTGTCCTCTCCAACTGAGTCCAAGTCAAACGGACACAAGGAGCCGCACTTCCGCCGAGGAACTTTTCAAAGTAAGAAGGGACGAAAACCTCGTTTTTATTTCATAATCAGATATGCTGTAATGTGTTCAATCTTTTCACGGGACTTCATAGCCAACATTTGAAAAAACAAACACAAGCTTGAAATCCTACTTTGAAGCTAATTTGATACCCTAATTAGAAACGTTAAAAACCTGTCTGGAACGCCTACTCAAATATTAATAATTTCTAATCTTGACATAAAAAAAACAAAAAAACTGGTAAGTATAATAAAAATATAAAGAAAGTATAATGCATGATTTAGAACGGAAATATTAATCCTAAATCTTGTTTTTTGAAATCCTAATATGTAAATTCCAACCCGATTGTAGCATTAAATAAAGCTTGATATCCTTATTTAAAACCTCACTTAAACCGAGGTCAGAAAATTTCAGTCCCACCCATTGTTTAACTGTCTTGAAAACGGAACTTTTAAAGCCCCAAACAGGACTGAAACCTTCATTTCAACCACTACTTTGAAACCCATACTGCCTTCAAATCGAAATGTGAGATTTGTAAACCTTGCTTGGCACCCGAACAAAGTAGTTTGGTTGTGTGTATCCGAATTTTCATATTTTTCATCCATGTTTCCTTTTAATTGGAAAAATCAAGCATTTTGTGGTTCCGGGGTGCTTTCCGTTAGCTTGACGAGTCTTCCTCGCGTCCATCTGCCTCGTGCAGCAGTCCTGCTGTTGCCATGGCAACAACTGCCTTCTCATGTTCACCATTTGAGAGGCAAAATGTGTCATGTGACCGAGGTTCGATTACCAACAGTTAATGTCGCGAGATCAATGTAATGACGTCACTAGTGAATAATTCACACGTGTTGCTAATTCAGCCGGAACAAATTAAAAAAAAAAAATTATATTGACCATTAATGAAGTTAAACAAACCTTATTGTTTTTACTACCTTTTCATTGTATCAGTCGACCCACATAGCAGCTCTTCAAGTGACCACGTGATGGCAGCAAACATCCTTAAAAAAAAGGGGGAAAAATCACAGTGCACAATATATATATATATATATATATATATATATATATATAATAAATAAAAACATTTATACCTGCAGAAGTCTGTCGCTGTCGTCTTTGTGTATTCGAGTCTTCCTGATGTACAGGCTTGTCATATGAACTACACATTTTGAGAAAATTGATGGACAAAAAAAATCTATTGACAGATACTTAAAAAAAAAAAAAAAAAAACGTTTCCAAAGCATAGTTTTTATTTTCTCGCAAATCCCAGTGACAACACAGGCAGGCGCTGATGACGTCACCAGCTACCAAAGTTGAACTCTTGCTCTCTCCATTTACACTTTTTTACCCATCATGACCCATCATTTCGCCCGCGATGACGTCAACACAAGGCAAGGAAGGCACTCGAACCCCCAACAGCAACACTGCTGTGAAGCTGGCAACGGAAGCAAACATTTGGGAACAAGAACCCCAGGGAACATTTATGCTCACACTGTCATGTCCTGCTTCTTAGACGCCAGCTTGTTGCTCAAAAACACAAGGAAAATATTTTCAACATGAAAGGGATGTTGTCATGTGTCTCGCATAAAACTAGTTGGTGTTAGCTGACTTACTTACTTACTAGCCAACTCACTTTTTTAGATTTTGACCTCTTTCGACACCAGGTTGTTGCACTAAACAAGAGAAAACGTTTCAACGTACAAAGGAATGTTGACGCACATGTCACAGTACGTGGTGTCAAAACTAGCTAGTTGTAGTCACCAGTGTTAGCTCACCTACTCAACGTCTGCTGCAGCCTTCTTGGATGCCATCTTGTGGCTCAAAAGCACAAGATATTTTCTACATGTGAGGAATGATGCAAAAAGAACAATCACCGAGCAAATCGAGAAAGTCGCCAGTGTTAGCTGGCCTTTTTCCGTGACATATTCGCACAGCAGGAATGAGTAGCAGACACAACTTGGACACAATCTTGCCGCCCAAAAAGAACAGAAATCATTTCGAAGGTGTGAGAAATGCTGTCGTACACGTACGTCGGAGTGTCTTTCATCTTGATGTAAAACTAGCTAGTCGCCAGTGTTAGCTAGCCTAGTCCTTTTGTCCAATATTCTGCTTTATGAAAATCATTTAGCAACTCAAAAACATTTTCAAAGCGCACGGAACATCTTTTACAAACAACAATAGTCGAAAATTTCATAAAACTACCGTAGTTAGTCGTAGTCACCAGTGATAGCTTGCCTTTCTCCGCAACATGCTAGCTCGCCATCACTGTGAGCAAGACGAAGTTAAAAGCTGTCTCATTAACTATTCACCAAGGATTTTTTTTGTCTGTATTTGTTTAAAAGAAGACAAAAGCACCCTTTGTACTTTGATTTGTACTCTAATTTTGAGGGCATAGTGTAAAAATGTTAGTGGCACAATTTAGATACACATTGAGATTTTAGGTTTCAGCTCTAAAGGATGTCTTCTTTGTTTTTAGTGTTACCGATTTCAAGTGCACCTGATTGTCGCTTCACTCGCGAGCTGTCAAACTACAAAAAATAAAAATCTTAATTGCAGACTCGCTGATTGGTTAGTGTTCTGGAGCTCAAACCTACACATGATCTAACGTTCTGTTCCAGCCAGGAAGAAAAAAAAAAAAAGACGAAGGAATGATAGGTGTGCACGCTGCCCCCTGCTGCTTGGGAGCTGAACTGGGACGTACCAACTACTGTAGTTCTGCTACATAAGCACATTTCCATGTATAAAAATAGCAACTCATATGTTCTTTACTACACGCCAAAGCCACGCTTGCCTTTGTTTGGTATCAAATCACGTTCGTCGTTGGTGTCCGGGAGGGAAAAGGAAGCACCGTTTGTAATGTTACAAATCGTCACCTCTGTATCAAATATCAGCTTCACCAATTTTTTTTTTTTTGTACAAAACTTGTGTGATCTAAAAAGTTGATTAAAAAACAGCATGTACACCCAGCAGCCACAACATGACCACCTGTGTGTCATCTTTTTTTCTTTTTTTTTGTCTCAAAGTCATTATATTGCAGTCATGTTGTGGCTTGCTTGCGTGTGTGTATGTGTGCAGCTTCTAGTGTTGACAGTGCTTGAAAAATCATCATCATCACATCAAATGAACAAACATTAAAATCAAGATCACATGATAGTGGCACTCCTCATCCGTACACAGAGAAAAGCAACAAAATCAACTCCAGTGTTTACCTCTGACTTCATGTTTTGCTTTTTTTTGTTCCCGCTGGCGTGCGTCCCTCAGTAGTCAAAAGTTCAGGTGGGAACGGGCGCAGGCCCACGCTCTCCCGTCCGCTCTCAAAATCCAAGCCGGGTCCAAATAATAATAAAAGTTCCAGGTTAGGCAGGTAACAGTACATGTTCTTGTCATTAACAGTAAGAATCACTCACACACTCAGACCCAATTATTGCTTCGTATCCAGGGGAGAACAAACGCACGTCGCAACCCCCCCCCCCCCCCCAACAGTAGAAAAGCCCAAAATGTGTACAAAGTAGTCCTCATCTGACGCGGTTGTGCCTCATGAGGGGCACGATGCAGGACGGCGGTCCGGCCTTGCTCAGGAAGCTGTGCTTCAGCAGCTCACCAGCAGAGGCGCGCTGGGACGGCTCACGCACCAACATGCGGTCCAGGAAGCCCTTCAGCACCGGCGACACCTGGAAAGCATCGTTTCATCAAAGATTATTATGTTATTCAAAATATAATAGATACAAATGATTCTAAAACGAGATAGTAAATAGATTTTGTACAGTGAATAAAAGCTTTATGATGGTGATATTTGCTGACTTTGAAGACGATTATTTCCTGTGGGAGAATTGCTCCACTATAATGGCTTCTACTAAAGAACAGATAATTCAGAGCGTCTACTTTAAAGGTTTACACGTTTATATTAGTGTATTAAAAGTAAGCCACAGCTGAATTTTGACTTGCGAGACACCCTCCTTTCCCCGCATGTCCCCTCCCGTAATTTCGCAGGGGCAGTACCTTATGCAGGTTTTTGAGTTTGGGTGGCAGATTGTCTCGGATCATCTTCATGGCTTTGAGCGGCGGCTCGTTGAAGTACGGCGGCTCCCCGTCCACCATCTCGATGACCATGATGCCCAGGGACCAGATGTCCACCTGAGATCAAAAGTGCAACGTGGGTCTTTTGGAGGTACAAAAAAAGAAAGGAAAAAAAAAAAGAGGCAGGAACGGTACCTCAGGTCCGTAAGGGAGTCGTGATATGAGCTCGGGCGCCATCCAGTACGGCGTGCCCACCAAAGACTTCCTGCGCTGCACTTCCTTCGACACCTGAGCGCAGAAACCGAAGTCGGACAGCTTCACCTGAACGCAAGCACGAGATAAGCATCAGTCACCTTCAAGAGGACGCATTAAGTGCACTTTAAAAAGTATCGTACCCGGCCGTCGTGCGTGAGCAGGATGGAGTCGCTCTTGATGTCGCGGTGGATGACGCCCTGCGTGTGCAGGACCGACAGGGCCTTCAGGACGGACAGACACACGGCCGCGATCTGTTCCTCGTTCATCCTGGACGACGACAGTTGTTTTTAACAAAATCAATCAAGTGGCAAGAACATAACAGGACGGTCAAGCACGATTCAAAAGCATACTGCCCTCTAGGTTGAACGCAATCACAATACTTGTTGCCCATTTCTTCATTCCGATTCTACAGTATAAATTCTGCCTTCACTTGCGTGGTGAACCGGATAGAAATGAAATTGATTCTTGTGAAGTCCTCAGCTCTCACCTGGTGTGCGTAACAATGTCCGTGAGCGCACCTCCCTCCAAAAACTCCATGACCACCCAGAGCTCGTCACCCACCAGGTAGCTGTTGTACATCTCCACCACGTTCTCATGGTGGTAGTCACGCATGATAACCACCTGAAATTGACACACAAAGAAAGAGAAGGTGAAGAGACGCAGACGACGGAAAAATGAAATGAATTCATTTGTCTCCACAGAATTCAACACAGAACCCGTCTTTACATGAATAAGGATTTTATTTTAATTGTTGCACGATGAATATTTTATTTTTATTGATACTGTGATATTAAATTAAAAATGAATTTGAAAAACAAAAAAATCTCAAAAACACTTTTTTTTCCCCACTTGAGAATTTTATGAAGGACCATTCCCGCGAGTAAAAGTATTTTTTATTTTTTTCCCCCACATCAGACTTCCACGTTCCTTTTTTTTTGTTTGCTACAAAATGTGAAAAAAAAAAGTGAATGTCTGCGAATATGTTCCGGATGTTACCTCATTGAAGAGCAGCTCTCTGCGCTGTTGCTTCCTCAGGTCCATCTTCTTCACCGCGACCAGCTTTCCCGTCGTCTTGACCGTGGCGATGCAAACGATGCCCGTGGACCCCTCTCCGATCTTAATGTAGTGGTCCAAGTAGGTCCGCGGGTCGCCGGGATCCACCACCATCTGCAGAGCGGTCCGGAACTGCTCGTGGGACACCCTCTGCGGCTCTCGCTGCGGGGAACGGGCATCGGGCGGTGGCGGCAGGCCGGAGGGGCCCGGCGGGCGTGGGGCCGGTACATTGGGGTGAGGGGTGTGCGGGTGCCGGCCTGCCTCGGCCGTCAGGCTTGGATGCGACGAGGTGTGGTGAGGGTGCGGGTGGCCGACGGGGGGCTTGGAGCCGGAAGACCCTCGGAGGGGGACGGAGGGGCCGTTTTGAGAGGGGGACTCGTGGGGACGCACCTGCTGGAAGGACAAAGATTGTCACAAACGTGAGGAAATAAAAGCACGGATCACGTTCCGATGATGTCCTGTCATGCTTACCGGCCCAGTGGGGCCGCGTCCCCCGTCGCTCTCTGCCCGGGGATACGTGTTGAACGGCCGCGTCGTCTGCTGCGTGGTCTTCATCACGCCGTCGGTCACCGGTAGGTTAGGTGTGCGCATGTTGGGCCCCGAGAGGGGCCTCTTTTCCCGGGGGGACTGGGGGCTGCCATCCCGCACCTGATAGCTGGACTTTGGCCTGTGTTCACCATGTGGATCGCGGCGGACAACCTGATCCTAACGTGAGCCAGTGTCAACATCAGGAAAATATTACATGGGAGAAAAAATTGAAAATATCAGAAAAATCGAAACATATTTGTGAAATGACTTTGTGACTTTTTCTAGAAAAACAGAGGGAAAACTTTAAAATATTGAAAAATATTGGGAAAAAACGTCAACAAATAGAAGAAAATACGAAATGTTAGAAAAACTTGAGGAGAATCAAAAATATTTAGCCAAAAACATATTAAACTAAAAATAATGCAAATTTACTACTCCTCTAGTTTCCCAATGGCCTAATGAAATATTAAAAGAAAAAAATGTAACAGACAAAAATACACTAATATTAGAAAAAACATTAGACAAGAATGAAAAGTATTTGAAAAATGCTTAAACATAATCTGATATTAGGGGGAAAAAAAGAATTGGGCAAAAACAACAACACAAAATGACAAGGGGTCAGGTGTGGCGTGTGTCTCTCTCTCGGGTCGAACCTGGTTCTGGTCCCGATGCGGTCTGTCTCTGTGAGGAGGTGGTGGCGGAGGACCGGAACCCGGTCTGTCTCTGTGTCCCCGGCCTGGTTCTTGGCCTCGGGGCTGTTGCTGAGGCCGAGGGTGGATCCCATCTTCCCGCTGAGAGCCTCGCTGATTGTGGCGGGGGTCACCTATGCCCGGGTGGTCTGACCCGAGGCGCTCTCTATAAAAAATAAATCAATAAAAATACACAAGTGCTCTCCTAGGATTCTTTGATGTTTTTTTATAATTCAATTTGTGGACTGGAATCCAGTGGTCCTGTTCACTGGTGCCATAAAATGGCAAACAGTAGGGCTGAATGATTTGGATTTGTTTTCCCCCCACAATATTATAATTGCGACTCAATATGTGATTTTCTTTCCAAAATCCTTCAATTTTTGCCTTGTGTGGCTCACTTGTCTGTTTGCTGGGGCTGTCGTTGGTAGGGTTCTCCGTTCTCCTGGCGAGGATGCACGGGGGGGCTGCTCCGTCGCAGTGAGTTGGAGCGAGTCACCGACATGGTATCAAACTCCTCCAGAAGCCAAGTGAGCGAGCCGTCCGCCCCCAGCTTAGTGCCACGCACGATGGTCTAAAGACAAACAAGAATTAAACATTGATGAGCCGTGTAGAAACGGGGTCTTCTGTTTATACGGGTCCCGATATACAAAGTGTTGAGGTTACAAACTAGTTTGCTAGTCAGGTCATGTGGCACACGAAGACATGCTAAGTTCGTGTTGCACGTACAAAAAATACAAGAACAGAAGAAGATTATAGTCATAAACATAGGATTATAAAAATTATTACTAAAAGATATAATAAAAGAAAAAATACAATTTAATAAAATGTTAAAAACCACAAAATAGTAGATTAAAAATCAAACTCAAGATAATTACAAAAAGGCAGAAAATAAACATGACGTAAGTACACAATTACTGGAAAAAACAAAAACCCTCAAAACAGGCCTGCATGCTCAGTGAGCACCATAATTGCTGCTTTTTGCATTTCATCATTTCATATTTACGGCCTACAAACTGAAAGTCCGTTTTTAAGCCACAACCCTCATCCCACCTTGTGCGGCTCCATGGTAGTGATTACGGTGGCGTCGATGAAAGGCTTGGGCCTCTTGGCCGTGTCCTCGATGAGCGACTGCCATTGGCGGGGCAGGCCCACGAACTTCTGCTCCTGTTCATCAAAGTCGGTGTGCACACGGTGCTCGAAGTTGGATGGCGCCGAGATCTGGATGCGTGACTTCTTCTTCTTGGTGAACATGGCGGCGGCCGGGGCGGCAAACTGCCGAGCATCAGAGCTGCGGGGAGAGAACCATGACGTCAAGGTGTGTAAATCTTTCTGCCGCAGGAGAACAACATCAGATGAATGTGTCACGCAGATGTTCAGCACATGCAGTGAAGATGAAGCACCTGCCAAATAGACTTTTTCGACTTTGGATTTATAAACAAATGTTATTCCCAAAAGAGATCCATCATTCTGGAAAATAAAATGGTTCCGTTCACAACTCCATGACAGCAGAACCCGAGGACAACAGCAAGAAGTCCATGAATGTGAAGGCGAGGACCATAAAGAAGAACACAATAGAGGCTAGGACAGTGAAAGAGAGGACCATGGAAGGAGTGGAACATGCAAGTTCAAACAATGGAGGGCAGATTCATGAAGGTCAGGACGTTAGGGAGAAGTGAAATCCAGTCCCGGATCACAAAGGAGGGGAACAGATGGGATATGATCATGAAGGTAAGGGTCATGAGGGTCATGGAGGTTCGGACCTAGACAGAGAGGAACAGGTAGGCTAAAAGTTCTTAACACTTGGACTATAAAAGCGAAGCTCATTGAGAGTCAGGAACCCGTGTGGTCAGGGCCACATGAACTCGGTTTATGAAGAGGGGCAGTAAACTCAATTCTCAGACCAAGGAGGCAGATGGAGACAGTTCATAACATTAACAAAACTAACCGGTAGGCTCGGACCATGAAAAGGAGATCCAAGAACGTGAGGACAGTAGAAGGAGTGACCTAGCAATGGTGACCAGTCAGCCACTGAGTCATACAGTGACAACATTTGAGGTTAGCAGCAAATTGATGACATAAAGCGTAAAGACCGTACTTAACCACAGGACTTCTTTAACTAATAATTGAGTCTAAAACATACCATTAGAGTTGGCAGCTCACAGTGAAAGTGTGCGGCAGCTCTGCTCTTACATGCCTCTCTGCTCAGCTAATGAGTTTGTCGACTGCTCACACGCAGGTGACAAACCTCCCTCGTTACTGCATCGTCCGCCCAGCGACCTCCATTCACCGTGAAGGCCGTTTATGGCCGGGGATACTTTCCAGACACACCCTCGGTAGGGAAACATCAGGACACCAAATTAACTGGTTGCCAGCAAATACCACGGCAGAAATAGACAAACATTCATAAACCGGAGTAGGTATGACGTTTGTTTTTCTAGACAAAGGTTTTTTTCCAATAAAGAGAAAAGTCTCTTACTTTGCCCTTAGCCATTCAGCTGTTTTTAGACACTCCACAAAACAAAGTGGTGACAGCTCTGACGAAGGCTCGAGTGACAGCCAAAACTGTCGGCAAGGTAAGAGAATTTTCTCTTTCCTGGAAAAGGTTTTGTTTGGGGAAGAAAGTTCAAACCTATTTAAAAAAAAAAAAAAAAAAAGAAGACAGAATGAACGCCATAAACGAAGAGTACCCGATAAACGCTATGCAAGCATGGGAAGAATAACTGCTATTTTAACAACATTACATTAACAACTGTTCTGTAGGAACGACTCTTACTGGAACTTAGGAGGGGACAAGCATGGGCTGGTTAACGGTTTCAAGTAGGTAGTTTGTGTACTTAACTTTCCCTTTGTAGAGGAAGGACAGCTTCCAAAACTACCTGTATAATTAGCAAAATACTGTAAATGCTTCGACTTGCTTCCTAGGCAGATAACCCGGCTAACTAGGACGGCTATCATTATCTCATTTGATGAACGATTGCGGGACAACGCTGTACTCCTCATTACCCAGAATCCCCCCTCGGCGACCACCACAGATGCCACAACTCTCGCTCTCCCAAGCGCATGTTCGCCTGGCCGAGCAGTGAGAAAGGATGTCGAAAATCATCTGAGGAGCACGCTGACCTCATTCCACTTCTATACATGGATGGATGGATCCACAAAACAACAGAAGCCCACATACTCACTGTGTTCTTACCGCAACATACTGGGGGGAAAATGCAGCATGTGTTGGACTGAGTGTGCAGTACATTTGCAATTGCAAAGTATTCACACTTTAGTTTCAAGAATGGATTCAATATTTAAGACGATCTTAACATAAGGAAAGTGAGGTGCTGTGAATAATATATGTTCCAGATGTAACGTACTTGCGAATGATCTAACAATTAGTACATGAGCTCCCTTCATTAGACTGAAGTTCGAGTGGTAAAACATTTGTCACGTTTCCTTGCTGGCAGCGAATGATTTGCAGTTGGAGGCATTTTTTTTCATAGTTCGTCTGGATGCCAGAATTGCACTCGCCTCAGCTGATAATGCCGACGTAAACAAGCCATCGCACTTGTCCTTGCTCAAACGCACTCGAGGACAAAGCCGCGACTTGACCTTCAAGACCAGACAGTCACTTGATGAAATCATGCTAGTAAATGCAGAAAATGTGATGACCGCTGCACGAAATGCAGAAATAAAATCAGCTAGACAAATGTGAGTTCACAGGGTTCCAGTAAAATCAAATTTCAACAAAAAAAAAAAAGGATATTAAGTTATTTTCTGTGAAGAGTCCACGGATTTGTGGCTTGCAACTGTTTTATGCCATCGTTATCATTTCTACCATTTGACAGAAACAACTGATGTCAGTCACGCTAAAGACAGCTGCAGTGTAAACACAAGCTCACAGTTACAAACTACTGACTGAGCTTGCATTTCTAACATAGGAATCTTTTTTTTCTCGTTCGGCTACTCCAAACTTCAAAATGGGAGCAACAAAAGGAAGAAGGACTGACTAAATGCTTCAAAACGCGTTTAAAAGCCCCTAATGCAGGAGGCTTTTTACTCTTTCAAATATGGAGAAGCAGGTAAAGGCAATGTAAACACACCCGAGGGCAGGAAGTCCAAACTACTCCCCTTGGTTAAATATCAGCAAGGACAATACTTCGGCAACTTGTCCACTACAGTGGCGCTTTTTTGACCATCTCCTTTAACTAAGAAGGTAAAATAAGAAAGTTGTCAATATGATGCAGTACAGCTGTACAAGCACAAAAATGTTAATATGATCATTTTCATACAGCAGTTGGATATTGTGAAGCTACAGTGATGTGTTTAATTAAAAAATATTCGCATAATGTCACAATAAACAAAAACTTAAACCAAGTAAATTTGAACATTTTATTTTAAATATATAAAAGAACAACAACATTTTAACTTATTAGAGTTGCAGGTCAGAGCAACTGTTTTAAAGTTTAAAACTAGAAAAAAATAGAAAGAAAAAGGTTTTCTTCTGGTCTTGTTTTTTTCTTTTCCTTTATGTTTTTCATTTTATCACATTTTGTATGATGTTTTTTGTTTTTTTTAAATATATATTTGGTGACATAACATTATTGGCACACCCAAGAAACAACACGACGGTTACATTGCATAACAGGTCAATTTAACCCGCAACATACCAGAACGGTTTTAAATGACGGCCTAATATAATCAGTAATCACATGACTGAGGCTAATGACAAGCGGCTTTTGTTTACCATTTAGAAGACACTTTTGGCAGCTAATCAGGTGAGTGTGAAAACTAGCGTGTACGCGACAACACAAACACCTCCAGCACAAGTCCATTTCCTTCCAAACAAACAAACATATTGAAGGGGAAAAAAAAAGAAAAGAATAGTCCAGGTTATCCAAAGAGCAGCCAATCAGTCGGCTTCTTTCAAACAAAAGCGTGCAGGGCCATGGCCAATGGCGGCAAGCTTCTGGTTGCGGAATGTGGGGTAGACTGTCACGCACACACATGCACACAGCTCACAAGGTTGGATGTGCTGTGAGAAAGGTTCGTTCATCTCATGCTAGCGTCATCACATGACATAGCAGAAATATTAGTGACTCATCAACCCTCAAGTAAGGCAACTTTCAATCATAATGGACTGTAGGCTGATACTAACTTCAAATCTGATTCAAACGCCGTGTCAACGTCAACGCTTAGACCGGATCCATCATGGAGACCAACCTAAGGTTGCAAAAGCGCTATATAAAACAAAGTACCGTGTACGTTACTTGGAAACTTTCCGTTGTTCCTTCCAACTGTGCTTCCCACTCCAGTTGCAGCATTCCTATAGGATTCCTTGATTCTCCTCACATACTTCTCTGGTACTCCTCGCTCTTGCGATCCTCTCTCACACCCGATCGTGGGCCTTCGCGAGGTCAATGAATGCCAGATGCAGGACTTGCTGCTCCTTCCAGCACTTTGCTGGAGTTAGCCTTTTGGGAGGATATTCCAGTCATCTCATGAACATGAACCGTTATCGGAGAATGACAACGTTCTGTTTATACTCAAGAGTAAGATAAGGAAAATGTCACAAAAGAGTTGACAGACTGACAACTGTCGTACAACCACTGAAGCCTGAAAATTGCTACGTCGACTTCATACATCCTCACCAAATGGTGGTTAAGAACACAATAGCAACAGAGGAACAAGACGATGGCTTTTACGGTGGACACTTGGCTCTTCTGATATTTACCTGCAGAAAATGAATGCTTTGAATTCATCTCTCCACTCATTGTATGTGTACAATAGCAAAAAATATGGGCAAACGCAAACTTTTACAGAAAGTATGAACAAGCGCTCCAGATGCTCTTTTTTTTTTTTTTTTTTTATGAAAATTGCAAGGTCAATTTTGGTGACGTTCACCCTGCCGATAAAATCTGACAATTTTTCCACGCACTGCTGTTCTGTATAAACTGTACCAACATGGAATGGCAATCCAAAGTCAACCCAGCAATTTTAGTATCAAGAGCCGTAACATTGACGGGCTGCTTTTGTAGCCCCTTTCACACTGCAAAAGTTCTTTTTCGCTGCATCACTGTTCTGTAGAAATAACTGATACAGTACCAACTAAAAGCATACAATGGCAGGTCGAGTTTGAGTCCTCATTGTATTTCCATACCGTCAGAACAGCGACATGATAAGCCGGAAAATTGCCAAGTCAACCTTGTCTCTCTTTTCCATGTTGTTGTTTATGCAAAAGAGCAACAGAAAAAGTCAACTTTTAACAGACAGCTTGAAATTTGCTATAAAAAAAAAGCTACTGTGCCTCTGTGACGATTCTAATACAACCTCAGAACAGAAGGCAGACCCTTTCTGACTCGACGTGACATGAGGTAATTGTCATTGTGCCAACTAATTTATGGAAAAATGAGCCCTGTAAAGCTTTGAGGCAAACATTTTTCTGCTACTAATGCTGTGGTGTACAATCACAGTCAGAAGCATGCAGAACATTCCGGTCAAAAGAAGTTCAAACAAAACCCAAAAAAAAGCAGCTCTTGTTTACTCCCACCACTGAAGCTCAAGTCAGACCAACTAGAACTTTCTCACTCCGTGTTGTGCGTTTGTTAAAAAAAAAAAAAAAGCACATCCTAACTTGCCTTTTTAGAATTGGCATTAAAACACTCTCATTTAGCGTTATTAGCACATGTGAACGTTTGGAAGGGGGAAACAAACAAACTACTGACAGCAACACGAAGGAATGCAGCGGGAGCGTTCAACGGCCTTGATAAGGGCGCCGCTTAGCTGACTCTCACAAACAATGTTTTTGTGTACCTTTTGTGTATTTTAGCCTGTGTTCCTGAACGTCCACAGTGTTGTGGGGGTGTTGATTTTGGCTCCTGTGGTCATTCCAACGAAGACCCCCCCCCTGAGCAAAAGGCAACAAACCTGGCCGTACCGCCCTGCCTTTGTGCTGCTTCCATACTCACTCAATTTTCTGTGTGTTTATTTCAACAGCTTAACTTGCCGCTTCATGCCTCGCCGGTGCTGCGGGCCACCCCTTGAACGAATCTGCGATTGGCGCGGACGCGGCACTGCTCCAACTTTCACTCAGCAACAAGTTATGAGATTTAAAAACACCAAGTAAATTCAACCTGTTCCATGGGGTATAAGGCGGTACCGCCTCCAAATAAAATCTCAGATTTTTATTCACAAAACTTTCATTTTCATCAAAGCAAATGACAATCACATTATTCAAAACAAGTCTGCCATTTTTGTATTTCTTCCCTCTGGAATTTCTTTCTGCTGATATCAAACAAGCGTTGAAACGTTTCATTAATAAAAATGCAAAATATATGTATAGATTTTTTTAGATTATGTGAAAACAAACTTTTCCTCAACCAAATGTCAGATTTAACTGGCAAAGACACTGTCTGTGTGTAACATTTAAAACTCCACACATTTATGAGGGACCGTTAATATGTCCCTGCTGTTTTGGTTAGCAACAGCAAGTGGCCACAATAGTTACAACATTTACAGTGTGCACTCAGATACTGAAACTTAATACCCGTTTTTCTCCCTGAAAAGGATATGAGGGAGGCATTACTTTGTCTTAATCACATCGGCTGGCCACTAATTGGAATACGGCATCTAATTGGAAGATTGTGAAGAGTCTGGCCTTCCGGGCACAACGCTGGACGCGGATGCTCATCATTAGTGTGCAATTTATTTAATGTACTTCTGGTTGAATATTAACAGCAGTTTTTTTTTTTTTTTATAAAAATTTGTCCAATTCTGCTGCACGACTGCCCAAGGCATTTTCAGCAGGCACTGCAAGGGACAGCTCCTGCCTTGCGGTCAAACAGCAGCTGTGTTTGCCTCAAAGCGACCCGCGGCTCACTTCACTTCACTTCAAACTGACCACAACACACAACATGCTTCCAGCAGGTTCAGTCTCCCCGCTGGGATGATCCTCATTTCTAAAGAACCCAACCCAAACGTTGATCTGCTGGAAAGTGTAAAAAAAACAACAACAACAAATTTTTAAAATTAAATAGGACCTTAAAAGACAGTGTGAACAACTTTGTGCTGTTGGTGTGTAACTGTTTGAAAATTAATAAAATTGCAAATGAAAAAAAAAAAGACAGCGTTGAAAGGGGCTTGAGAGGCGATTCCATCCCAGACTAAAGCAGACACTGCAGGAGCCTGTGACGATTGTCTCCCCATCATTTCGACTTTTATATATATATAAAAGAAGAAGAAGTTTGACAAGCCTCCAGCCACCTTCTCATCTTCATTACAGCTCCAATATGACATCAGTAGCCGTAAAATTGTGTCACCACATATATATAAAAAAAAAAAAAAAAAAAAAAAAAAAAAAAAACTATCGCGAGGTTTTCATGACTTTTTTTGACTTGCTAAGCACTCAAATATGCTATCCCTATTTCAAAACTTTATCTCATCAACATGTCAAATACAAAATTGAGTACAGTATATCTAATTGAACATGTCAAAATAAGATGGAGCGACCACCCGCTCTTCGGCGGCATCCTGGGAATGTGTGATACTCCCAACGCGCACGCGCACGCGCACGCGCACACACAGGAAGAGGAAGAGATTTTAGCATTGAGCTTCGCTTTTATCTTGATAGAAATAAAACAGCTGTAACTCTATTGGTCCGACAATTCCACCAGGAAGTGTCTCGTTCATTTTATTGAGTACACGAAACCCGCTTCAGAAGATGTAAACATCACCAATAAAACACTTTTATGACATCATATCGAAGCACAAACTCGGGAAAAGTGAGCGAGCAAAGTCTCCTCGATGGAGTAGTAGTTGTAGTAGTAGTGGTGCTGGTGGTGGTGGTGGTGGTAGGCTAACGTTAGCAACGGCTAGCAGGTAAACGGAGAAAAGCGCCACCCCCTCAACTCAAAGTCGGACACAACAAGCCGCTCAAGTTGTGCTTTTTCGAACAATACAAGGGAGCTTACTCACCACGTAAGATCCCCGGTCAACTGTCCGTGGCGCCGCAGACAGCACGAGAGAGCCCCGGGATGACTTTAAAAGAGCCGTCAACTATTAGCCCAAAGTCTCACTTTGCAGACGCCATGTTGGAAGCGTCAGGGGGGGCGGGGGAGGAGGACGAGGGAGAGGGAGAGGGAGAGGGAGACTACATCCGGGAATCTACTAGGCCGCTGCCATGGTAACCTCGCAGTGATTCGATGGGAACGACATGCGACGTTTCAAGGTTACGACGGTACACAATTACAAATAGAAAGCAACGCGAGGAAAAACAATAGACAAATATCAAAAGATACTGTGCGTGGAAAAATATTAGAAATACAAACGTACTGGAGAAAAGGAAAGTTCTAAAAAATAAATAAACTAAAGTGCAGATATTGGCAAAAAAAAATACTCATTACATAAAGAAAAAAAAATCTGTTCCTGATTTTTTTTTTCTTTATGTAATGAGTAAAATATAGCATTAGAAAAAGATACTAAAATATTGGGTAAAAATCAAAATTTGACACTCTGACACTATATTATAAGAATCCACAAGAAAAGGAAAATAGAGATTATACACACACAAAAAAATATTCAATTAAGAGGGATCAACCGTTGCATGCAATTGATCCTTATTCCGTGTTTATGGCGACTCTATGAAAAATGAAAAATCCCGAATGTTTCTTTTTGAGATTGAGCTCACTAAAATCACGCAAGATTTGGAAATTGGCTTTGGTTGCAATCTTGTTCCAGCAGGCTTATTATTATATAAGGCAGACTTGCAGATGAAAAAAACAAAACAAAACATCAAGAGCACAAGAAACAAACACATAATTACTTTACAATGGGCGGCAAAAGAGACTCAACATGATTTTGTTTCATTTGCAATGTAACTTTTTTTTTTTTTGTCTGGTGAAAATCTTGCTGATGTTGACATATTTTTCACGAGGCAGGCATCACATTTTCTTCTTTCTGAGCTATAGCTACAGCAAAAATAGATACATTATTTTAATTTTATGATAATGCAAGGGTTATATAATAGTTGCATATCATATTTGTGAGATTATGTTTCCATTTGAAGTATTTCATTTTTCCCACGGTGAAACACCACCACACTGTGTTCAAAACTTGTACTGCATGATTGAGTCGTATTTGGAGTTGATCTGATCCAAATTCCAAAGTAATAAACGTCCCTCCATCATCACTTCTGGATTTGCGGTCTCACACGTTGGCAGATGTTTTTTTTTATTTTTATTTTTGTCTGCTAAAAATAATATGTTAGTGTAACCGGGAACTAATTGACGTGTAAATCCACTGCCAACCACTTGATGGCGGCACACTACAATTTTTTTGAAAGAACAAAAAGCAGAAAGTACTTCTGCAGATCCTCGTTTTTGTTGAAAATGATGATGAAAATGATCCTGCTCTAGTTTCATCGTTCAAATAATATATTTTAATCAAGTACGGTGTTGTTATATACCTTTCCAGCGTTTAAAAAGGACATACGGTAAAAAGAACATAAAAAACGTTTTTGGATGGTTGAGTGCCCCCAAAAATGAACTCGAACAAGCTGAATGACTTCAACTTTTTCTCGTACATTTCATCCTGAATAAAACAATATATCATCAGCAAATACTGGGAAATTATATTTTCCAAAAAAGTCATCAATTTAGAATATAAACAAGTTTTGATTTTGATTTTTCATTTCCATGTATCATGAGTGAATGTGTGATTTCTTCATTTTTCACATCTTTTGGTGGCCAATATGGTGCTAATTCACTAATTCATTTGCATTTTCCTTTCTTTGACCCCAAGAGAGGGAGAAGACCAAGCCAAAATGCCAGCGCCGATTTTTTTTGGTGCCAGTTCAGTCCTGATTACAGTGGACCCCCCCCCCCCAATCGAGCCTGGCCACCGACAGCCAAAATCAGGCCAAAAAAAAAAAGACTAATTTAAAAAAAATCTGCAAAAAAAACAAAAGAATGTGGGATGGGGTATAAACCAAGCAAGGGGCAAGAAAACAATACCAGGTATCGGTATCACGCCGATACCAGCCTCATTTCAAGGTATCACGTACTCGTCAAGGCTGCTGATACTGACCACTGATACTAAAGGCAAAAAAAATATGACATCGAGTTAGTGCTCCTCACCAGTAGTTGGCGAAAGGTGCAATAATAATAGCTTCTTCCCAAATAATCAGCAAACAGGCGAATATGCGGTTGTATAAACACCTGCAAGCTCATTCCTGATTGGTTCAGTGTTGTTTAGGAGGCCCTACAGGCATCACGGCGACGTCACAATAAACACACGCACATTGGAATAAATGCATAGTTTATCATCATCATCATCATCATCATCATCATCGCAATCAACAAAACAGTCACTCCGAGCACGGGCAGTGCTGTCACATGGTACAGTCAAGCTCCGTCCACAGCTTTTGCGCAACCCGCCTGAACTACAAAGATACGAGATTATACTGAGGCTACGCGTTCTGCTACACTGGACACATGACCTGAATAGGACGACCGACACGTCAGTGCACAGAGTGAGACGTCGGCTCACGAGTGACAAGCTATGTTCCAAAAGGGTTCCGCTACCAAAGGTCAAAGGTCCCTTACGAAACGGCGGTTTAGGCGTCGGCAAGGTCACAAAGGTTGGATTATTTGAAGCCACCTGTATTCACTTGAAGACATTATATGAATAAAGTGTCATCCAAATGTGTGAAATAGAACCTAAAATATGGAAATGGTTTATTATGGTTGCTCATCACGTTCAAAAATCTTTTGCCGGCCGACCAAATCAAATTCAGGTCTTCTTTAGTAGTGCCCGAGTGATTTAAAAAAAATTTTTTTAGGTCAATGTCGTTACCAGTATTTGGCAGAGTAAAAATTGGATCACCGATTAATTTGAAAAATATATAATAAAAAAATAAAAATAATTAGAGTTGTTTTACAGCACTTTGTCCGTTCGTATTTGTTTCACGTTGGGAAAAAAAATGAATCAACCGATTTTTGTCAATCTTAAAAGAGCTAATATCAGAATTGAACGATTATATTGGCAGCCGATTAATTGTTTGGCGATTTTTGGTCAAATGATTGACGTCACTTGAAGAAAATGTGTGGTGACTCCCATTGCGTAGTTCTGCCAAATCTGAATTTGTCAAGCAAATGTGAAGCAGTCAAATTGAAAAACCCTGAAAAGTGAATTCAAGACATTTGTTGTTGTTTTTTTCCTCAAATATGGTCCGTTTGAAGATAATTGCTGACATTGCTAACATCTACTCACGATTTCGCTGTTTTTGACCGTTTCTTTTTTGCTACATGAGTCCCGTAACGATGTACAGCATCGTTCCAATTTGAGCATCTTCGCTCGCCTCAGCAATTATCTGACACAATTGCGTCAAGCAGTTAGCTTGCTAGCTCTGCTGCTGTGGTGGCTTTAGAGCGCCTCGTTGTCAGTGGTAAGTGTGCACACGTCAAAGAAAAATGTCTCGCTAACAACACTTGTTCTCTAAATGCGAATATTTTCACTTGACACAGATTTGAAGGACCTTTCTGGATTTTGTAAAACGCCAATTTGGATCAAATTTGGAGGTCGTCGTAAAAAGAAAAGAAAAAGTCTTTGATCAACTTTGTGGCGGAAGATGAGGGAATATTGGTTCCTCAATTGTGATTTATAAAGAGAAACATCGGTCTTGGATATCTTTTAGGGTATAAATAAAGTGTTGAACAAGCTTTAAGTGAGCTACATGCTTGCAAGTCAGACTGCGTAAATATGAAAAGTGCATCGGCAATCTGGAGGTCCTTCAAGGACAGTAGAAGGTTCAGGGCACTTTCTTGGCTAATCTTCCATCAGATTATAATGATTTACATATTCATCAACTCCCCCCACTAAACGCTATACTATAGGAGAGGGGTGGGGGGGGGTCAATTAAAAAAAATAAAGCTACAGGAGGTAGTAGTAAGGGTTTATGGGGGAGGTCCTTCAAGGTAAACAAAAGTGTTTAACTACCTTTAAAAGATGGTTGTGGGGTACAAAGTTGCTGAAACAGGATTTGCCCAGCCTGAAGGTCTTTCAAGGTAAATACGTCGTTTAACGAGTTTTCGGGGGATGGCTACATAGCTGCTGAGTCCGAATTTTTGAAATAAGAGAAACCTTTCCTGGAGGTCCTTCAAGGTAAATAAAGTGTTGAACTAGCTTGACTGCAAGGTCAACGTTCATCGTGGACGGCGTTCAAGGACAGCAAAAGGTTGAGAGGGCACTTCGGGGTCATTTTGATGCAATCTTCATCATCATCATCATCATCATCATCATCTTCCTCGGCTCGCGCTCCTGCCGCAGCCTCCTCACCTGCACGCAAAGCCCGCTCGGTCATCCGAATTTGGGCGCGCAGTCGGTGCGGTTGTGCGGCTCCGCGACGCCGTTGCCGGTGCTGTTGATGTTGTTGATGTTGTTGTTGTTGTTGTGCGGGCCCGGCTTCCAGAAGAAGACGTAGAAGATGACCAGGACGAAGGCGGCCACGGACACGCACAGGAAATAGGCGATGGCCATGGCCACTTTGACCCACACCTTGGCGGACATGCTGGCGTGCTTGGCGCGCGGTTCTCCCGGGTAGCTGGGCCTCCGCTTGGGGTCGCCGTTCAGCTTGTCCACGGTGATGCTGGCCCCTCCGTCGGCTGCCTTCATCTCGCGAGTGGAGACACTTCCCCCACCGGCGTGGAGCTCATCTGACGCGGGACGGCTACGCGGAGCCGAGAGACGCCTTCCCTCGGTTCCTCGATGTCCAAGCAACGGGCCGGGAGGCAGGCAGGCAGGCGGCGTGGGGAAAAGGCTCGACTGCCGACTGCCGACGGCTCCGGCGATGCTGCTTCGGTCGCTCGTCCTCTGCGCGGTGCGGGACAAGTGAACTCGAGGAGGCTCTCATCCGCGGGACGGGACGGGACGGCTGTCGAGCCCGCCCGAAGATGGTCGGCCGTTTCCGGGAGGTCGTTTCAAAATAAAAGCAATGGCGGAAATGAAAGACAAAGGCTCCAGAAGCACAAACCATCTCACGATTGAGACGTTATACGCTTATGGTTATGAACAACACTTTCATTTTTCCGTTTAGTTGTTGGCGTGGAAGTGTGTCCATGTTCCACAAATTACTTTCGTTGTCTTGGGCACTGGGTTGTTTTCCATAGGCTCTGCTTCCACTCCTACTTGTATTACAGTGGTTCTCAAACGTGCCCCACCAAGCAGGCCTACGCCCTAATTAAAAAAAAAAAAAAAAAAAAGTGCAACGGCCGGGTCCCAATTTTGTCCCACAGCTTTTGTTGTAAAACGTGCACCACAACATAACACAAGTGGAGGCTGTAATAAAAACAAAAATAAACATTCTCGTACTGATGAGTCACTTGCTTTGTTTCAGTTTTGCAAGGTCAAATTGGTCCACTGACAGCAGCTTTAAACGTGTCAGCGTGATGGATGGATGGATGAACAACGGTGGCTTGGAGGCAACAAACAAAAAACGTTGCCATTTCACCATTTGGATCAGATCGACATT